>NC_067401.1:223236250-223547500 GCF_016432865.1 Antechinus flavipes
AGATTGTTTTTTTCACAAGTGACCAGGAATTATCATTCTCTCTGTCTCTATCTGTTTCTTTCTCATACTGTCTTTCTTTCTTTGTATTTTTCTTCATCTGTTTTTGTTTTTGCCTCTCCTTGTCACTTGTTGTTTCCATGAGTTATCTTCTTGGTCACAAAAGAAAAAAATTCCATAGGGATAAAAAGAATAAGCATTGGCACAAGTCTACAAAAATATCATGAAAGCCATTTTGCAAAAGATTAATGGTTAAAAATTATAACTGGTTTTCAAAAAAGTTGCAAAATAAAATGACTTGAAAATATTAAACAAGTCGATTCTAGTAAGAAAAATTAAATTGTGTTTGAAGTTTTATTTCTAATTCTGCAAATTGGACAAAATATCAAAAAAATCAGAATAATCAATGGTAGAAAAGCTGTGGGAGGATAGACACTTTGTTGAACTGTTGGTGAAATTGTGAAGTGGCCCGGTTTTTTCCATATCAGTTGGAGTACGTCTAGTCACTCAATTGTTGTTCATACACACTGACAAACAATATAACTACTGGATATAGTTCCCCAAGGAAGTCAAGATCAAGAAGAAAAGAAAAATAATAATAATAAAGTAAAATACTTGTAATAGCAATCTTTCTGGTTAAAAAACAGAAAGAAACAAACACAAGGTGGATGCCTATTGACTAGGAAAAGTATAAAAGAAAAAAACCTAGTACATGAATGTGGACACTTATTAGTCAGTAAGAAATGATATATAGAAGGAACACAGAGAAAAATGGAAAAATGTGCATGATCTTAGAGAAAAATTGATTTAAAAAAAAGTATTTCAAAGTACTTATTATGTGCCAACCACTGGGTTAGGTGCTGGGAATTAGAAATACAAGTACAATAATGAAGTACTTTTAAAGAGCTTACATTTTTGTGAGAGAGATGAAAGAATCACACACACACACACACACACACACACACACACACACACAGAGAGAGAGAGAGAGAGAGAGAGAGAGCAAGTATATTTCTGACAATTCCCCCTTCCTTCCTCCTCCACCTTAAATTGCTATATTCAGATGTCTTGCCTTCCCATCTCTTCCTTCAACTATGTCTCATGAAAAGTAGTGACCTTTTTGCCCTGGCAACCCCCTCAATATGCATCCATTGATCTGAACTCCATCCTGTATCTTCTCCTTTAGGTTGCCCTTTCTATTAACCTAACGCTATCACTAGTTTTTGATCCCTCTTTAGTTATTGGTTCCTTCTCTATTGCCTACAAACACACCAATCTCTTTCCCATGATTAAAAAATAAAAACAAACAAAAAGAAAAGAAAAACAGAAACAAAAGCCACTTGATTTACCTGCCCCTGCTATCTAAGACACTATCTTTCCTCCCCTTTGTGTGGCTCACCTTTTCAAGAAATCCATCTACACTGTTACTTTCATACCTTTCTTTTCTAAATACTTCCCTTCTTCTCTAAATACTTTGAAATCTGACTGCTGACCCTGTCATTTAGCTGAAACTACTCTTCCCAAAATTACCAATGATTTCTTAATTGCCAAATCAAATGACCTTTTGCTTATTTTCATCTTTCTTGATCTTTAACACTGCTGATCACCCTCTTTTGGATACTTTCTACATTTTAGTAACATAGTTTGCATCTAGTTCATCTTCCATCTGTCTAACCACTCCTCAGTCTCCTCTGCTGGTTCTTCATTGAGGTTATACACACTAACCATGAGCTCTAGCCTAGGTTTTCATCTCTTTTCTGTCAATTCTATTTCATTTGATTATCAGTTCCCATAGGTTCAATTATAATGCAGTTGATTTCCAGATCTTTACATCCAATCCTAACCCCTCTACTGAACTCATTTCACATTATCAACCAATTCTTAGATACCTCAAATTGAATTTCACTTAGACAGTTCAAATTCAGTATGTCCAAAATAGAACTCATAATCTTTTCTCCAAAAATGCCTTTCTCTTCCAAAGTTCTTTATTATTCTTAAAGATAGTATACATGTCCCAGGCAACTAATCTTACAATCTGTGTACAATCCTAGATCATTCACTTGAATTCATCCCACAAATCTAATATGTTGCTAAGTCTCATGGTTTCAAACTTGGCAACATTTTAAATTCATTCATAATCCACTACCCTGTTTAAGCCCTCATCAGCTGATACCTGGATGTTGAAATAAGTTGTTTTCTTTCTTTTTTTGGGGGGGGGGGGGAGAGAGGGGGAGAAGGCAATCAGAGTTAAATTATTTGCCCAGGATCACATAGCTAGTAAGTATTTGTAGTCACATTTGAACTTAGATCCTCTTGACTCCAGGGCTGGTGCCTTATCCACTGCTACTCCTGAAATAACTATTTCATTGGACTCTCTGCTTTAAATCTTTGTCCTCTTAAATTTATTCTCTATTCTATTGCCAGTGATAAAGCACAAGTATGACCATGTCATCTCCTCCTACCCCATTCAATAAATTCAATAGTTATCTATAACTTTCAGGATCAAATCTTCTTTTAGTATCTTATTTGATATTCCATCAAGACTTTCCCCTTTCAACCTTCTCAGTCATCTTACACTTTACAATTCTTCTTTAACTCATTAGATTGTCTTTCTTGCTGTTCCTCAAACAAAATTCTCCATAATCCATCTTTGAGCTTCTCCACTAGGTTTGCCCCTCCCCACCTCACCAGGAACATTCTCCTTTCTTAATTCCAACTCTTGGTTTCCTTTAATACTCAGTTCAAATTCCATCTTTGCTGTTTACCTTTCCAATCCCCATCTTCATTATCCAACAATAATGCCTTTCCTCAACTAGTATGACAGAAACTAGGCACTGACCTATACCTAACCATTTATACCAAGTTCAAAATGGGTTCATTATTTAGACATAAAGAATGTTATTATAAACAAATTAGAAGAACATAGGATAGTTTACCTCTCAGATCTGTGTGGAGGGGGAAGGAATTTGTGACATTCCTGGAGATCATAATTGATCACAAAATAGACAATGTTGATTATATTAAGGTAAAAATTTTTATACAAACAAAACTAATGCAGACAAGATTAGAAGGGAAGCAATAAATTTGGAAAACATTTTTATATTCGAAGGTTCTGATAAAGGTCTTATTTCTAAAATATATAGATAATTGACTCAAATTTATAAGAAGTCAACACATTCTCCAATTGATAAATAGTCAAAGGATATGAACCGACAATTTTCAGATGAAGAAATTGAAATTATTTCTAGGCATATGAGAAGGTACATTAAAACACTATTGCTCAGAGAAATGCAAATTAAGACAACTCTCAGATACCACTACACATTTCTCAGATTGGTAAGATGATAGAAAAATATAATGATGAATGTTGGAGAGGATGTGGGAAAACTGGAACACTAATATTGTTGGTGGAACTCCATTCTGAAGAACAATTTGGAACTATGCTCAAAAAGTTATCAAACTATGTATACCCTTCGACCCAGCAATTTTTCTACTGGATTTATATCCCAAAGAGATCTTTTTTTAATTTTTTTTAAGGAGGGAAATCTTAAAAGAGGGAATCTTAAAAGAGGGATCTTAAAGGAGGGAAAGGGATCCACATGTGCAAAAATGCTTGTGGCAGCCCTCTTTGTAGTGGCAAGAAACTGGAAACTGAGTGGATGCCCATCAACTGGAGAGTGGATGAATATATTATGATATATGAATGTTATGGAATATTTTTGTTCTGTAAGAACAATTTCAGAGAGTCCTGGAGAGACTTATATGAACTGATGCTAAATGATATAAGCAGAACTAGCAGCTCATCATACATGGCAACAAGATTATATGATGATCAGTTCTGATGGACATGGCTCTCTTCAACAATGAGATGATTCAAACCAGTTTCAATTGTTCAGTGATGAAGAGAGCCATTTATACCCAGAGAGAAGTCTGTAGGAACTGAGTGTGGTTCACAACATAGCATTTTCACTCTTTAAAAAAATGCCTTTTCTCTCAAATCAATTTTCTTTTACACTTTCTTTAGGTTTCTTCCTAATTAGAATATGATCTCCAAAAGGAGTCAAATATGTGATTAAGGAAAATTAATTTGATATCAGTATGTATGATAGCCTGGAGCTATAAAAACTAGATGAACCAACTAAATCTGTTGCAAACATCTAAGTGAGAGGTGATGATGGCCTGAATTAAGGTAGCAGCTGTATGACTGGAAACAAAATCTTTAATGTGAACAATATCATAAAAAGATAAATTGCAAAATGTGTCAAATATGTTTGTTGGGAAAGAATGGGAGACCTAACATTATACCTAGGTTATGAAGCAGGGAAATAGGTACAGTGGTGCTATTTTTAACAGAAATAGAAAATTTTGAAAGAGAGGAGGTAGGGGAGGGAAATGAGTTCAGTTTGAGATATGTTCAGCTTACGATGGTATTCAAAATGAAATGTCCAAAAAGCAAATGGTGAAACTGGGCTGAAGCATATAGAAGATGAGAGGGATAGGAAAGTAGATCTTGGAGTCATTTGTTTAAAATGATAGTTAATGTTAGGACATGTATACTTATATTGTATTTAATTTATACTTTAATCTATTTAACATGTATTGGTCAACCTGCCATCTGGGGGAGGGAATGGGGGAAAGGAGGTGAAAAATTGGAACAAAAGGTTAGGCAATTGTCAAGGCTGTAAAATTCCCCATGCATATAACTTGTAAATAAAAAGCTATAATAAAAATAAATTAATTAATTAATTAAAAATAATAATAAAATTATAGTTAAATCCTTGAAAAGTGATGGAATTATTTTGAGAGAGATTATAACAGAACAGAAGGCCTAGGTCAAAATCTGGAGAATATGAACAATTTTGGAGTGATGTAGATAATGACAGTAAAAGAAACTTAGAAGGTAAGTGGGAAACCCTGAAAAGAGTAGCATCATTAAATTAAGAAAGAAGACTATATAGAAGAAGGTGATCTTAAATGTCAAATTTGGCAAAGATATTAAGAAGATTGATAACTGAGAAGAGGCTATTGTAAATTAATTACAAAGGACACATGAAAGAAGACACTATCTGTATCCAAAGAAAGAATTGATAAGTGTATATAGAATGATTTTGTATATGTGTATGCATGTGTGTATGTGCGTCTATGTGTGTGTGTGTATGTGTGTGTATTTCTAATAGTAGCCATCTCTGGGGAAGAGAGAGCAAAAAGGGAAAAAGTGACAGAATAATTATTTATGCTTAAAAGGAATAGCAAGTTATACATAATAGATGTGCAGTTTCACGTATAATCATTTTTTTCCTCCCATTCTAGGGCCCATACTTGGGGGGAAAATAAGAAAAAAAAAAAAAGAAAAAACAATTAAAAGATCATTTCTATCTTTGAAGAGAGAAGTTTCAATTGAGAAATAAATATGAAAGTCAGATTGCAAAGGACTGAGGAAGTAATGAAAAAAGATTAATAAGTGAAAACTCCAAGTGTATCCAGATTTTTCAAGGAATTTGACTAAGGAAGGGAAGAAAGATATAGGCTACAACTTATGAGGATATAATAATAATTACTATTGATGACACAGACATTATGGGCTGGATCTAGAGTCAAGAAGGCCTGAATTAAAATCCTGTCTCACAAAAGTATTAACTGCATGACACTGACAAGATGCTTAATCTTGGTTTGCTCCAGTTAAAAGCATCTACCTCTGAGGGTTGTCCTTAGATTAAATTAAATAGTATTTGTAAAGTGTTTTTAAAACATAAAAGTACTATACAAATACCAAATATGAGAATGAGGGTGAGAATGATAATGGTGATGAAAATGATTTGCTGAGTCTCATTTAACAAATGGCTGAAGTGAGATTTGACATCAGTCTCTTAATTTCAAGTAAAGTTATTTATCCATGATGACTAAAAAGATCAACTAAAAGGAAGACTAATGAGTAATTTAGAAAAGAATTTTAGGGGAGACCAGGAATTAATTGGTATATGTATGTGTGTGTGTGTACATATATATATATGTGTGTGTGTGTGTGTGTGTGTGTGTGTGTGTGTGTGTATCACCAGATGTGGCCCAATTTGGAGTATTTTTCCTTCATTGTTTTCTGTTTCTAAAAAGAATTCAATTATTCTAGAGGAAAGGAGGTTTTTTTAAATATATAAACTTTTCTTTTCCTCAGAAATAACTAGGATGCAAAAAAAAAGCTATCAATAAAATTTATTATAATAAACAAGAGAGTGAAGACTTTCTTTTTTTTTTTTTTTTGGTTAAAGGACTAACTTACATTTTTGATGATCTCATTGTGCTTTCATTCCAATGTTAACAGACTGAGAATTTGATGACATAAAATGCAGTGATTGAGCAATGTACAAAGTATTTGCCTATAAAATTTGTACTCTTCCAAAAAAAAAAAAGCATCCTGCAGCAATTTGGTGCAAAGACAAGAGATTTTAGAAGCACAAAGCTGCAACCAGGGTGGGGCACCCTGGGCTTTTTTCCCAGAGCTCCAATGTTGAAGTAGGTTCCTCCCCACATTGAACTCATGATGAGCCTGTTGATCCTCCTCTGTTTCCAATGCAACTCTCTCCAGAATGTCACTCCCAACTGAAAGTCATCAGTTCTTTTTTCCTAGAGTTGGAACAAAGATGCATTCATTTTATATTATATTACTCTTTTCTTTCATGTAAGCTATTTTTATCTTCCTTTCTTCTCCTATTGAGGTAACTCTGAATTCTTCTCTTAGACTGCTACAGAGAAATATCTTTTTTCTCATACAATCAAAAATAAATAATTTATTCAAAAACATGCAATAAAAGGACTTTCAGAAAAAAAAGAGCTGTCCTAGAGATTACTGATCTAAGGTTTTGTTTGCAAGGATGTCAATCAGGCAGCATAATGGCTTCAGACTTGTCCTTAGAATCATAAAGGCAACTATAGCATTATGGTATTTATTTGAAATATATTATATTTATGTTAAAGGTATGTAGCATATATCCAGGTATGTACTTAACATACCTCAAAAAAGTCACAGTTCTTCCCTTCTGTGAAGGTTTCTCATTACATCTAAATGTAATATCTAATGTTTAAAATCTTACAAACATGGTGAGAGAGGTGATTGTTAAATAAGAAATTATTTGGAAGATTCAGGGTTTTTACCCTTAACTGTATCCTCATTCTCTACTAGATCGTCAGCAATTGAAGGACATTGTTGATAATGACATTGGATTAACTTTCTCTTCAATCTTGTTCAAACTTCCCCCAGTGGGGAAGTCCATTGTATTCAACTCAGGTTTGGGGTGGGAGAGTGGGAGATGGGGTGGGTCTGGGTAGATCATTTGTCTTGTTTTCCCAAGGCTACCAGTGGTCTGGGAGTAAAGTAATTAAAGTTGAGTCTTCCAGCCCCTCATGTATTCTCTTCCTTAATTGTCAACTAATCAGAGTTGATTGCCACTCTCAGACATCCACTTTTCCAAGGATATAAAAGCTTTAGCATTTGAGAGTGCCATTGATGTCTTTTATTAATTATCCTCTAGTATCATTAATAAAATGATTAATTATCCAAAAACTACATCTCTTAACATTTTATATGACACAGTGTTCAGAAAGAAATGATACAAAACAGGAGATCATTAATCCTAATAACCATTAAAAAAAATCTTCCCAATCTAAATGTTGCAAAGATGGAAATTTTACTGTTTTTATAATTTTTATCTTGTGAGTTTTAACAACATACCAATGCTAATTCATAATGTTCTATTTCATAATGTAGATTATTAGAAAAAATAGAATGTTTTCTCAAAATATTTCATATTCAATGGAATGACTTTTTAAAAATGTTATAGTATTAATGACTCTTTTTAAAAAAAACACCTTTGATTTCACTTATTAGTTAATGAATAAAAGTTCTGAATTACAGAATTGATACTGGAAAATACATGTATTTTGGATGTGCTTTCTAATTATTTTTCTAGAATGTTTACATCAAATGGAGTTAATAATACTTGGTATTGAAAAGACTTCTTTTTCCATGATGGAAATTAGATCTCTCACATTCTAAGAGTAAGCAGTTTTTTTTTTCCCTCAAGTTTTAAGATGGGAAGACATCCTTCAATTCACTAATTCTCTTAATTTTTCATCCAATGACCACCTCCATGGATATATGCAAATACACATCCACTGGTAAACAGTAATACTTCTTGGACATTCACAGGGAGACACACAACTACACACCTTTTCTGGTAAAAGAAATTAGTGCTTTGCTTGCATATTTCTGCTTTTACCATAACCATTTTACCACATTGCACCACACTAAAAGGAAGCTAAGTTTCCTTATCTGTTCTCTAAGGCCAAGAATAACCATTATAGTTACTTTTTCTTGAGTTGCTTTTTGATGATCTTTTCATTTGACATTACACTAGTCATTGTGTATATTATTTTCTTGAATCTGCTCATATAGCTCTGTATCAGGTTGCACAAGTCTTAACAAGTGATTAGTTTTCATCACCAAAGAGTAAAGAATTTTTGATCAAGGATGAAGTTTTTCTAAAAGGAATCATGTTTTAGGACAGGAAAGGACCTTAGCGAGTCTAAACCCTTCAAATTACAAAGTAAAATAAGACCAAAAGATATGAAGTGACTTACATCCAAGCCACACAGGTAGTAACATGCTGAGTCCTTAGTCCTTTCATTCAAACCATTCATTTAAATGAGAGGAATCTCATTCAAAATTAAATGTTTCTATGTTAAGGGCCATGCTTAAGTGAAGGGGCAGGTCAATTCTCTGAGAACCTCCGCAGCTGTGAATTATAGCACTTGAAGGAGTTGCAAAGCAGCCTTTACTAACACAGATGTTCCTTGCGGATTGGGAATGAAATAAATTGGAGGCAAGAGGAAAGAGGAGAGAGATCAGACAACGCAACTGCCTCTCAGTGGAGAGGTCAGAAATGCTCTCAGTTTCTTTGTATCATCATCCTCCTTTCACATGGAGAGATCAATTCTACAAGTCTGAATTAAACCTCAAGTAACCACTGGCAGCTGGCTCCAGTACATATGTGCCTGAACATGGATGCTCCCATATCATAACACTTCTAAAGTTGTTTCAATGATTGAAAACAGAAGTAAAATAAAGAGACAATATCCAAACAAATATCCAAAACAAATAAACAGAAAATTCAGGAAAATAAGCCATCAAATGAAAAGCATTTTGAAGAACCTAAATCACTAAAAATATTTACATAAACTAATAAAGTTGACTTTATATCAGTCTATAATTTATTTTGCTTCACTCATACACATATACCATTTTTCTTAATTAGTGAGCATTTATGCATTTAATGTAGTCACGGCTTTCATTTGCCCCTACAAATTCCCAGATAAGCAAAAAAAAAAAAAATTTACAGAAAAAAATATTATCAGCTGTCTCAATGAAAAGAACTCTATTAACTGACTAGTTTGCTCTATAAATTTTTGTTCACTAAATCCTATTTTCTTACTCACTAGTACATTCCAGAAATGCATTCTGCTGAAAAATGATTTGGTCTCTGGATATCATAGAAGTACATGAGAATATAAGAAATGCTTTAAAAAAGGGGGAGGAGAGAACTTTTTACAAAAGAAAACAGTTAATTGTTTATAAAATGTAGCTACTCAAAATGTTAACAATAATATAATATTGTTCTTGAAATAAGCCACATTTGACCTTCCAGTATCTACAAATGGTAGATGCTTTAAAAATATTTGAATGAACAAAATAAATAGGCAAAAAGTAACAGTAGAGTCAGTAAGCAAACTTCTAAGATGATGGTAATCAGTAACACCCTCCCTTATCTAGGACTCTTCCCAGAGGCTGACATCTCTAATACTTTAACAATTTCACTGCTTTTTCCCTAGCATCTTTCTAGGTATCTTTGATAATCCATATCATTGTTGTTCATTATAGTAACCTGGAATAGAGGAAGATGACAACTAGTAAAGAACAAAATAAAACAAAACAAAACAAACAAACAAAAAAAACAATCCTGAAATCTTCATTCTTTGCTTTGTAATAATAGTCCTTGCTAATGTCAGATAGGACAATTTTGCAAGTAGATGTCAGGCATTGATCAAAAATTTAATGATGTTCAATTCAACAAATATTTAAACACTTATTATATGCAAAGCATATATAATGATATATATGATAAAGATATGTAATGAAGACAGAGAAAAAAAATGAAAAGCATTCTTTGGTCTCAAAGAGTTTTCTTTCTATGAGGTGGGGGAAGGGATGAGGAAGAATGGAGAAATATAGCATATGCACAGATAAACAATAATTCACGAGAAAGAGAGAATAAGTAGTTTAACTAGGAAAACCTTACTTTAAATTGAGTATTGAAGAAAATAAGAAGAGAAAAAATAGTTTGATTTTACCAAAGTCAAAGTAAAATGATTAAAGATCTTTGTTAGAATCTGTCTAACCATCATACAGGATGACAATTACTTATTAAGGTACTTTTAAGGCTTTAAGAAATTTTGGAATAAAAATTCCTATCAGAAGAAATAAATGTATGAAAACTTCCTAGTCAAGTTTATAATATACAATAAGGAGATTGTATTCCTGATTTTATATATGTATGCATGTGCATGTCTATATTTGCATATATGTATAAATACACATGTGTATATACACATATGCACATATACATTGAGTATATTGCAAACATTTGCATGTATATAGATATGGTTGTGCATGTATTGTATGTATGTATGTATATGCATGCACAATATATCAATCAACATTTATTAAGCACCCACTATGTACCTGACACTGTATGATGTGCTAGAGATATAAATATAGAGAAAAGACAGTTCCTTTCCTTGTGGTGTTTACTATCTAATGGGGAAAACAATATACAAATAAATAGATGCAAAGCAAGTCATATATAGGAAAAAATAGAAAATAATTAACAGAGAAAAGACTATAATTAAGATGATAGATTTCCTATAGAAAGCAGGATTTCATTTAGAACTAAAAAAAAGTCAGGGATATCAGTAGTTAGAACAAAAGAGGGAGAAAATTCCAGGCATAGAAAATAGAGAAAATGCCCAGAGTTGAGAATTGGAGTTGTCTTCTGTATGTGTGTATATGATTTCTATGTATTATGTATACATACATATATGTGTATGTATATGGGTGTATGTGAATGGAACACATTTTTAGAACAGGAACTGCAATTTAACAGGTATAAAGAAACATTATATGAATGAGCAAACTCATTACAGATCGACACCTGTTCTACAAGGAATAATGTTAGAGGGTTTCCGTATGCAGGGGTCCTCAAACTACAGCCTGCAGGCCAGATGCAGCAGCTGAGGACATTTATCCCCCTCACCCAGGAGTTTTTGTTTTTACTATAGTCCGGTCCTCCAACAGTCTGAGGGACTGGCCCTCTATTTTAAAAAGTTTGAGCATTGCAATGAGATTTAGAGATTTTTTTTCTATTGAATAGTCTTCATGTAGGAGACATAGCTAATGAACCAAGAAAGGTCAAGAAAGAACTCAAATGAAAAAAGTTTTAGAATAGCATCAAAAAGAAAGCATAATTCATTCTGTGCACTGTCACTTGTTGCTAGGCAAAGTGATTGGCCAATGAGAGGCTGGAGTATTTACTTCACCTACCTACTACTATAAAGATCAAGAGAAAAAAAAAGAGACTATATCTGACTGTTTATTATGTCCTGTTACTGAGAAAAAGCAGGAAGGAAAGTAGAGGAGTGAAGGGGAGGGAAGGAAAGAAAAGAGGAGAAGAGAGGAGAGAAGAGTAGAAATAGATTAGATGATACTTTTCTGTCTTGCTAACTTGTTGATAGATGGAGAAGAAAAATCCTAAAAAGGACAAGAGTTATAATCTTTTGCCAAGATTAAAGGTAATCGTTCTTTCCTAAAAGAATATAATATAATTTTAATGAAAGCTATCATCTAAAATGAAATAAGAAATAGTGTACCTTATAGATGCTCTAAGTGCATCTATAGACCTATCTATAGAGAGGAGGAAGAGAGGGAATAAGTATTTTAAAAGTACATACTGTGTTCCATAAACTGTGATAAAATTTTTTTTTGTTTGTTTACTTGTTTTTTGTTTTTTCAATTTCTTATCTGATCCTCATAACAACCATGGAAGACACATGCTATTATTATCTTTATTTTATCACTGAGGAAACTAAGGCAAACAGAGGTTAAGTGAATTGCCAGGATCACACAACTAGTAAGTTCTGAGATCCAGTTTGAATTCAGGTCTTCCTGATTTCAGGTCCATTGTTCTATTTAGTCACAACACCACAGATGAGAAGAGGAACAACTTGTAAAGCATGAATTGATGAAATGACCCAGCCTATTACTTAACTGAGCTGAGATTTTATGCCCAGAGTGGTGTTAATGAAACCTGGCAGGAAAATGTAGTTTTTAGGTAAGAGCAACTGTTCATATAGAAGCTCTGCTCACTAAAGAAACTTTATGAACAGTTCCTAAGAAAGAAAATGAAACTGAGTCTTTAGATACATAACTGCAATTTGCCCTGGCCACTTGGATTGCCTACATGTATCCTTCACTACTCTGGGAGTATAGATGTATGTTTATACTCAATGAATGTATTGAAGGGAGTTTCATTAAGATTTATTGATAGAAGATTAATGCAAATAGTGTGCATTTGCTTCTATTTTAAGTAAATGTTTTTGATTAAAGTTTAATATTAATGATGTTTTATTTAACATATATAGGACTGCTTGCCATCTTGGGGGGGGGGTGGAGGGAGGGAGGGGAAAAAACGAAACATAAGCGAGTGCAAGGGATAATGTTGTAAAAAAATTACCCTGGCATGGATTCTGTCAATACAAAGTTATTATTAAATAAAATAAAATTCAAAAAAATATTAATGATGTTTATTAATGATAAATTAATTAGTAGTAAATTCATGAGCTATCATATTAGTAAGAATAGTCACCAACAAACTATTGCCCAAGGAACAGAGTTAGAGTAGTAGCCATATGACAATGATGAGGCATAAGTATACGTATAGCTAGATTTAGATTACATTTCTCTCTAACTATCCCATTTATCTATCTGAATGAAATCTAAGATTTAAGGCCATTTGCTTTAGACTTTTGTCATTGGTGGAGAATGATTGCTTGTTGTTTTGTGTCTATGTGAAGGACACAATTTATCAGAATTTGATAGAAATCTTTGTTTTGTTTTTTTTTACTTTAAGAGAGGCCATGCATGATTCTACATCTTTAGGGAAAAAACCTGGAATGAGGAGAAAGATTCTAGGAAGAAGCTAATATGCAGAGAAAACAACACCACAATCATACTCCATCCCCAGTTTACTACACTAGAGACATCAGGAAATTTTCCCTTGGGCAAGAGATGGAACCTTTCATCTATCTCTCTGTCTTTCTTCATCTCTGTATCTTCATTTCCATCTCTTTCTCTCCATCTCAGTTTCTCTCTGTGCCTCTGTCTTTGTCTTTCTCTGTGTATCTTGAACTGAGATTTCTTGCTCACATAGGAAAGCACATCCATGCTTTATTTTATCTAGTGTGTTTTAATCTGTGTCACTTCATTATCAATTTTCTTTCTACTTGAATAAAAGGATTTGATATTTGCTATATATGATTGCAACTGGCTGTCAGTGGGAAGAGAGTAAAACTCTGGAAATATAGCTTGGAATCCTTCTGACCCATTAAAGGGATAATGATGAGGAATTTTGCCTGAATCTAAGATAATGTCCTCCTAAAATAATAATGTATATGGGAGTGGACAGCTATAGATTGCCTAATAACCTTCTCAGAAGGGAACAGAGTAGCAAGCTTCAAGGCCTCAATCTTCTGCTTCCTGCCTAACAGGAATCAGTTTCCTTTGGGGGAAAAAAAGATGTATATATAAACACATATAATGTGCACACGTTTATGCATATATATATATATATATATATACACTTAATACACACACACACACACACACACACACATACAAACACACACACAAACACACACATACACAGAGGATCTTGCTGGTCACAAGGAAATCCTAGGATCAAGTAGCAATTCTGACACACACTGGTTATGGGACTCTTGGTGAGTTACTTAACTCCTTAGTAGTGAAGAAAGTGCCTGTGCCTCACAAGACTATATGTAGTTAATTGTTAATAAACTTTTATTAAGCACCTACTAAATTCTGCTAATCACTATCTAATGGGAGAAAACAACACATAAAAGGAAGCTCAACAGAAAGGGGGTGGGAAATTAGGAGAGAGAGATGACAGAGAAGTCAGAGAAGTTCCGGAGTAGTATAGCCAGGTGAGAAATGAGGTATCTAAGATTTTGAAGTTCATTATCTCCCTTTTGCCATTAGAAAGATAGTGAGAAGGTAGAATACCAAGGCTGATGGGATCCTGTAATTCGATGAGAATTTCTCAAACAGTAAAATCCCTGTTCTAGTCCCTATCCCTATATCCTGTACAGAAAGTGTAAGCAAGAAATTCAGTCCAAAAGGAAACAAGAAAAGGACTGTAAACTGTATTGCCTTTGGGAAATAACTGCAAATTTCTCCCAAGACCAAAGGTTTGAATTTAAAAATACATATTTATGTTATAAGCTTGACACTCATTAACAAATATAAACATTTCCATATGTGAAGAAATTTAATGGAGCATTGTACATGAAAAGATGAATGTTCACTGTGGAGGTTTGAATTTTTTTGGTTTTGTTTTTAAAGCAGGCAAACTTAATGTGGTAGTATCAATATAGCCATTTTTGTCTGTGTCCCCTTTAGAACTTCCACTTTCTATTCTATCTGCTTCTGTCTTTATGTGTCTCTTGTTTTCTTTCTAAGACACATACATATTTATGTATATGTAAATTGTTACTATATAGAGCAATAAACATGCATAGTGTTATACATATATATTATACATATGTATCCAAATCAGGGGTATTCATTTTTCTGTTCTTTTTCATTGCTATCACTGCACTCTTTCCATACCACCAAAAACATATCTATTTTATACTGATCATGTTTAAATATGCTTATCTCATTTTATATCAACATTCCATCACTTCTCTGACAAAGGTTTGACATAATTCTTTATCATCAATCTTCTTAAGTCAGTGGCAATTATTGAATGGTTCTTTACTCTTTCAAAACTGTTGTCATTTACAATATTGTAATCAATATAAGCAAAAAAAAAAATGTTCTTCTATTATGTTCAGTTTACTCTATCTCAGTTCAAGTATTCCCAGATTTCTCTGACTTTCTTTTGTCCTTACTTAAACACAATAACATTCCATTACATTCATGTACCATAATTTGTTCAGCCATTCTCAAATTGATGGGCACATTTTATTTCCAGTTCTTGGCTACAAGAAGTATTGCTATAAATATTTTTGCACATATGGATCTTTTTTATTCTTTCTTTGATCTTTTAAACCTGGTACTATTGTCACTGGGTCAAAGAATATATACAAATTAATAACTTTTGGGGTACAACTCCAAATTGCTTTCCAAAATGGTTGGATCATTAATAGATCTACAAATAATTTGTCAGTATGCTTTCTATCCCATGTTGTTGTTCAGTCAGTTCAATTATGTTTGACTCTTTGTAACCCTATTTGGGGTTTTCTTGGCAAAGATACTAGAATATTTTGCCATTTACTTTTCCAACTCATTATAGATGAAGAAACAGAAGCAAACAAGTTTAGGTGATTGCCCAGGGTCACAGATTTACTGATTGTCTTAGGCCATATTTCAACTCAGATATTCCTTACTCTACTCAGGCACTCCCACAATACCACTCACCTATCCAATTCTATCCCATAACTCCTATAATAATTGTCTCCCTATTTTATTATATTTTTATAATAAATATGATGAATATGAAATAAATGTTGAGTGTTGATTAAACTTTCAATATCCTTAAAGATTTGGAGAATTTTTTCAAAATTTTTGGTAACAATTCTGGGTTTTGGGGGAGGTTTTTTTTTTGTTTGCTTGTTTTCCAGTTTTTTAGGCAATGTCATATTTCTAAAGAAGCTAGAAAATCAAGTAAATTCATCAACAAAAATGAAGTCAGATTTATTCTTTAAAGGAATGTAGAAGAAAACTTTATCTAAACATAAAAATTTTTCTAAAATAGAGTGTGATATTTCCATTTTTCTGGATGTGAAAGGGTCCTATCAAGATACCTTCATGATCAACCTGAAAGAATTCCCTGGACATAATGGAAAATTTTCAGTTTTAAAGTAGTCTTGCTAACTTAACTTTGATTAATTAAATGTATTTGAAATTGTATTTCTCTAGTTTACACTTTCTCTTTAATGCAACTAAATTAATTTTCATCCTTACTTTATAGGATTCCTTTGGAAAGCTTCCAGGGTTATCTAAGTACAACATCCCTACATTATAATCAGTTTTCCTCTCCTTGGTCTCTGGCAAAATAGTCAATGAAAAATTCATAAGATATCACAACCCAATCTAGCACAACACATTTATTTTAAAAGTGTGGACAGGAAGAAAATCAACTAATTTTAATGCATGTGGACACAACAAACATATCAAAAATTAAATCTACTTTGACAAAATAATTGTTCAGATCCCCTCTAAAAGCTACTTATTAGCTCTGTGACCTTGAACATATCACTCCTCCAATGTAAAATAGGGATGAGAATGATAACAACATCTCCTTCCCAGGGTTCTTGAGAAGACTTAATGTGATAATATTTGTAAAGCACTTAGCAAAATGCCTGGAACATAGTAAGTATTATATAAATGCTAGTTATTGCTATTATAATATATTTATTATCATGTTATATATTTATTCAATATTTATACCTCACATATTTAATTAATTAAATTTCATTAATGTCACATATTTAATATTATATGATATAATAATATTATAACATATTTTATTAGTCTTTCCTGGGAAACAGAGAGGAGAGGGAGGAGGGAAGGAGGGACGAAAAAAGGAGAAAGAGAGAGAGAGAAAGAAACAGAGAGATAGACACATATATACATACATATACACATGCACAATGTGTATATTAATCCTTTATATTTCCACGATGCATTCTTCCCTCCTTTTACCTTACATTTATATTAAAAATGTTGCACTCATAAAAACACATGATTATGTCCCAGATTGCCCTTCTTTTTTGTGAACTCCCAAGAAATTTATAGTTTTAACAATATAGTTTACTTTTATTGAAGAAGATTATATATATATGAGAAATAATGAAGAAAACTCTAACCTTAAGGTTGGAAAACCATGAGTTTGAATACTGACTCAGACATATTCAAGCTGTGTTATCCTGGATAATTCAGGTAACCACTCTCAGTCTGTTCTCATCTTTAAAATGGCCACAATAATGGAACTTAGGTCACATTTTGCTATGAGGATTAAATGAGATAATATCTATAAATCTTAAAGCATTATATAAATGTTAACTATTGTTATTATTGTTACTGTTAATGAATTATCTTGTATATTTTATATGCCTTTCAATTAGTGGAAGCAATGTGATATATTGAAGGTTGCTTAGTTTGGAGTAATAGGATCTGTGTTTGGATCCAGTTTTACCATTATTTCTTATGTGATCTCAGACAAGCTAATGGCCTTCTTTGGGTATTGATTTCCTCCACTGTAACACAAGGGGGATTGAACTTGCTGTTATTCAATCATTCTATATGACTCCAGGAACCATAATATGTCCATCTGGTCTTTTCTGTAAGGATACTGGAATTTTTTTTACAATTTCCTCCTCCAGTGAATTAAGACAGGCAGAGTTTAAGTGAATAGCCCAGGGTCACACATCTAGTAAGTGTCTGAGGCTGAATTTGAAGGCTTCTTGACTCCAGGCCCAGCACTGAACTAGCCTAGTCGTTGCCTCTACTGCATCTCTCAGTTTAGTTCTAGCTATAAATCTAAGCACCTATATTTTGCATAGTTTAATTTTAAAAATAAGATAGAAGTTCTCAGCCCATTTTTAAAAGTTAAATTGTGAGGTAAATTAATGGATTAATTAATAATCCCATAGGATACAAAGAAACTAATAAGATGCTATGGAAATCAAAATTCAGGATCAGACTTCCAAACCTCTTATGTCAATCTTCATGACTAAAAGACAAGAAGAGGAATCACATCAGCCCAATCTCATTGGATTATATTCACAGTCATTGGATACCATTTGCTCATTGACTAGACTTCAGGTCTAGGTCCTGATTGTGTATCATCAATCCTTCATTCAAACATGTGTTAGGTGGTTAGTGTTCAATATACTATACTAGGAGGGAAGATCCAAAAATAAATCATAATTACTTTTCACAAGGAATTAACTAGTCTATGGGTTTCCCTTAAGGATATCTTTCTGGAGAGAGGAGGGAGGAACATTATATTAGAAAATTAAGGTGATATAAGCAAACAAAGAAATCAATGAAAACATCAACAACAACAATTAAGTTTGACTTGTAATCATAGAAATAACATTCCCAGAAGATAGCTAGGAGGGATTGGAGCTCAAGTAGCCAGTACTTTTCTAGACCTTGGTGAACCATAAAAACTGTAGATACCTTGGTCATTGGGCCAACCAATGATACCACATAGTACAAGGGAAAGCCTCTCAAGCCTCTGTGATGATAGAAAACTATCCAATGGAAACACACAAAGAAGATGTGCTTTCTTCATTCCCCAGAAAGGGAATGCAGTTTGCTCTTCGTTCCAGTGGAACCATACTCACTTTGTCCCTTTTTTACAGTGTATTTGTCCTTTGGTTTTTTGTGCAAACACCTTAGAGAAGAGAGTTGCTCCTTTTTTTCTGTATTCTATGCCACATTGTTGCAGCACGTGATTGTTACTAATAATAACAATCCTCTAAAAGAATATCAATAAAAATATCTTAATGCACAAAACAAGATGTGCAAAAATGGATACAAAGAGTACAATGTTTTATGTTATCTTGTTAAACTAATATATGTATGTATGTAATATACATATACACATGTGTGTATTTAAAAAAATAAACAGTAAAGAACATTTCACAATCTTTTAAACAATCATCATTTTTGTTCTTTGTATATTGTTTGTTTATTGATGATTGTTAAATTCATAAAGAATAAACATTAAAGAATCAAAAAAAGTTACAATAATAAAACCTTAAGGCCCTTAGAATTCAACACTTATAGAAAAGAGCAAATACATTGGGAAAACTTTAGAAGAAGGGAGAGCCAAAATTAAAATTGCATATTCACTTCCAACTTACTTGTTTCTAAACAATTGTTTGGACGGATGTATCCTCTTAGCACAAGAATGAATTGCAGATTTCCACAGCTGAAGCATTGCTAGTTTTGATCAACTTCAGTTACAGTGAAAATGTGTGTGGTGAATCATGAGAGACCCCTGCTGATCTTTCTAAGTAATATAAAAATCAGCCACTGTTTGAAATATGCTTTGTCCCATACATCTGTGCCTGTGTTAATAAAATGCATTCTAAGACAGGAATTGGGAGAATGTGTATCAATTATGATCAAGGATATTAAGAAGAAAAAAGTAGAAACCAAATATATAATAGGAAGATTTAATAGATACTAAACTTAGTATGTAAATATGTAGAGATAGATAGATAATATATGTGTGTGTGTGTGTGTGTATACACACACACACACATATATATATATTATATATATATGAAATATATTTTGTTTTGTTTTTCCAATTAAAATCTCCCCATGTTAACCCAAAGGTATTTATTAAGCATGAACTAACATAGAATCATAAAGTATAAGTTGTAAGGAATTGAAAACATAGTCCATTTGAACCCTCTCATTTTAAAGGTGAGTCATTTGCATAAAATCTCAGAAATAGTAACTCCTAAAGATTCTATAACTGCAAATATTATAGACCTAGAAAAGACATTTAGTTCCACCAAGGTCATTGGCACTGTCAAATGTTTTCACATCAGAAACTACTAAGATTCTATCAGTGGAAATGGTATTAAAGAAGAGTATTATCATTGGCTTTGCCTCTATGCCCAATGGGATCTTTCCATCTGACACTTTCCAGCTGTTGTCTTCTCCATTGGAATGAACTCTTTGAGAGGAGAGACTGCCTTACTTTTCTGTTAGCGTCCCCAGAGCTTGGCAAAGTGCTTTAAACATAATAAATGCATAATGATTTTTTTACTCATTCATTTAAACCTGCATTCTTTAACTCCAAATCCAATTTCTTCCTATTGTTGTACAATCGCTGGCAACAATAAATCAATGTATACGATCAATTTAATATTCTATCTATTCTCAGGAACCCAGTAACTTTCTACTATAAGTTGGAAAAGAGTTACTGATCTATATCATTAGAAGAGAATTCACCCCCACCCCACCCGGATAAAATCACGACTCATATGTAAAGGTGCAAAGGGGAAAGCTACCTCTCACCAAATCAACATTAAAATGTTACTTATTATTCATAGGGGGAGAACATGGAAATATAAACAATAATATTTGTAATTTTGAAATGAGGCTTTTTTATTATTCAGTCATATTTGACTCTTTGTCAAATGATTTGGCAAAGATACAATGGAGAATAAACATGTTAAAGAGATTTTTGTATGTTAAGTGTGCAAGAATGGGATCTGAATTTGATATTCATTGTATCTTTCTCCTTTCTCCAAATTATTTCTCCTATTATATAACTTTAATGTTGAGATCCGGGAAACATGGAAGAAAAATTTAAAGAATCTTGCATTGCATATCATTCCTGCCTATACACTCACCCTTTCTCATTTACTCTCTACTCTAAGACTTTAATGGGAAGTAATATTTCCAAAATGGAGCCAGCAGTGAGGCATCAGGTGTAGCAGAGGGAGTACACATAAACACCAAGGAAAATTAATTTTATACGAACTTGTAAGATCAAACAATTAGATCAGTCACATTTTTTTATTGTAGTAAGTTCCTTTATTTTCAATACACATTGCTTTATGAATCATGTTGGGAGAGCAAAGTTAGAGCAAAAAGGAAAAACCATGGGAGAGATAAAAAACAAAATAAAACAAACAAAAAAAGAAGTGAACATAGCATGTGCTGATTTATATTGTCTCCTTAGTTCTTTTTCTGGGTGTGATAGCATTTTTGGTCCAAAATCTATTAGGATCACTTTGGATCACTGAACTACTGAGAAGAACCAAGCCTTTCATTATTGATCTTTACACATTCTTACTGTTATTGTGTACAATGTATTCCTGATTTTGCTTGTTTCACTAAGCATCAGTTCATAGAAATCTTTCCAGGCCTTTGTATAATCAGCTCGTTCATCATTTTTTAATGAACAATAATATTCCATTACTTTCATGAACCACAATTTGTTCGGCCATTTCCCAAATGATGAGTATCTACTCCTTTTCCAATTCTTTGCTGCCATAAAGAGCTATTAAAAACATTTTTGCATGTTTGGGTCCTTTTCTTTCTTTTATGATTTCCCTGGGATACAGACCCAGTAACGGTACTGCTGAGTCAAAGGGTATGCACAATTTGATAGCCCTTTGGATATAGTTCCAGAGTGCTCTCCAGAATGGCTAGATCCATTCACAGTTCCACCAACAATGCATTAGTGTCCTAGTTTTCCCACACTTCCTTGAACATTTATCATTATCTTTTCCTGTTATCTTAACCAATCTAAGAGTAGTGAGGTAGTGCCTCAGTTAAAAATTAGAAGTTTGCATTTCTCTACTCAATAATGATTTAGAACATTTTTCCACATATTTATAAATAGCTTTAATTTCATCATCTGAAAATTGTCTGTTCATATCCTTTGATTGTCAATTAGGAAATGGCTTGCATTCTTATAAATTTGACACAGTTCTTTACCTATTTTTAAAATGAGAACATTATTGGAAATACTGTCTGTAAAGATTTTTCCCAGATATGTGCTTCCCTCTCTCTTAATCTTGTTTCTGTTGGTTTTGTTTGCATAATAATAATGATGTAATCAAAGTTGTCCATTTTGCTTTTCATAATGTTCTCTAGTTCTTCTTTGGTCACAAATTTCATCTTTCTCCAAAAATCTGATAGGTAAATTATCCTTTATTCTTCTAATCTGTTTATAGTATCCTTCTTTATGCCCAAATTACATATCTAGATCAGTCACAATTAACATCGTTGCTCTGACAAGTTATCTAAAGACGTTTGGTCTTCATTATGAACCAAACACAGGAACTTTTAATAGTCTTGAATTCAGGAAAGCACTGGTCCAACAGACTGTTTTCCATTTTTTAAATTTAAAGTAGGATGGACAACTTTTCTTTTATCTCATTTAGTTATGCTTACTATATCTTTCTGATAGTAAAGACTATCAAAAAATATATGTAATCTAAGGTAATCATTAAAATTACTCAATTGATCATATTGGTCATGTAACCAATAAAATTGAGGATGAGCTATTATTATCTTTGAAACTCATGAGCTTCCAAATTAGGAATGATATACAAGAAATGACCAATGTAAAAGCACAATAGAAAAGGCTAATAACTTCTACATCTAATATTTACTCAGTACTCCCTCCTTTTTAACCTACAATGCTGTGGCAACAGGGCTTCACAAGATCATATACTTGATGAATTTTTAATCAAGAGTTATCATCAGGAATTTTTAAAAATAATTTGAGATTATTTCATTCTTTTTTTAAAGTAGGTGGGATTTGATATGTGTTCAGATTGCACTGGGAATGCTGCTAAGCTTACTGTTCCCATGATGACGTCCAAGTACTTTTGGATACCACCTGTTACATATTATTTAGAGTCACAATTAGACCTTGGCATCCTTTGCTTCCTATGCTTCAATATATATTTCTTTCTTCAGTTTTTACTTTCTCCCAGGTGGTTGCCATTTTACTCCATTAACATATTTCTTTGTGTAAAATAAAGTTATTCAAACCACCCATGTCCAACCCCCAAGCCAGCATTAGACAGAAAATATAGTTGGCCTCTTTTTGCTTTGTTCTCTCAGCTTAAGCTAATAATTAATATATATTATACAACAAGTCTTTTAAGCACCATAATAGTTTAAACTATCTAGGTTTTTCACTTTGAATAAATTTCATCTTCAAAAAGTGGACAAAAATCCAAACAATCTAAAGAACTCTCTTTCAGGATTCAACAAAATCATCTTTTAAGGAAAATAATATTACTTCTAATGATAACATCAAAAGAGATCATCATCAAATTACTAAATTAAAACTTTCCAATATGCTCACATGCTTAAAATTCCTCAGGGCTGCCTATTTTACTTAGAGATGTCTAAAACTAACTTTATATTTCATCAAAATAAAGGAGGTGTTTTCTTTTTGAAATTTTAAAGTCATGCGTTTTTCCTTATTTCATAAAACCTTTTATTTTGCTTTCATTTCTTAAAGGCTCTAAAATTTCATCAGCATAAAGAATATTTCCACCAAGACCAATTTCCACATGCCCTTCCTTAGTAGGTGAAATGTTTAAATTGCTATGGCAAAGGGGAAAAATCAGATTCATATGTTTATATATTTATATACATCTTATATTATTATATAACATATATTTATATAGTGCGCTTAATACAGCATCTGACACATTTATTATTATTGTTTAGCAGTTTTTCAGTAGTGTTCAACTCTTCATGACTCATTTGGGGTTTTCCTGGCAAAAATACTAAGTGTTTTACCATTTTCTTCTCCAGATCATTTTATAGTTGAGGAAACTGAGGCAAATAGGATTAAGTAACTTACTGAAGGTCACATAGATAGTTGTGTCTAAGGCCAGATTTAAACTCAGAAAAACGAGTCTTCCTTACTCCAGGCCTGATATTCTATTCACTATATCATCTGGTTGCTCTATTTGGGACACAATAGGTACTTTGATGTGTGTGCATGCGCACATGTGTGTAAAATCTCATGATCAGCTCTATCTTTTAGTAATGAGTTTCTCCAAATTTATCTAGATGGGTCCTCAGACCCATTCACAAGTCATTGTTGAAACAATATATATAGTCTTCTTGGCTCATTGTTTACATCTGTTACTTCTTTCTAGTCTCATAGCTACTGCCTTAACTAAAGGTTTCAGTACTTCTCTCCTTTGCTATCAGTGCAACCTCCTAATCGATCTACCTTCTCATCTCTCTTCAATTTATGTTATATGAATATATAATGAATATAGCTCACTTAAGACATTTTCCTAAAATAAAAGATCTGACTAGGTTACTTCCCTAATCAGTAAATTCTAGTGACTCCCTTTTACCCAAAATATATTTAAGGACTTTCAGAACATAGCTCTATCTTTCTAGTCTTAAGATGTAATACTCTTCTTCCTATACCTTATAGGCAAACTGGATTTCTTTTTATTCCCCTCACAACACATTGTATCTCACATCTCTCTCTTATTGCTAATCTCTGGAACACATTCATATTAATTCTCTTCCTCTTAAAATTCATAGTTGTTTTTTGTTTGTTTCTATACCTCAGTTCATGTGTTATCATCTATATGAAGTCTTTCTTTTCCCATTTAGCAATTGGTGCCTCCACCTCCAAAAAAATTTTTTTTGCATGTGTTTTCTTTCTTTCTTTCTTTTTTTTTTTTTTTTTTTGCTAAGGCAATTGATGTTAAGTGACTTGCACAGGGTCACACAGTTAGGAATATTAAGTGTCTGAGGTCAGATTTGAACTCAGGTCCTCCTGACTTCAGGCCTGGTGCTCTATCCACTGTGCTAACTAACTGCCTCTTTTTGCTTGTATTTTGATTATAATTATGATTGAACTTAATTTCTCTCCCTAGAAAAGATAAATCTGAGGCTTTTTTTATATTAATAATTTTATTTCCAGTTCCCATCACAATTCTTGGCACATTTAATATATGTTTCTTTATAAATGCATTAATTGATTGGTATGTCCTACTAGAGCTTGCTTTTACCCAGCCTTTGAGAATACAGACATCTGCCTACTAAGATGAATTAAGAGACGAGAACTAAGGGGAACCTTTTAAATATACTTGATATTAATCAATTAAACAATCATTCTAGGTCATTTACAATTTCAGTTGAATAATAATGATATGGCCTCAATCTATAATTTTCATTTGTCTAAGGAACTACTGAATAAGGAAATTTCATCTACTCATATAAAAGTAACTTCTTTGTAACTTCTAGTCTTATAGAAAGTTACCTAGCTTCAAAATATTAAGCAACTTATCTAGGGTCACACAGCTAATATATGTCAAAAATGGTACTTAAACTCAGGTTTTCTCATTTTTTAGATAACTCTGTCCACTACAACTTTCTTCCTTTTCATTGAAATGCAGCAACTTGTGAAAATTCATAGCATTTTCTGAAGTTTTATTTTACCTTTATTTTTATCTGAACTATATAAGTATCTCGTTAAGAGAGTCAGTATAGTGTATGCAGACATGTCAAATTTCCTGGTGCAGCTAGTGTCAGATTACAATGTAGTTGAGAAGTATTTAATAAAATGAATTTTTAAAATACAATAAAACATAGATAATGTTAATTTGGGTTCTTAGAAACCCATATGCAGTCCCATAGGAATATATTTCTATTTTGGTTTGACAAAATTAGCATAACATATAGAGAATGAACCTCAAAATCAAAAACACTTGGTATAAATTTTGCCTAAGACATATACCTTAGATAAGTCATTTAAATTCTCAGAGCCTTAGGCAACTATGACTGCAAGTTGCAAAACAGTTCCTGATATTTTTACTAGGAGTGCCCTTTACCAGTGAAATCACAGATCTAGTTAATGATTACAATAATAATTATTATTATTCTAAATATATTATATATGCATATAGACATATAGCCATTGTAATTTTCATCATTTTAATTTTTACTCATTATTGTTACTTACCTTAATTAGAAGCAATTGTACAGGCTGATTTATCTAAGCAATTTCATAAAAGATTTATAATAAAACAGAGGATAGAGCCCTGCACTTGGTGTAGGTAAGAACGGTATTCAAATCCTGCCTCAGAAATTTAATTAATTGTGTGATCCCAGACAAGTCCTTAAATGTATTTAAGGTAAAATGATGGCCACTAGAGTTTATTTAATAAGGAAGTAACATGGTCAGACCTTCTATTTTAGATAAGACTTCTTTGATGAGCTATGTTTAGGATATCATAGGAAATTGAAAAGAGGCTAGGCAAGGAAATCAATTAGTAATTTTAATGCTTTAATGATTCAGATATAAATCTGAAATTAACAGACTTTCACCCTTTATTTGCTTATTAAGTGTTTCTTCATACTATTAAATATTTTAATGCAGTTTGCTCATAAATTGATTTTTATTGTATTATAAGTTTGTTTTTAATGAACATTGCTTTATGAATCATGTTGGGAGAAAAAAATCAGAACAAAAGGGAAAAATCATGGGAGAGATTAAAAACAAACAAACAAACAAAAAAAGTGAACACAGTATATGTTGATTTACATTTGGTCTCCTTAGATCTTTTTCTGGATGCAGATGGCATTTTCTGTCCAATCTATTGGGATCACTTTGGATCACTGAACTATTGAGAAGACCAAATCTTTCATAGTTCATCATCATACATTCTTGCTTTTATTATGCACAATGTATTTCAGTTCTGCTTGTTTCATTCAGCAACAATTCATGTAAAGCCATTTATACTAAGGGATAGAATTAGTTTCATTTTCAAATAGGAGGCTCATACATGTTATTTATAAAATTTTTGTGGGCAAATTTCCTAACAGCATTAAAAACTACTTATCATTGGTTTTTGTTTTTGTTCTTTTGGTTTTTTTTTTTTGAGAAAGCTGAATACATTTGCTTGAGATCTAATTCTTTCTTTAAAGTTACATTCTGTCAGCAAATGCTTTGTCATAACATAGATTTATATTATAAAAAGGGATGTAAATACTAAATTGTTCTTAAATCTTGGCACACAACTTCAGAATTTCATATAAATTACTCCCAGTAAAATAGGAACAAAATTAAAGGAATGTTAGAGATTATGGTAAGAAATCCACTTCAACACCACCCTCTCTGCTGCCATCTGCAGTCCTTTGAGCTTTTCCATTATGTTCCCCAAATGGGATGCCTTCTTTCTACCTCCTTTTTTCATGTTCTTTTACTGTAGTTTTCTTCCATTGCATGATAAGTTCTTTGAGGGCAAAGACTGTCTTTCTTACTCATATTTGTATTGCCAACATGTTGCACAGTTTCTAATACATAGGAGATGCTTAATTAATGTGTATTGATTGACTTAAACTCTTTGTATTTACAGATGGTATAACTGAGGCCCAGAAGTGACATGACTTTCCCAAGTCTTAGATAGTAAGCAGCTAAAGAGAGATTCAAATTTAGATCAAGTATTTTTTTATATTGAACTATCTGAAGAATTTGTGAAATTGATGATATCTGAGTTGGACTTTTAAGGAAGGGGAAAGGTTCAATAATGGAAATATGAGAAATGTATGTTATGATAAATGATAAAGAAGAAAATATTCTTTTCCCACAACTGGGAGGGAAAAAAGGGCAAAATTAATGAAATAGGACAGGCATGGTGATGCACACATGGACTCTGCACTACTCTTCAGGCTGAGGCTTGTAGATTACCTGTTTAGAAATTCTGAACTGCAGTAGGACTAAAAATTAAGCAAATATCCATAGAGGAGCCAATAAGCTGACTGAAGAAGGTTTAACCATCCCAGATTTGAAATAAAACAGGCCAGCAGATTAAAGATTCCATGTTTATCAGCCATAAGGTCAATTCTTCAAGCACTGTTATTCTAACCTGAGATACTGAGACAGGGTAAAGGAGAATATTAAGAGATTACAAATAGTAAAGTACCAAGAAGGAACACAGCACTTAAGAATCATGTCAGATAGTTTATTACAAACATGCAAGCATGTGGCTCTCCAGACCTTCAGTCTCATTAGCTGGCCCCGAAAGTGGTGTTTTGAGTATAAATATTTTCATTGTATGCCTAATTACTTATACATACACTGTATGTACACTGTAAATAACCTGGTCAAGAGCCCAGACCTCTGTATCTCAGGCTCTGTGTCAGATTGCTCTCCCTAGATTCATGGGACCTAAGTGGAAGGGAACCTTAGTGGCAACTAATCAATAAACCATTGGACTAAGATCACCCCTATCTACTATAAAAGCATTATGATTAGGAAAGTTTACCAAACTGATTAACATCAGGAAAACTGTGTATACTTTTTATATCTGACTTATATCAACCTAGTTAAAACAATTATTATGTACATAGGTGAGTTAATCAGTGATTAAATATGAAGGCAATCCTATTAGCAAGCATCTAGCAATAGGCCAATACTCATAGAAGTTGAGGAGGGAAGAGGAAGAAGGAAGAAAAGAGAAGAAATAAAAGAATGAGGAGGGATGCATTGAAAGGATTAGGGACAGAGAGAAGCACTCTTTATCTGAAATTTAGAATTCATAAAGGGAAGCAGAATGTGATATAGCTAAAAAGATGAGTTAGCACCAGAATGTAGAAGGAGTTTATTTTAAAGAAGGAAATACTGTATTACAGTTGAAAAATGCCAAGGAAGGTGGACAATTCTATAGGGGAAATGTAGTATCCATATATCTATCCACAATTATTAATAGTTATTAATTAATTATTATTACCTTTCCTATGTTGTAAAAGAGCATCAAGGCGTTTTCTACATTATTTAGTGATCACATACAGATATTGGTAAAAAATAGCAGCCAGGTGTTTACAACAGAATGGAGAAATAAAGTGAAACAATTAGTGAATGAGAGAAGTAGGAAAGGAATTACATGTGTGTATGAGTGTGCATGTGCATATTCTTGCGTGTGTATGAGAGACAGACAGATATAGAGAAAACATAGTGTAATTAGAAAGTATATATAGAAAGCACAAAGTAGGGGCAGCTAGGTGGTATAGTGGATGCAGCAATAGACCTGGAGCCAGGAAAACTTAAGTTCAAATTTAGTCTCAGGTAGTTATTAATTATGTGACCCTGAGCAAATCACTTAATCCTATTTGCCTCAGTTTCCTTATCTGTAAAATGGGCTAGAGAAGGAAATAGCAAAGCACTCTCCAGTATCTTTGCTAGGAAAACCCCAAATGGAGTCAAGATGAATCAGACAAAAGTGAAAATGCCTGAACAACAATAATAGCATGCAATAGAAAAATTAATCTTAGCATTCTCATTTTAGAGATAGACAAGACTTTTGATGCCATCTCATTCCCTTATTTTACAGATGAAGAAACTAAGTCCCACGAAGGTTAACTGTGTTTCCCATACAGGTATAAGTATGGTCATATAGGCCATACAGGTGGAAAGAAAGAGAGACAGGATTTGAACTGAGTTATTTGGATTTAGGAACAGGACCATTTCTGTTATACCACATGGAGCAATGAGATTGCAAATCTGAGTGAACCTTGATGTAGGAGAATAAAGAGAATGTACATTAGGGCAGGACAAAGCCAAGCAACCTCTGAATGAAGAAGTAGTGAGTTACTTTCACATATAAGGGTTAAAGGTATTGGAGGACTTATATGACTAAAAGCAAAATAAGAAGAAATAGGAAAATAATACACACAAAAATTACAACATTGTAAATGGAAAGAACAACAAAAATTGAAACTGAATATTGGATAATTATAATGGCCAAATTTGCCTGAGAGATGTAAAAATGCACTTCCCATCCTTCTTTACAAATGTGGAGGACTATAGATGTGGAACACTGTGTTTCTGCCCAGTTTCATTGATGTATTGATGGATTTTGCTGAACTACTTTTTCTTTTTTGTTATTTTATTCTTTGCTACTATGCTTGACTTTCTGAGTGATAATTCTGTTAAAAATATTTTTATTTTAATGATATTTTATTTTTCCAAATACATGCAAAGACAGTTTTCAATATTCACCTTGCTAAACCCTGTGTTCCAATTTTTTCTCCCTTTCATTCCTTCCCTCTTCCCAAGACAAAAAGCAATATATGTTAAACATATGCATTTCTTCTAAACATATTTCCATATTCATCATGTTGTACCAAAAAATCAGATCAAAACAGGAAAAACATGAGAAAGAAAGAAAAAGCAAATAACAACAAAATGAAAAAAAACTGTGTTTTGCTCCACATTAGGTCTCTATAGTTCTCTCTCTCTGGATGTGGATGGCTCTTTCCATCACAAGACTATTGGAATTGCTTTGAATGACTTCATTTTTGAAAAGAGCCAAATCTATCATAGTTAATCATCATATAATTTTGTACTTGCTGTGTACAATGTTCTCTTAGTTTTACTCACTTCAGCATCAGTTCGTGTAAGTCTATCCAGGCTTTACTGAAATCATCCTGCTCATCCTTTCTTATAGAACAATAATATTCCATTACATTCATAGACCAATAACTTATTCAGCCAATTCCCCAACTGATGGGTATCCATTCAATTTCCAATTCTTTGCTACTACAAAAAGGGCTGTTTTTTTTCCCTCTTTTGGGATCTCTTTGGAATACAGACCTAGTACAGACACTACTGGATCAAAGAATATGCACAGAAAAACAAATTATATTAAAAAGAAAGAAAGAATAAAACTATGTAATGGTATCTGGGATGAAAGAATTTCAGTTTATCAGGAAAACTAACTACTTACTTCCCACTAGATGCCCCACATTTGTCTATAGAGTGAACAAAGTCACTTTTTCCCATTTCCTCCTTTTCACTGTCCTGGAAGCATGATTCTCTGCAAATGGCTCCAGCCCCCACTGATGGTGTTCCTCCAAGTATAAGGGGAGTCTCCTGAATCCCAATGGCATGAAGGGAATCACAATTCTACTTACTACTAAATTAACTTTTACAAAGAAATCTTTAGTTCAAAAGCATAATCACAATTATGGAAAAATATTCCCCTCCACGTGTTTGTGACATAAACCTACCCTATGCCATCTCAGTATCTGAGAAAGTGAAGTTAATTGGGTTTGCAGTTTAGTTCAATTCCTATAAAGTACAGTTCCATTTCCAAATCTCAAGTATCACTTAGTTTAAAGTCCCTGGCTTCCCTGAACTTTCTTCCTAAACTGCCACAATCATACCTATTTTCCCTGGCTCCAAGGTTACCATGGTTCCAATTCCTAGACCCTGTAAGGAATCACTCATTAGCACCTAAAACTTAGGGAGAAAAAAGAGAACATAAATACCCTCAAGTCTATTTCTTGGAATGAGGTAAAAGAGGGAAGGAGAGAGAATTTCTTTACCAGTTTAGTTCATAACATCTGCACTGTGGAGAAACTCTGAACTTAATCTTTTAGATACAAGAACTTTTAGGAAAGAGGACAAAAAAGAAAGAGTCAAAGACCTCTGCATCTCAGCCTAGTCAATTTTTAAAGATGCAATGTATTCTAGCTTTGAAGACAATTAAAGGGGGTTTCACTCACCTATATAATAGAAGATCTGAGCATGTTCAGGTAAGCTCTTTCAGGATACTTCCATGCTCCAAAAACCTCTTAAATATAAGTGAACTGAATCAGACCAGATAATCTGGTAGATAAGAAGTACCACAAATTCATACATGAAGTGATAATAAAATTTGGAGATGGTATAAAGCTAGGCATAACATATTGGAAGCTAATAGTTTGGAAGAAAATCAAGCTCCAAAAAGATCATAGACTTGAGGAATTTTAGGAGTCATCTAATTCACTTCCCTGAGTTGGTCCTAAAGAGATTGGAATACATAAGTTACAAGTGGCCAACTCAAGATTTACACCAAAGCTTGCTGTGTTTCAATTCCAAAAATCTTTATGTTGCGCAATAAAGAATAATGGCCTGAATCCAATGAGATGAAATGTGAAAGAAATTAGAGGATTATAGATCTAAAGCTGGAAAGAACACAAGAGATGATCTAATTTAACTACTTATTTTAAAGATACAATGATAGATTTAAAATTGGAAGGACATTTAAGAGACCATAAAGTCATATCTTATTTTACAAATGAGGAAACTAAAAAGAATAGAGGATTGATAATTTGACCAATGGCATACACATAATAAGAATCAGACATGGGGATTTGATTTCAAGTCCAGTGATTCCCCAAGTCAATTCTCTTATCTATGAATTTGATTTTTTATTATATTATATAATATATTTAGTAGAAATACTATATTACCTCCGCTAGAGTTCACATGTTAAAAATTAGAGTTAAAAATTAATTTCAACAGATTGAAAATGGGAGAGACTTGAATAGAAATTCACCTACCAATAGAATTTTGTAGCTTTCAGGCTAAATTTGAGTCCAGAATGTAATGTGGTAGTCAACAAAAGTCAATGTTCTGATTTTTTTCTTGTGCAGCATGACAAATATGGAAAATGGTTTAGAAGAATTGCAGATGTTTAACTAATATTGTATATTTTCGGTATCTTAGGGAGAGAGGGAAATATGGAAAAAATTGGAACACATGGTTTTGCAAAGGTGAATGTTGAAAACTATTTTTGCATGTATTTGGAAAAATAAAATACTATAAAAATAGTCAATTTAATCTCAGACTGAAATAAGGGAGGTAAGGCCTATAGCACTGGAGTTGTGATAGTGCCCCCATGGAAAATGTGATGATGTTACTTACTACCCTAGATAGAACATATCTGAAGCATTATGTTCACATTTGAAGAAGAATGTTGATGAGGGCCATGAAATGAATCTTAAGAGCATGTTAGACAAGGTTCAGAGAGATTAAACAATTTACTCAAGGACTCGCAAGTAATAAATGGAATAAAGGATAAGAGTAGGTAATACATCTATGATTTTTTTGAAATCAGGAACCTCTACCTCTACCAAAGCAATTCAGCAACTTCTCAGTAACTTATGGTCTTAAAACAATGTATGGCAACTTAAAATATTGCCGAGAAAATGGAGTCACAGCCACAGTCAGGATAACACAAGACTTAGCACCTTCTACTTTAAAGGACCAGAGAGTTTGGAATATGATATTCCGGAGAGCAATGGAGATAGGATTATAAGCAAGAATCATCTACCCAGCAAAACTGAATATAATTCTTCAGAGGAAAAAGTAGTTATTCAATGAAACAGAATTTTCAAATGTTCTTGATGAAAAGACCAGAGCTGAATGGAAAATTTGATTTTCAAATTTCCAGAGTTCAAAAATAACTCTGGAGAAGCATAAAAAGACAATCAGCAAAGTGATAACAAAGGAGACTTTAAAAAGTTTATCTATTTATATTCTTATATGGGATGACAAAACTTATAACTCATTAGAATGTTCTCATTATTATGGTAGTTAGAGTATATATGACAGAGGGCATGGGTGTGAGTTGAATATAAAGGGATAACATCTTTTTTTAAAAGCTTTTTTTTTTATTTTCAAAACATATGCATGGATAATTTTTTTATTTTCAAAACATACGCATGGATAATGCAACATTGACCCTTGCATAGCCTTGTGTTTCATACTTTCCCCTCCTTCCTCCCACTCCCTCCCCTAGATAGCAAACAATTCAATTTATGTTATACATGTTAAAATATATGTTAAATCCAATATGTATAATCATGTTTATACAATTCTCTTGCTGCACAAGAAATCAAATAAAAAAGGAAAGTAAATGAGTAAGAAAACAAAACGCAAGTGAACAACAACAAAAAGACTGAGAATGTTATGTTGTGATCCACATTAAGTTCCCACAATCCTCTCTCTGGATGTAGATGGCATTCTTTATCACAAGATCATTGGAATTGGCATCAATAATCTCATTGTTGGAAAGAATCATGTTCATCCGAATTGATTGTCATCTAATATTGATGTTGCCATGTACAATGATCTCCTGATTCCGCTCATTTCACTTAGTATTAGTTCATGTAAATTTCTTCAGACCCTTCTAAAAATCATCCTACTGATCATTTCTTACAGAACAATTATATTCCATAACATTCATATACCATAATTTATTCAGCCATTCTCCAACCATTGGGTATTAACTCAGTTTCCAGTTTCTTGCCACTACAAAAAGGGCTGCCACAAACATTTTTTGCAAATGTGAGTCCTTTTCCTTCTTTTCCTTCCATTAAGATCCCTTTGGGATAAAGGCACAGTAGAAAAATACTGCTGAATCAAAGGATGTGCACGGTTTGATAACTTTTTGAGCAAAGTTCCAAACTGTTCTTCAGAATGGTTGATCTGTTCATAATTACGCCAACAGTGAATTAGTGTTCCAACTTAGGGATAACATCTTTTTTTAGAACAATGATGAAATTAAAGGGTGAGAGAGGAATATAGTAGGAGAAAGGAAAAGGGAAAAGTGGAATGGTGCAAATTATCTGTCATTAAAAAAAGAGGCAAGAAAAATATTTTATAGTGGAAAGGAAGAGGAGGAGAAAAGGGAGAGTAAGTGAACCTTATTCTCATCAGAATTTGCTAAAATAGGAAATAACATACATACTCAATAGGGATATAGAAATGCACCTTACCCTGCAGGAAGATAGGAGGAGAATAGGATATAGGAAGGGGGGAGGGTGATAAAAGAGAGGACATATTGGGAAAGTAGTTGGTAACAAAACACTTTTGAGGAAGGACAAGGTGAAAGGAGAGAGAATAAATGGGGGAGGGGATACAATTAGCAATAATAATTGTAAAAAAAATTTTTAAGCAAATTTCTCTGATGGAATATTATTGTTCACTGAAAAATGATGAGCAGGATGCTTTCAGGAAAAAAAATCTGGAAAATCTTCCATGAACAAAATGAAATATAATGCATACAAAGTAATAGCAATGTTTTGGGATCACTGCTGTAAATAACTTTGTAATTCTTAGTAGTATAGTCATCCACACCTACACAAGATGAAAAATCTTATCCATACACAGAGAAGGAATTGATGGAGTCTGAATATAGATCAAAGCATTCTCTATTACTCTGTCTCTTTTTAACTTAATTTCTCTTTAGAGTTTTTATTTTCATGAGGGTGGGAGATCTAAGTTTTCTTTCACAACCTGACTTTTGTGGAAATATTTTGCATAACTTCACATGTAGTTTCTTAGTTGTGAACGGGGGATAAGGGAGAGAATCTAGAACTCAAAAAATCTTAAAAAGAAATGTAAAAAATTGTTTTGTATGTAACTGGGGAAAAATATTAAATAAATAAAAAATTAAAAACGTTGCCTAGAGCATGCAGGTATTAAATGATTTGCTTAGGATCACACAGCTGTATTCCTCAGAAGCTAACCATGAATCTAAATGTTCCTGGATTTGAGGCCACCTTCCCATCCACTACATTTTATAGCTTCTAAATAAGAAGGGAACATCCCTTCTAATCAAATAGCTCTAACTTTTAAGAACTTTATACTCAAGGCAAAATTTGTTGCAGAATTAATGATTTTTTTATTCATAGTTGGGGCAATTCTCCACTAAGTAATAAGATATTGCAGAAGAGATATGTCCCCACAGTTGGATTATTTGACTACTGAGACCCTTTTTAACCTAAATGTTTTATTGTTGATGTTATTTGTAGAAAATATCATTATCAATTAGTAGAGTAGATTCTTTTAAAAGAATCTTTATGAATTGAAATAATGAATAGATAATCTATAATGAATTATATTTCAAGTTTCTAAAACTAGCTGAGCTATAGGAAACACTTTAATCCTAAAAGAATATTCTGACATTTAGTAAATCTCCATAACATATAATATGGACTCTAAATTGATTCTTCAGAGTAAAGATATACACATATGCTTATAATATACTTTTTATTTATACTCACACATATGCATATACTATAAATATAGGTGTACAAATATACATATAATATTATGTATGTAAATATTATGTCTATGTGTGCATAGTTATATATGTATATATGTGTCATATATGTGGGTAGGATATAATATAAAAGACATGAAATGAAACATGAAATATGCAAATCTAGGGACATCTCCTCTCTAAATGCTCATATGGATTATTTGTGCCCAAACTACAGTAGTTCTGAGATCATATGGATCTGATCAGCCACAGCTGGACACCATATCTTGACTCCAATAAAGGGTTGTCACTTTGGTCCTCTTTGAGAATGAAGGACAACAACCAAATAATTTTATGCATGTATCAGAAAAATATGAGTTCAAAGCCAATCTTAGACACTAACTTGTAACCTTGAATAAGTCATTTAACCTCAGTTTCCCTTAATTTACTGGAGAAGGAAATGGCAAATCATTCCAGTATCTTTGCCAAGATAATCTCATGGAGAATATTGATGTGCTATGGTTCACAGATTTGATTCAACTGAATTACACATGTGTAGGGGTGCATGATGCATGTACATATGTATATATGTATATATAATTTGCTGTTTAATCCTTGTTCTTGAAAAAGACCAATGACATCAAGAGGGTAATATCTTAGTGTGCAATACACACAAAATACATACAAAATGTGTGTTTTATATATAATATATATGTTTCTATTACATTGGTATTTGGTAGATCCCTTCAGAGTATATAATCAGGTGGATAGGACTAAATGATTGAATTTTCATATTAATTCTTTAAAATCCATTGCTATATTTGATTTGACACAACAGATGCACCCAATAAATTCCTGAACAACTTCCTTTCCCCCCACAAAGTATGCTGTCTAAAATAAGCTGAAAAGCAGTTAAGGAATTAGTAAGTGAAAGTACCTTACGAATATAAGGCTAGAGCTAGAATGGATCTTAAAAGGCATTCTATTCCAGCCCCTTCATCTTTCAGAGGAGAAAACTAAAACCAAGAAATTTAAGTAATGTGCTCAGGGTCACAGATGTGTTACATAAATGAATTTGTGAAAAAATAAGTCCTGTGTTTCCTGAGTCAATGATCCTTTTTCTATTGCTTTTTAACTACAAAACATAGTACTAATATGTTTTATCTGAGTCTTATTATAGTCTTTCAGTTTTTGTCAAGTTTATATCGGAGCAAGTCAACTTCCTATTTATTTTGACCCATCTTTCATAATTATTTCATCTGATTTATAGAAAGACAATGTGCTATGTTGGATAAAGCAATAGACCTGGATTCAGGAGAGGACAGGATTTTAATTCTATTACTAATATTTATTACCTGTTGTGGATCATTTAAGACTCAGGGTATTCTGTTTTTTTCAGACTCAGGATTATAATGAAATAAAACACTACTGAACATCTAACATTTAACAAGGTGTTTGCTTAGTGTAACTGGGACATTCAGCGAAGACACAGCATTGATTCTGTTGGGCAGGTTACCCGGCTTTCATATTTGTCAAAGTGATTCATCTGGGTCAGTATTATGTGCTGACTATTTATGTGTCACAATTTTATACTCAGGCCAAGAAATGTTAATCTCCTGGGCCAATGAAATTTCAAGAATTATTTTATAGATTAGAACAGTCTATAATGTAGGGACTTTGAGATATATATCATGTGATATGAAGAATATATATATTTATATATGACAACTAGAATGGATACTTTATGTTCATCACATATAACATCAGCTTAAGGAATTGAGCATATTTAATCTGAAGAAAACAAGACTGAAAGGGAACATGATAGTTAAATATTATGTTTCATTATTTGAAGGACTGTCCTGTGGAAGATGGATTTCCTTTGTTCTGTTCAACCCCAGTAAGCAGAATAGCAAGCAGTGAGTAGAAGGTATAAACAAATAAATTTAGGCTAGATATCAGTAAAAACTTTCTAACAAATAGAAAGCTATGCAGAAGTGGAATGACTTACCTCAAGAAGTAATAGTGACCCCTTCTTAGAAGTCTGAAGAGACTGAGTAACCATTTATCAAACATGTTATAGTAGGGATTTCTGAACATATGGGGATGAGATAAGATAAAAAATGATTGCTCTAACTGAAGTCCATGACCAAAAAAAAAAAAAAAAAAAAAGGTCCTGGATAACATTCTTCAAGAGATTATTAAAGAAAAATGTTCTAATATTATGGAAACAGAGAGGGGAAACACTCATTAAAAGAAGCCATTGATCACCTTCAGAAAGAGATCCCATAAGGAAAACCTCAAGGAATATTGTTGCAAAACTCCAAAGCCAAAATTTCAAGGAAAAAAATACTGCAAGCTTCCAGATAAAAAAAATTCAAATATCAAGGAGCAATAGTCAAGATTCCATAAAGGCTTGGAATACAATATTCTGGAAGGCAAAGGACCTGGGATTACAACCAAGAATTAACTACACAGCAAAACTGAACACATCTTTCAGGGGAGATGATGGATCCTTAATGAAATAAGAGACTCAATCATTCCTATTGGAAAAAACAGAACTAACAGAAATTTTAATCTACAACAGAGGGTTCAAGAGAAGCATAGAAAAGTAAAAAAAGGGAAAATATATATTATTTGAACTGTTTGCATCCCTAGCTTGGAAAATGATATATATAACTTTGAGAACTATATCTGTTATTGGGACAGATAGGAGGATATCACATGAACAGAGGGTGTCATTGTGAATGGACTCTGATGTGATGATAGATATCAAAGAAAAAGACATTAGGTGTAGAAAAAGGTCTGTAATAGAAGTAGAGAAAAGGGAACTGTAATGGGACAAATTAGACCACATGAAAAGGTAGAAAAGACCTATTATAATAAAGGGAAAAAAGAGAGGGGATTAATGTGGTCTAAAGCTTGATCTCATCAGTTTGGGCTCTAAGTGGGAATAACTTAATCATTCAGTTGGTATAGAAATTCCTCTAATCCTATAAACAAATGTATCTTACCCTATAAAGGAGAAAGAGGTGGGGAAAGGAAGGGGCTTGATACAAGGGAAGGCAGAAACACTCTTAAAAAAGTAAGAGAAAGGGAGAGGGATGCTAGAAGATAAGGTAATGAATGGGGTGGGTCAAGAAAAACAACAATACACTACTAAAGACAGACTGGAAAGAGAGCACAAAAGTATATACAGAGGGAAAATAGAATGGGGAAAATACAGAGCTGGTAATCATAACTGTGCATGTGAATGGGAGAAAACAGAAGTAGATAGTTGAGTGGATTATAGAACAGAATTCTACAATATATTGTTTACAATAAACACATTTAACACAGAAAGACACATACAGAGTAAGGGTAAAAGGCTAAAATAGATTTTTTCTTTCAGCTGAAGTAAAAAAAAAAAAAAAGTACTGCCAAATTCCTACTATGGCAAAAAAAAAAAAATATGATACTGCTACCCAAACCAGGAAGAGCCAAAACAGAAAATTACAGACAAGCCTCCATAATGAATATTGATGCAAATATTTTAAACAAAATATTAGCAAAGAGATTAAAGCAACGTATCAGCAGGATAATACACTGTGACCAAATGGGATTTGCATCAGGAATGCAGGACTGGTTCAATATCAAGAAAACTATTACCATAATTGACCATATCATTAACAAAACCAAGAGAAACCATAGGATAATGTCAATAGATGCAGAAAATGCTTTTGACAAAATAAAGCATGCATTCCTATTAAAAAACACTAGTGGTCATAGTGATAATGGAAGCTTTCCTTAAAATAATAAAAAGTATCTGTTTAAAACCAACAGCAAGCATTATTTGTAATAGAGAGAAACTGGATACATTCCTAATAAGATCAGGGGTGAAACAGGATGCCCATTATCACCACTGTTATTCATCATTGTTCTAGACATGTTGGCATTAGCAATAAGAAAAAAAAAAAGAAATTAAAGGAATTAGATTAGGCAATGAGGAAATAAAACTATTAGAAATGGACAATTCTGATTACATTAAATTAAAAATGTTTTGCACAAACAAAACCAACAGAAACAAAATTTAAAGGGAAGTACAAAGCTGGGGAAAAAATCTTTAGAGCTAGATTTTCTGATAAAGGTCTCATTTCTAAAATATATAAAGAACTATGCCAAATTTATAAGAATACATGTCATTCTCCTATTGATAAATGATCAAAGCATATGAACAGACAATTTTCAGATTAAAAAAATTAAAGCCTTCTGTAGTTATTTGAAAATAATGCTCTAAATCACTATTGATTAGAGAAATTCAAACTAAAACAACTCTGGGGTACCACCTCACATCTCTCAGATTAGCTACATTTATAGGAAAAGATGATGACAAATGTTGGAGGGGATTGGGAAAACTGGGACACTAATGCATTGTTGGTGAAGTTCTGAAATGATCCAACCATTCTGGAGAGCAATCTGGAACTATGTCCAAAAGGATATCAAATTGTACATATCCTTTGACCCAACAATGCCATTATTGGGTCTGTCTTCCAAGGAAATCATAAAGGAGGGAAAAGGACCCTCAAGTGCAAAAAATGTTTATAGCAGCTCTTTTTGTGGTAGCAAAGAATTGCAAAATGAGTAGACACCCATCAATTAGAGAGTAACTGAAGAAATGTAATATATGAATTTCCATAAAAAATTATGAACAAGCTGATTTTATAAAGGCCTAAAAAGATTTACATGAAGTGATGAAGAGCAAATCAAAAAGAACCAGAAATACATTGTACTTAAGTACAATGTATTTCTGGTGATTTGCTCACCAAGAATATGTGATGATCAACTATGAAAGATCCAAAGCAATCCCAATAGACTTTGGTCAGAATATGCCATCTTCATCTCTGCATCAGAAAAGGAACTATGAAGATTGAATGTAAATCAACACATGCCATGTTCATTGTTTATATTTTTTTCCTCTCCCATGGTTTTGCCTTATGTTCTGATTTTTATCTCCCACCATGATTCTTAAAGCAATGTGTATTAAAAATAAAGTAAAATAAAAATTTACTCTCTGATATGTACTCTTCAATCTAGTAACACTTTCTCCTTGCTGTTCCACAAACAAAACACTTTATAGTTCACCTCTGGAAATTTTTTTCTGAGGGGCTTCCATAACTATAAAATCTTCATTCTCCACTCTCACTACTGACCTTCCTGGTTTCCTTTAAGTACCAGCAAAAACTCTACTTTCTTTGAGAAGCCTTCCTTGATCCCATTGATGGTGCTTTCTCCTCATCATTTCTTATTTAGTCTGTATTTAACTTGAATATAACTGAAAATTATCTCCTTCATTAAATTGTAAACTCCTTGAAGGCAGAGATTGCTTTTGGCCTCTGTTTGTATCCCCAGTACATATTACATATTAGGTCCTTGAATAATAAGTACATGACACATATTAGGTGCTTAATAAATGTTTATTGAATATTAAATTGAATATTGAATATTTTTCTTCCTCATAGTTCCCACTCCATAAGGTAAATTTCTTTTAAATAAAATAAATTAGGAGACATGTTTCATTCTGCTTTCTCAAAATACATGACCTAAATTGCTTATAGATTTATCTAAATATCAGATTGGCTGACCCACCTCATTTTAAAAATGAGGAAAACGAGACCTAATAAAGTTGTTCAGTTGGACATGCATAAATTAATATAGAGAAGAAATGAGAGTCAAACTCCGGTCTCTTTCTACTTTAGTGTGCTGCCTATAAATCTTCATCTGAATTATAATGGAAGGCTGGCTTACCCTCACAATAGAGGTACAGAATATTTGAGATACAATTTATGAAAATTAAGCCTATGTTGATACTTCAAAAAAGCTCATGTAATGTTAGATGTGTAAATAATTTTACATTTATTATTTTAAGGGGAAAACATTAGAGACATCAAAATTCTCACAAAAACCATATTCAAACTGAATAAAGGAATGAATGGATGGATGGGTGGATGGAAAACCATTTAAGAAATGCCTTCTATATACCAGACATAGTGGGGGGAAAAAACACGACAAAATGCAGAATTTTATAGAAGATGCATGGTAAAGGAAGGGCACATCTCCATCACCACCACTTTCAGTATTATTGTGATTAGTTCTGAATATTGCTCCCTTGTATTTCATTTACTTTCATCATATGAGAAGTAAATAAACAACTTATACCAGCTCAATTGTTCTTGCCAAGATGTGCTGCTATGAAAAGCTCATTGGGAGAAAAGTCACATTGAAGAGAATAATCCTCTACTTCATCCTACATTTTTTGGGGGAAATCAGAAAAATTAGAATATATACATAATTGGGAAATATAAATAAGTAAAAATGGGATTTTTAGGAACTTTTATTGTTTGTTAATTTAACAGCATTAATTAAAAGATTTTCTTGCTGCCACTATTTAGAGTTCCTATACAATACCTTTGCCTAATAACTAAAGGGAGGTTATTTTGTTTCTCTTATAGAATAAGAAAATCTGGCTACAGGTACATTGCATTTAATTTCCTAAAGAGAGATGCTGGAAAATTAATATAATGAAAGAAAATAAAATTAATAGAAAGGAAAGAAAGGGGAAAGAAAGAAAGGATTGGAGGAGGGAGGGAGAAAAACAGAAGGAAGGAAGGAAGGAAGGAAGGAAGGAAGGAAGGAAGGAAGGAAGAGAGGGAAGGGAGGGAGAGAAAGAGAGGGAGGGAAGAAGGGAGAAAAGAGAGGAAGGGAAGAAAGAAAAAAAGGGAAAGAAATGAAAAGGAGAGAGAAAAAAAAGAAAGAAAATGATTGCCTGCTTCCTTTCAAAGCAATCAAAGAGTGTGACTCATTTTAATAAGAAACACCATCCAGACCATAAAACAGAGACCAAAGCAGAGACATACTTCTGTGATGATCACAGCATTCATTATCCGGTACAGTAAGTCCCCTTCCTAAGTCATAGATATGCTCCTAAAACTAAGTATGAACAGCCAAATGAGGATTAATGAGGCAGAAAGATTTCTCAGGCTACGGGTAGAGATTGATCAGGACTTTAGGAAGCATCTTCCCACTCTGAGCAGGATAAAGAATTAAAGAAATAACTAACAATGATTTATGGAGTAATAATCAAGGCCTTGCTGCAGTTAAGTCAATTAATCTTCCATGGATCTTTGAAGGTGAATATGAACTCATCCAAGATTTAGATTCAAGAATCATGATTATATATAAACATGTTTGTACACAGAGGTTTAGTATAGTATTTGGATCTATGATTTTACTGGTTTAATAAAGTTCTGAATCTTTTTTTCTCTATCTCTAGTTCTCTATCTCTATCTTTGTTTCTACATGCATAAACAGAGATATGCTTAATTCAGTGCATGCTTAATTCAAAATTCTTCATAAATGTCACCAAATCACTTTTAGACTCTTCACATATTGCTTACCTATTCCTTATTATAAAATAAACATGCAACACCCCCTCACACACATACACACACACACCCCAAAACAACACTTTACTGGTCTTTAGTTTTTCTCCCAGATAAATTTAATTTAAATTTTCTCTCAGTGGGTTTGTATTCCAACATAGAAGATCCTCTATCAACTACCTTTCTACTACCTTTATTTCTCATTACAATACATGAACTCTCCATTTTCAACATATAATCGAAATGGCTCCTTTTACATATATTATAAAAAATTACCATCATCATCATCATGGTCATCATTTTTAATATCAATAGTATTTCCAATTTTAAGTCTCATTCCCCTCACCCACAAAAAAGGTGATAGGTTTAATGAAAGAGAAACTGGGGAAGGAAAATGGGTCAGAAGGGAAACATTAAGAATATCTGTGCAAGTGATTTCATCAGTATGGGAACTTTATTTATTAATGCAGATTAGCAAATCATAATCCTTATAGAGTCATTTTAGAGCATAGAATACTTAAATTCATAATTATAGAAAGTGCCTGAAACAGGACTAGAACCCAGGTTTTCCTAACTCCAATTCCACTATTCTATTCACAATACCAAGAGCATTTGTATGAATTTCCTGATTCTTCATATGCACACTCTTAAATGAATCAAATCTATAATTGACATTTAATAATTGGAACTATGTTGGTAAATATTTAACAATCAGCTCTCAATGGGAAAAAGAGAGGGAGGTTATTGACACTCAACATCCTTTTAATTTTCAATTATATTACTAACATTTTCTCCATAAGTGAATTGTCCAGGGGTCCTCAAACTGTAGCCCGCAGGCCAGATGCGGCAGCTGAGGACGATTATCCCCATCACCCAGGGCTATGAAGTTTCTTTATTTAAAGGCCCACAAAACAAAGTTTTTGTTTTTGCTATAGTCCGGTCCTCCAACAGTCTGAGGGACAGTGAACTGGCCTCCTATTTCAAAAGTTTGAAGACCCCTGGAAGAGAAGAACAAAATAAGTTCTGAATTATAGTGCTTTTTAATTTTCTGAGGGGTAAATATAATGAACATTTAACAACTCATTCTCATGAACTGCTTGGAACTGGTTCCAGCACACTCTGTGTTTGTAATCCACAGTATTGGTTACCTTTAACAATCTTCAGACCTAAGTTCCAGGGATAGAATCAAGATAGCAAAGTGAAGCCAGGAAACTGCTCAAGCTTTCCAAGTTTCACTTAAAAGACATATAAAATCAAGGCCGTAAATGGAGAATGAAACTATTCTCCAGCTCAAGATAGATTAGAAAGATTTCAAGAAAGGTCAGTCTCACTGGATGAAAGGGGTTTTCAATCCAATTTACACAGTGTTCAGGAAAGCCAGTGAGAGATTCTTAGTCACAGCAGATCAGCAACTGAGATCACTATCCTGGCTCAGTAGCACAGCAGCCAATTGGGGCAGCCTCCAGTTTCAGTGTAGAAATCAAATTGCCAAATCAGGAAACCAGGCTGTTGTCTGGAGAGGGCTACCCCTTGCTGGGAGCAAGACACAGAAAATTAGTTTTGGCTCTAAGAGGGAATAACATATTCACTCAGGGGTAAATTTTATCTTACTCTATAAAGAAGTAGGAGGAAAAGGGGGAAAGAAAAGAAGCAGACTGGATGTAAGAAAGGACAGATGCACTAGGAAAAAGGGATAAGAGAAGGGAGGAAGAGTGAGAGAGGGGAAGACAGGTTGAGGGCAGGCTGGATTAGAAATAAAGTACTAAGGAGACACAGGGTGGAAAGAAGGGCAAAAAAGTGTATAGAGGGGGCAAAATAGGTTGGAGGAAAATACCCACCTGGAAATTATAACTGTGAATGGGATGAACTTTCCCATGAAACAGAAGCAGATAGGAGAGCAATTAAAAACAAATATTTTACAATATATTTATAAGAAACATTAGAAATAGAAAGATCTAGAGTAAATGTGAAAGGCTAAAGCAGAAGCAAAAAATATAAGGGTATGAATTCTGATTTCAGATAAAGCAAAAGTAAAAATATTAATTAAAAGAACTAAGGAAGGAAATTACATCTTGTTAAAGGCTACCATAGACAATGAAGAAGTATCAATACCAAATGCAAATGTACCAAGTGGTATCTAAATTCATAAGGGAAGTAATTAAACAAATTATAGGAAGAAATAGACATCAAATTTATACCAGTGGGGGATCTCAACATCCTTCTCTCAGAATTAAATAAATCAAACCACAAAATCAATAAGAAGGAAACTAAGGAGGTTAATAGAATCTTAGAAAACTTAGATATGATAGACTTCTGGAGAAAATTGAATAGGGATAGAAATGCATATACCCTTTTCTTAGCAGTACGTGGCAGTTACACAAAAATTGACTGTATTTGGGCATAAAAACCTCACAAACAAATACAAAAAGGCAGAAATAGTAAATGTATCTTTTTCAGATTATGATGTCATAAAAATTACATTCAATAAAGGACCAGGGAACCAATTGGAAATTAAATAATCTAATTGTAAAAAACAAGGGGTCACATACCCCTCTCAGATTAGCTAAAATGACAGAAAAAGATGATGAATGTTGGAGGGGATGTGGGAAATGTGGGACACTAATACATTGTTGGTGGAAGTGTGAATGGATCCAACCATTCTGGAGAGCAATTTGGAACCATGCTCCAAAAGTTATCAAACAAAAATACCCTTTGATCCAACAGTGTTTCTACTGAGTGTGGTTCACAACAAAGAATTTTCTCTCTTTTTGTTGTTGCTTGCATTTTATTTTGCTTCTCTCTTTTTTTCTTTTTTTTTTTTGTTTGATTTGATTTTTCTTTTGTGGCATGATAATTATATAAATGTGTATACATACATTGGATTTAACATATATTTCTATTGTGTTTAACATATATTAGACAACTTGCCATCTAGGGGATGGCATGGGGGAAAAGAGGGGAAATTAGAATACAGAGTTTTGTAAGGGCTGATTTTGAAGAATTGTCCATGCATATGTGTTGAAAAATAAAAAGCTTTAATAAGAAAAAAAGTGAGTGAATCAAACATATCACAACAACAATCCACAATTTCATTTAAGAGAATGACAATAATGAGACAACATACCAAAAGCTATGGGACACAGCCAAAGCAGTTCTTAAAAGAAATTTTATATCTCTAAATAGCTACATGAATAAAGTAGAAAAAAAGATTATGCATTTGGCATGCAACAAAAAAGCTAGAACAATCTAATATAATAAAACACAATTACAAAACACTTCTCACTCAGATAAATCAGATCTAAACAATTGGAATAATATCAATTGCTCATGGGTAGGCTTAACTAATATAATCAAAATGACAATTCTACCTAAATTGGTCAAACTGCCAAAAGTTGTTTTTGTACAGCTAGAAAAAATAATAATAAAATTCATCTGGAAGAACAAAATCTTAAGAATAGTAAGGGAATTAACAAAAAAAAATACAAAGGATAATGGTCTAGCAATACCAGACCTAAGATTCTATTATAAAACAGCAGTCATCACAAACATATGGTATTGGCTATGAAATAGAGTGGTGGATCAGAGAAATATGTTAGGTAACATGACACAATAATCAATGACTACAGTTTTCTAATATTTAATAAACCCTAAAATTCCAGATTATGGGATAAGAACTCAGTATTTCATGAAAATTTCTGGGATAACTAGAAAACAATATGTAAAAATTTTGGCATAAACTATATCTCATACTCCATACCAAAATAAGGTCGAAATGAGCACATGGTCTAAGGATAAAGGGTGATGCCATGAACAAATTATCTATCAGAATAAGTATCTATCAGATCTTTGAAGAGGGGATGAATTTATGAGCAAAGAAGTACTAGAGAACATTATGAAATGCAAATTAGATAATTTTGATTACATTAAATTAAAAAGTTCCTGCACAAACAAAACCAACAGAAACAAAATTAAAACGGAACAACAAAGTTGAAAAAATTTATACCCAGTGTTTCTAATAAAGTCCTCATTCCTCAAACACATGAAGAATTATGTCAAATTTATAAGAATACAAGTCATTACCCAATTGAGAAGTGGTCAAAGACTATAAATAGACAATTTTCAGATGAAGAGATTGAAGCCATCTATAGACATATGAAAAATTGTTCTAAATCACTATTGGTGAAAAAACTGCAAATTATTTTTTTCCTAATAAATTTACTTACTTTTAGTATATGTTACTTTATGAATCAGGTTGGGAGAGAAAACTCAGAGCAAAAGGAAAAAATCATGGGAGAGATTAAACACACACACACACACACACACACACACACACACACACACAAAGTGAAAGTAGCATCTATTGAATTACAATCAGTCTCCTTAGGTCTTTTTCTGGAAGCAGATGGCATTTTCTGTCCAAAGTCTATTTTGGTTTCTTTGAATCACTGAAACATTGAGAACCAAATCTTTTATAATTGATCATCAGAAAATTTTGCTGTTGTTATGTACAATGTATTCCTGGTTCTGCTTCTTCACTCAGCATCAGTTCATGTAAATCTTTACAGGCCTTTATAAAATCAGATCATTCATCATTTTTTTATAGAACAATAACTTTCTCTTATCTTCATATACTATAACTTGTTCAACCATGCCCCAATTGATGGCTATCTATTCACTTTCTAATTCTTTGTTACCACAAAAAGAGCTGCTACAAACTTTTTGCACATGTGAGTCCTTTTCCATCCTATATGATTTCCTTGGAATACAGAGTCACCAACGGCACTGCTGAGTCAAAGGATATGCAGTTTTGTTGCCCTTTAGGCATAGTTCCAGATTGCTCTCCAAAATGATTGGATATTTCACAATTTCACCAATAATGCAATAGTGTCCCAGTTTTCCCACATCCTCTCTAACATTTATCATTATGTTTTCCTATCATCTTAGCCAATATGAGAGATGAGAAGTGGTAGCCCAGACTTGTTTTAGTTTGAATTTCTTTAGTCAATAGTGATTTAGAGCATTTTTTCACATAACTATAGACGGTTTTAATTTCTTTATCTGAAAATTGTTTGTTCGTATTTTTTGACCATTTATCAATTGAGAAATATCTTGTATTCTTATAAATTTGACACAGTTCTTTATATATTTTAGAAATAATACCTGTATCAGAAATACTAGCTATAAAGATTTTGCCCACTTTTGAACTTTCCTTTTAATCTTGTTTTTGTTTGTTTTGTTTGTTCAAAACCTTTTTAATTTAATGTGATCAAATTTGTCCATTTTTTCTTCATAATGTTTTCTAGTTCTTCTTTACTCATAAATTCCTCCCTTCTCTAAAGATCTAACAAGTAAATGATCTGTTGTTCTCTTAAGTTGCATACTTATTGTCAAATCATGTACCTATTTTAACTTCATTTTAGTATGAAGTGTGAGATATAGGTCTATGCCAAGTTTCTGACATATTATTTTCCAGTTTTCCCAGAAATCTTTGTCAAATAGTGAATTTTTATTCCAGAAGCTGGAGTTTAGGGATTTATCAAATACTATATTACTATAAGCCTTGATTAATGTATTATGTGTATCTAATCTATTCCACTGACCCACCACTCTAGCCGATACCAAATGGTTTTGTTGATTGCTGCTTTATAATATAGTTTTAGGTTTGGTACAGCCAATTCACTATCCATTGTATTTTTTTTGTCAATTCCTTTGATATTCTTGAACTTTTGTTCTTCCAAATGACAATTGTTATTATCTTTTCTAGTTCTATAAAATAATTTTTGGCAGTTTGATTGATATGGTACTTAACAAGCAGACACATTTAGGCAGAATTATAATTTTTGTCAAATTATCTCAGTTAATGCATGAGCAATTGGTATTTTTCAGTTATTTATATTTGACGTTATTTATGTTTGATGTGTTTTGTAATTGTATTCCTATAGTTCTTGGGTTTCTGTTGGCAGGTCAGAACCTCTAGTATTTTATTTTATATACAGTAATTTTGAATGCAATTTCTCTATCTTTTGCTGATGGGCTTTGTGAGTAATATATAGAAATACTGATGATTTGTGTGGATTTGTTTTATATCCCAAAACTTTGTTAAAGCTGTGAATTGTTTCTAGCAGGTTTCTGGATGATTTTCTAGGATTCTCTAAGCATATCATCGTACCATCTGCAAAAAGTGATAGTTTTATTTGCTCATTGCCTATTCTAATTCTTTTAATTTATTATTTTTCTTTTTCTTATTGCTAAAGCCAACATTTCTAGTACAATGTTGAATAATAGTGATAATGGGCATCCTTGTTTCACTCCTGATCTTATGGGAAAGCATCCACCTTGGTTTAGTAAATATTGCTTATTATTTTAAGGCAAGCCCTATGCTCTCTAGTGTTTTCAAAAGAAGTGGGTGCTGTATTTTGTCAAAAACCTTTTCTGTATCTATTGAAATTATCCTATGATTTCTGTTGGTTTTGTTATTGATATGGTTGATTATGTGTAAAGGTTTTCCTAATATTGAACCAGTCCTGCATTCCTGGTACAAATGCTATTTGGTCATAATGTATTATCCTGCTGATAAATTGCTGTAATCTCTTTGCTAATATTTTGTTTAAATTTTTTGCATCAATATTCATTAGAGAGATTGGTCTGTAACTTTATTTTTCTATTTTGGCTCTTCCTACATTTAGGTGTCAGTGCCATATTTGCATCATTGAAGGAATTTGGCGGTATTCCTTCTTTATCTATTTTTTCCAATACTTTACATAATATTGTAATTAATTTGTTTTTAAATGTTTGGTAGAATTCACTTGTGAATTCATTGGGCCCTGGAGATTTTTTCTTAGAGAGATTATTAATGGCTTGTTCAATTTCTTTTTGTAAATTAGGATTATTTAAGTAATTTATATCCTCTTATGTTAATCTGGGCAATTTATATTTTTGTTGCATTATTGTCTGAAAAGAAAGCATTTACTATTTCTGCCTTTTTGAATTTGATTATGAACTTGTTATGCCCTGATACATGATCAGTTTTGGGGAAGGTGCCATGTACTGCAGAGAAAAAGGTGCTATTACCTTCTGTCTCTATTCAATTTTCTCCATATCTACTTTTTATAGAATTCTGTTAACCTCCCTAATTTCTTTCTTGTTTATTTTGTGATTAGATTTGTCTGGTTCTGAGAGGGAAAGGTTGAGTTACCCCACTAGTATAGTCTTGCTATCTATTTCTTCTTGTAACTGGCTTAAAATTTTTTCGAGGAATTTGTCTGCTTTACCACTTGGTGCATATATATTTAGTATTCTTACAAATTCATTGTTTACAGTAATCTTTATCAAGGTGTACTTCCCTTTCTTCTCTCTTTTAATAAGATGTATTTTTATTTTTGCCTTGTCTGATATCAGAATTGCTACTCCTGCTTTTTTTTTTTTAACTTAAGCTGAAGATAATAAATTCTGTTCCAGCCTTTTACCTTTATCCTCTATAGTGTCTCTATGTGTTAAATGTGTTTCTTTTGAACAACATAGTATAGGATTCTGTTTTTTAAGCCATTCAGCTATCTCCTTTTTGGGGGAAAGTTTGTCCCATTTACATGCACAATTATGTTTACCAGCTCCAGTTTTCCCTCCATTCTATTTTCTCTACTGTATATACTTTTGTTTTCTCTTTCCATTCACTGCTTAGTTCTGGTTTTTTTTCACCCCACCAAATACCTTATATTCTATCACCCCTCCTCCTTCTCTTAGTAATGTTTTTTTTTTTTTTACCCACTCCACCTACTACCTTATCTTCTATCACCCTTCCCCCTTTCTGTTACCTTTTTTTTACAAGTGTCTTCCCTCCCTTCTCTGCTGCCCCCTGCCTTTTCTTTCCTCTTTCTCCTCCTACATTTTTATAGGGTTAGACAACTTTCTATATCCAACTGAATGATTAAATTATTCCCTTTTAGAACCAAAACAGATGCAAGCAAGTTTCAAACAATCCCTTCTCTTCTTTTCCTAGATTGTAATAGGTCTTTTGTACCTCTTCATGTAAACTAATTGCCCGATTATACATTTTTTCTTCTTTTTCAATTATAGACACTTTCCCATCCTTAATGTTTTTCTTTCATACTATCATATCAGAGTCCATTAATAACCACACTCTCAGTCCATTTGATACCCTCGTCTATCTCCCCCAGTTCTCAAGGGTTACAAATGCTGTTTTTCCATCTAAGGATATAATTAGTTTAACCTTTAAATTATATATATAATTAATTACATTATATATATATATAATTTCCCCCATTTACCTTTCTATATTTCTCTTGAGTCCTGTGATTGTAGATTAAAATTTCTGTTTAATTCTCTTTTTGTTTTTCAATAGAAATGATTGAAAGTCTCTTACTTCATTGAAGCTCCATTTCCTGCTCTCAAAGATGAACGTAAATCTTATTGGTTAGTTATTTTTTGGTTATAAACTTAGGTCTTTTGCCTTCCAGAATATAGTATTGCAGAACCTCTGATCCTTTATTGTAAGAGCTACCAGGTCCTGAATAATCCTGACTGTTTCTCCTTGACATTTCAATTGTTTTTGTCTATCAGCTTGCAGTATTTTTTTCTTGAAATTGTGGCACTGGGGTATTGCAACAATGTTCTTTGAGGTTTTCCTTGTGGGATTTCTTTCTGAAAGTGACTAATAGATTCTTTCAATGAGTACTTCATTCTCTGTTTCTTTAAATTGGGATAGTTTTTCATAATGATTTATTGACAAATGCTATAGAGGCTCTTTTTTTGGTGATAGCCTTCAGATAGGACAGTAATATTTAAATTAAATAATTCATTAAAAATCAGAATTGAAAAATGGAAATGAATGACTTGAGGAGACACCAAAAATCAGTCAAGCAAAACCTTTTAAAAAATAGAAAAAAAATGTTAAATATCTACTTGGGAAAACAACAGACCTGGAAAATAGATCTAGGAGAGATAATCTGAGGATTATTGGACTTCCTGAAAATTATGATGAAAAAAAGAGCCTAGACACTATTTTTCAGGAAATTATCAAATAGAACTGCCCAGATATTATAGAAACAGAGGGTAAAATAGACATTGAAAGAATCCATTGATCACCTAGTGAGAGATCCCAAAACCAAAACTCCAAGAAATATTGTGACTAAATTCCAGAATTATCAGACCAAAGAAAAAATACTACAAGCACCTAGAAAAATAAACAATTCAAATACAGAGGAGCCACAATAAAGATTACTCAGGATCTAGTAGCATCCACATTAAAGGCCTAGAATCTGATATTCCAAAAGGCTAAAGAACTTGGTATGCAGCCAAGAATAACTTACCCAGCCAAAATGAGCATTTTCCCCCCAGGGAAGAAGATAGACATTCAATGAAATAGATGAATTCCATCTATCTCTGATGAAAAAAAACACAACTAAACAAAAAGTTTGACCTCCAAATATAGGACTCAAGAGAAACATGAAAAGGTAAAAAGAAATCTTGGGAACTAAATCTTGGGAACTATATTTCTGTTATGAGTTTACATAAAGAATACATGTATAATTTGATTTTATTGTTATAACATAAAAAAAAGAAGCTAGAGATGAAAAAGCAATAGTATCAGAAAAAGGGAAAAGTGGATGTACTACATCTCATGAAAAGGCAAAGGAAGCCTATTATATCTGAGGGAAAGAAGGGAGGGGAATGAACACAGTGTGTACCTTACTCTCATCAGAATTGGCTTAAAGAGAAAAATATTAGACATATTTGATTTACAGAGAAACTTCTCCCACCTCATTGAAAAGTGGGAGGGGAAAAGTGAAAAGGGAAGGGTAAGCCAAACAGAAGGGAATACAGAAATTTTAAGGGAAAGGTTTAAGAAAAGGGGAGGGAATCTAAAGTGGGGGAGGGGTCCTAAAGAGGGAGGGTTGTGTGAGGCAAATGGTGCTCATAAGTTTAATACTGGGGAGGGGGGTAAGGGGGAAAGAAAAAAGAAAAGCATAATCTGGGGTTAACAAGATGGCAGGAAATACAGAATTAGTCATTTTAACAATAAATGTGAATGGGGTAAACTTCCCCATAAAGCAGACTGGATTAAAAGTCAGAATCCTACAATATGTTGTTTACAAGAAACACATTTGAAGAAGGGTGATCCATACAGAGTAAAGGTAAAAGGCTGGAGCAGAATCTACTATGCTTCAGGTGAAGTCAAAAAAGCAGGGGTAGCCATCTTTATCTCAGATCAAGCAGAAGCAAAAATAGATCTAACTAAAGGAAATAAGGAAGGGCACTATATCTTGCTAAAGGGTAACATAGATAGTGAAGCAATATCAATATTAAACATATATGTACCAAGTGGTGTAGCATCTAAATTCTTTTTTTTTTTTAATTTTATTTTATTTAATAATAACTTTGTATTGACAGAATCCATGCCAGGATAATTTTTACACGACATTATTCCTTGCAATCACTTATGTTTCGTTTTTTTCCCCTACCTCCCTCCCCCCCCCAAGATGGCAAGCAGTCCTATATATGTTAAATATGTTGCAGTATTTCCTAGATACAATACATATTTGCAGAACCGAACAGTTCTCCCACTGCACAGGGAGAATTGGATTCAGAAGGTAAAAATAACTCGGGAAGAAAGTCAAAAATGCAAATAGTTCACATTCATTTCCCAGTATTCCTTCTTTGGGTGTAGCTGTTTCTGTCCATCATTTCTCCATTGAAACTCAGTTAAGTCTCTTTGTCAGAGAAATCCACTTCCATCAGAATACATCCTCATACAATATCGTTGTCGAAGTGTATAATGATCTCCTGGTTCTGCTCATCTCACTTAGCATCAGTCCATGTAGGTCTCTCCAAGCCTCTCTGTATTCATCCTGCTGGTCATTCCTTACAGAGCAATAATATTCCATAACATTCATATACCACAATTTATCCAGCCATTCTCCAATTGATGGGCATCCATTCATTTTCCAGTTTCTAGCCACTACAAACAGGGCTGCTACAAACATTTTGGCACATACAGGTCCCCTTCCCTTTTTTAGTATCTCTTTGGGGTATAAGCCCAATAGAAACACTGCTGGATCAAAGGGTATGTACAGTTTGATAACTTTTTGGGCATAATTCCAGATTGCTCTCCAGAATGGCTGGATTCGTTCACAACTCCACCAACAATGCATCAGTGTCCCCGTTTTCTATATGTATTTAATTCTATATGACTATAGTCATTTACTACTATCTATTCCACTGATCCACATCTGTTTCTTATCCAGCATCAGATTATATTCATGCTTATCACCTTGATATACAGATTGAGATATGGTATTTCAAGGCCATACTCCTTCACATTTTTTTTCTCACTGATTTCTTTTATATTGTTGACTTACTGTTTTTCCAGATGAATGGTTTTCGTTTTGTTTTAGAAAATAATCCTTGATAGTTTGATTGGTATGATATTGAATACATAAGTTAATTTGCATAGAATTGTCATTTTTATTATATTGGTATCATCACCATGAGTAGGTGATATTTTTTCCAATTATTCAGATCTGACTTTTTTCATGTGAAAAGAGTTAGGATATATCTATTTAAAGCTTTTTATTTTCAAAACATATGCACGGATAATTTGAAAAAATTGACCCTTGCATAATCTTGTGTTTCAGATTTTCCCTTCCTTCTTCCCACCCCCTCCCCTAGATGGTAAACAATTCATTATATGTTAAAAATATTAAAATATATGTTAAATCCAATATATATAAACATATTTATACAATTCTTTTGCTGCACAAGAGAAATCAGGTCCAAAAAAGAAAATAAATGAGTAAGAAAACAAAATGCAATCAAACAACAACAAAAAAGAGGGAGAATGTTATGTTTTGATCCACATTCAGTTCCTTATTATATTGTGATCCACACTTAGTTCCCACAGTCCTCTTTCTGAGTGTAGATGGCTTTCTTCATCACAACATCTTTGGAACTGGCATCAATCATCTCATTGTTAGAAAGAGTCACATTCATCAGAATTGAAAATCATAAAATATTGATGTTGTCATGTATGATGATCTCCTGGTTCTGCTCATTTTACTTAGCATCAGTTCGCATAAGTCACTCCAGGCCTTTCTAAAATCCAAGCCCTAATCATTTCTTATAGAACAATAATATTCCATAACATTCATATACTATAACTTATCCAGCCATTTTCCAACTGATGGGCATCCATTCAGTTTCCAGTTTCTTGCCATTTTGAAAAAGGCTGCCACAAACATTTTTGCATATGTGGATTCCTTTCCTTTCTTTAAGATCTCTTTAAGATATAGGCCCAATAGAAACACTCCTGGGTCAAAGGGTATGCACAGTTTGATAACTTTTTGAACATAGTTCCAAATTGCTCTCCAGAATGGCTGGATCCATTCACAACTCCACCAATAATGTATTAGTGTCCCAGTTTTCCCATATCTCCTCCAACATTTGTCCTTATCTTTTCCTGTCATTTTAGCCAATCTGAGAGGTGTATAATGATATCTCAGAGTTGTCTTAATTTGCATTTCTCTGATCCACAGTGATTTAGAGCACTTTCTCATATAATTAGAAATAGTGTGAAAAGAGTTTTATAATTGAGTTCATGTCATCGCTGGGTTTGTCTTGACAGTTAAACTTGCAAGTATTTTATATTGTGAAATAATTATTTTAAATGGAATTTATTTATCACTATTTGACTTTCTTGGAAATGTTTAGAAATGCTGATGATTTATGTGGGTTTATTTTGTATCTTGCAATTTTGCCAAAGTTTGTAGTTGTTTCAAATAGTTTTTAGTTGATTCTCTAAGTATATTATCATGATATCTGCAAAGAGTGATAGTTTTGTTTTCTCATTGTCTTTTCTAATTCCTTCAATTTTTTTCTTCTTTTATTGTTATGGCTGACAGTTTTAGTAGAATCTTAAATAATAGTGGTAATAAGAGATACCTTTGCTGAACCCCTAATCTTACTGGGAAGGCTTCAAGTTTATCCCCATAATACAGAATACTTGGTGATAATTTTAGATACATATTATTTATCATTTTTAGGAAAGTTCCATTTACTCCTATACTTACTATTGTTTTTAATAAGAATGTTTCATTTTTTAATGAAAGTTTTCTTTGCATCTTTTGAGATAATCATATGGTTTTCATTGTTTTTATTATTGATGTGGTATTTGGAGGTCAAAAGTATAAACTGGGATTTAATTATATTAAACAGTGATTTATGCTCTTAATTTTCCCCCCAAGAAACTACTTTGTAATGTTAGGGCTGGCTCTCTGGAAGGGCCCAGGATGGGCCTTGGTCTTTAGGTATAGAAGTGAAAGAGGCAGGAGAGCTACCGCATGGCTGATCAAAGATGGAGTCTGGAATCTGGAATCTAGAGCCTGAGTCTTCTCTATTTCTATGGCTGAGAAAGTCTTCTGTGTCTGAGACTCCCTTAAATACCTCACTGTCATTACATCACTACAACATACTGAGCTCTTGCCAACTGTTGCCATTACATGACCGTATTAACACTTAGTATGTGCTTAACTACAGAATCAATCACACTGAGCTTAATTATATGTACTCTGCTGTCCTTGATTCAAGTATACCTTTTCAGAGTTCCAGCCCTCTCCACTACTTAGTTTCAGTTAATTCATTTTTTCTGTTTTTTTGCTTGTTTTTTTTTTTTTTTAATTTCAATCTTATTAATCTTTCTTTGATTTTCAGAATTTCCTGTTCAGTGTTTAATTGGGATTTTTTCCTAGCTTTTTTAAAATTACATGACCAAGTCAATGATCTGTTTTTCTCTATTTTATTGATGTAAGCATATAGAGTAATACATTTCCCCCTAAGTATTGCTTTGTCTGCAACCCACAAAATTCAGCATGCTACCCAATTTCTGTTATTCTCTTTAAAGAAGTTTTAATTGCTTTCTTTAATTGCTTTCATATTTATTCTTTAGAATTAAATTGGTTTCCAATTAATTTTTAATATATAATTCCATGGCCTTTTACTGGATTTTTTTTTTGCATTATTGTCTAAAAGAATATGTTTAATATTTTGGGTTTTATCATTTATTTTTGAAGTTTTTGTGTCTTAATGCTTGGGAGATTATAGCTCAGGAAAAGATATACTTCTTTTTATTCCCATTCATTTTTTAAAGAATTTTATCATATCTAACTTTTTTAAAGTTCTCTTCATCTCCTTAACTTCTTTTCTATTTCACAGTTAGATTTTTTTAGTTCTGAGATGGAAAAATTGTAGTTCCCAATAAGTAGAATTTTATTGTTTATTTCCCCCTATAATTCAAATAACTTAAAAAAAAGAATTTGGATGTTATACGATTTGATGCATGTATTAAGTATGGATATTACTTCATTTTCTTTGGCACTATAGGCTTTTCTGCTTACCTCTTTTAATTATGTCTTTTTTTTTTTGCTTTTACTTTGTTTAATAATATGATTGTTATTTATCATTTTTTACTCAATAAGAGCACATTAGATTCTTCCGAAGTCCTTTGTTTTTATTTTATATATATCTCTCTATTTAAAATGTATTTCTTGTGAAGAATATATTGTTGGATTCTGGTTTCTAATCAATTCTACTATCTATTTCCATTTTAGGATCTCATTTACAGTAGCTGTTATAATTACTGTGTATTTTCCTCCATCTAATTCTTCCCTATTTATTCTTCTTTCTTTCTTTTTACCTTATCCCTCCTCAAAAATTTGTTTTGGTTCTGACTACTACATGCTTTACTTTGGTCTCGCTTCTAGCAGCAACTTATCCTTGTTTGTTGGGTAAGATAGATTTCTACACCAAACTGAGTGAGTATGTTATACTCCCCTTTAACTAATTCTGATGAGAGTGGTTGAAACATTGCCTGCCAAACCCCATTTTCCCTTCCACTATAAAAGTTCTTCCTTTTTCACCTCTTTCATGTGACATATTTTTGCCCATTCTCCCTCTTCTTCTCCTTTCTCCCAGTCTCACATCTTCATTTTTTTTTTAAGATCATCCCATCCTGGTCAACTCATGACACCCTAGTCATTCTTCCTATCTAGAGTTAACTACCCTTATAATGATAAAATTCTTAGGAGTTACATGTATTATCTTCTCATATAGAATATAAAAAGTTTAATCTTATTGAGTCCTTTATAATTTTTCTTTCATGTTGACCTTTTTTTTTTTTTTTCACTTTTCTTAAGTCTTTTGCTTGAATGTCAAATTTTCTATTCAAAAAAATTCAGGCTATTCAGCCTTGGTTTATTATTAGGAATACTTTAAAGTCCTCTATCTCATTAAATATTCTTTTTTTTCCCTGAGGAATTTATGTAGCCTAGTGGATAAAGGGCTAGGCTTAAAGTAAGGAAAGTATATTTTTGAATCTTGCCTCAAGAAAATACTAGCTATATGATTCTTGGCAAATCTATAAAACTCTCTCAGCTTCATTTTCCACATTTATAAAATAAGGAAGTTGGAGTCAATGACCTAGAGGTCACTTCCAATCCAACATCCTATGAGTCTATGTGCTAAGTGATTAACTGTCAACTTGAAATGTTTAATGGGAAGAACATGATTAAGGCAATTAACACCTATATCATAACAGTTGTAGTGTATATGTTCAGAACCATAAAGTGAGCTGAAACAGATTTGAAAAGTATTTTAACAAAATCCCACAGGATCCTAATGAAACAAAGTACCCATCACCCTGAGGCAGCTAGAGAAAGCTAACACTTCCACCCTAAAAAAGGAATAAAAAGATAGACATTTTTGGTGCATGTGATAAACACCTTCAAAACCTACAGAAATACTGTCAGAACTGACATCATTTTACTGAGCAATAGTAAAAATTATTAACACAGACATATCCTGTTGTTGAACATAACTGAATGTGGTTTCCCAGTGGAAACCTCCCAGTGGAGCTTAGGAAACAATGTACAGGAGTCTGCAAACTATGGCCCAAGGGCTAAATCTGGCTTGCTTACTTTTGTACAGCCCACTGACAATGGTTTTAACATTTTAAAATGTAACACAATTTTATGTAAAAATGTGAAAACTGCTCTTAGCCAGTGGGTTCCACAAAAGCAGGTGGCCAGATACTGCCTGCAGGCTGCAGTTTGTGGACCCCAATCTAAGATCCAAGAATAGAATAAAAGTCTCAGTGGGAGACATCTCCTGAAATCAGCCAACAATGTTTTAAAATTATTGAACAAATTTAAGGCATGTAGCCTTGGAAATAAATGAGTTTGTGATAGCCAGGCCATTGCCATTAGATATTATATAGAGTTATTAGATGTTATATAGAGCCTAAACTTAGGTGTCATGAGAAAATATTCAAGGAAATGGCCAGAGATTATATAACCTATTGCTATGGGCTTCAAAAATGTGTTCTTTACTGAGTATCTCCCAAACAACAACAACAACAACAAAGCTACCAGTATCAGGAGCAGATCTATTCACATTTGTTAATACTCCTTCCTTTCTGAAATTATTCTTTACTTTGTTATTTATGAATAGGTTATATCTAGATAGACAGATAGACAATTATATATAACTGTTATAACTTGTTTTATAACTTGTTGCTATCTGAAAATGTTTTGATTTTATCTGTTTCTTTGTTTTTTGTTTTGATATCACCAATGACTGGCAAACTTCTTTACACTTAATATATGCTTAATGATTGTTTTTATTTATGTTTTGATTCTGGCAATATCTGGAAAGAGTTGTCTTCCCAAACCCATTCTTCTCTTTCTAGATATTGCCAGAATTAAAGCATAAATAAAAACAATCATTAAGCTAAAGTATAATCAGGTGGTAACAAAAATATACTAAGTAAGTGACAGATTGGAGGATGGGATGTGTATGTGTGTGTGTGGGTGAGAGAGACAAAGAAAAACAGAAATAGAGAGAGAAAAAGAATGAAACAGAAAGAGAACACAGAGACACATAAAGACAGAGAGAAACAGAGAAATAGAGAGAAAAATAGGGAAACAGAAAGAAATAGAGAAAGACACAGAGAAAGAGGCAGAGGTAGAAATGAGAGGATAATGTTATTCTCTACATCCTAAGCCCTCTTCTCCCTCTAATTTCCTTAGTGATATCATCAGCTCCCATGTAACTATACTTAATTATTATCTCCATATAGAAGATTCTTATGTCTATTCATCTAGATTTAACTTCTCTCCTGACCCCCAATCTGTCATCTCCAACTGCCTATTTAACATCTCAAATTGGAAGTCCTATAAATATTTTATATTCAATGTGTTTAAAACTAGGCTCATTATCTTTGTTTTTTTTTTAATTTAATTTTATTTAATAATAACTTTATATTGACAGAATCCATGCCAGGATAATTTTTACACAGCATTATCCCTTGCAATCACTTATGTTTCGTTTTTTCCCCTCCCTCCCTCCTCCCCCCCCCCCCAAGATGGCAAGCAGTCCTATATATGTTAAATATGTTGCAGTATATCCTAGATACAATACATATTTGCAGAACCTAACAGTTCTCCCGCTGCACAGGGAGAATTGGATTCAGAAGGTAAAAATAACTCGGGAAGAAAATCAAAAATCAAATAGTTCACATTCATTTCCCAGTATTCCTTCTTTGGGTGTAGCTGTTTCTGTCCATCATTTATCCAATGAAACTCAGTTAAGTCTCTTTGTCAGAGAAATCCACTTCCATCAGAATACATCCTCATACAATATCGTTGTCGAAGTGTATAATGATCTCCTGGTTCTGCTCATCTCACTTAGCATCAGTCCATGTAGGTCTCGCCAGTCCTCTCTGTATTCATCCTGCTGGTCATTCCTTACAGAGCAATAATATTCCATAACATTCATATACCACAATTTACCCAGCCATTCTCCAATTTATGGGCATCCATTCATTTTCCAGTTTCTAGCCACTACAAACAGGGCTGCTACAAACATTTTGGCACATACAGGTCCCTTTCCCTTTTTTAGTGTCTCTTTGGGGTATAAGCCCAATAGAAACACTGCTAGATCAAAGGGTATGCACAGTTTGATAACTTTTTGGGCATAATTCCAGATTGCTCTCCAGAATGGCTGGATTCGTTCACAACTCCACCAACAATGCATTAGTGTCCCCGTTTTCCCGCATCCCCTCCAACATTCATCATTATTATTTCCTGTCATCTTAGCCAATCTGACAGGTATGTAGTGATATCTCAGAGTTGTCTTAATTTGCATTTCTCTGATCAATAGTGACTTGGAACACTCTTTTATGTGAGTGGTAATAGTTTCAATTTCTTCATCTGAAAATTGTTTGTTCATATCCTTTGACCATTTATCAATTGGAGAATGGCTTGATTTTTTATAAATTTGAGTCAGTTCTCTATATATTTTGGAAATGAGGCCTTTATCAGAACCTTTAATTGTAAAGATGTTTTCCCAGTTTGTTGCTTCCCTACTAATCTTGTTTGCATTCGTTCTGTTTGTACAAAGGCTTTTTAATTTGATATAATCAAAATTTTCTATTTTGTGATCGGTAATGGTCTCTAGTTCATCTTTGGTCACAAATTTCTTTCTCCTCCACAAGTCTGAGAGATAAACTATCCTATGTTCCTCTAATTTATTTATAATCTCATTCTTTATGCCTAGATCATGGACCCAATTTGATCTTATCTTGGTATGTGGTGTTAAGTGTGGGTCCTTGCCTAATTTCTGCCATACTAATTTCCAGTTATCCCAGCAGTTTTTATCAAATAATGAAATCTTATCCCAAAATTTAGAATCTTTGGGTTTGTCAAACACTAGATTGCTATAGTTGACTATTCTGTCTTGTGAACCTAACCTTTTCCACTGATCAACTAATCTATTTCTAAGCCAATACCAAATGGTTTTGGTGACTGCTGCTTTATAATATAATTTTAGATCAGGTACAGCTAGACCACCTTCATTTGATTTTTTTTTCATTAATTCCCTTGAGATTCTCGACTTTTTATTGTTCCATATGAATTTTGTTGTTATTTTTTCTAAATCATTAAAATATTTTCTTGGAAGTCTGATTGGTATAGCACTAAATAAATAGATTAGTTTAGGGAGTATTGTCATCTTTATTATATTCGCTCGGCCTATCCAAGAGCACTTAATATTTTTCCAATTATTTAAGTCTGACTTTATTTGTGTGAAAACTTTTTTGTAATTTTGCTCATATAATTCCTGACTTTCCTTTGGTAGGTAGATTCCCAAATATTTTATGCTATCAACAGTTATTTTGAATGGAATTTCTCTTTGTATCTCTTGCTCTTGGATTTTGTTGGTGGTGTATAAGAATGCTGAGGATTTATGGGGATTTATTTTGTATCCTGCTACTTTGCTAAAATTATGAATTATTTCTAATAGCTTTTTAGTAGAATCTCTGGGGTTTTCTAGGTATACCATCATATCATCTGCAAAGAGTGATAGTTTGGTTTCCTCATTGCCTACTCTGATTCCTTTAATCTCTTTCTCGACTCTTATTGCAGAGGCTAGTGTTTCTAATACAATATTGAATAATAATGGTGATAGTGGGCAACCTTGTTTTACTCCAGATCTTACTGGAAAAGGTTCCAGTTTTTCCCCATTGCATATGATGCTTACTGAAGGTTTAAAATATATGCTCCTAACTATTTTAAGGAAAAGTCCTTTTATTCCTATGCTCTCAAGTGTTTTTATTAGGAATGGCTGTTGGATTTTATCAAATGCTTTTTCTGCATCTATTGAGATGATCATATGGTTTTTGTTTGGTTGGTTGTTGATATAGTCAATTATGTTAATAGTTTTCCTAATATTGAACCAGCCCTGCATTCCTGGTATAAATCCTACTTGGTCATAGTGTATTATCCTGGGGATGATTTTCTGTAATCTTTTTGCTAATATTTTATTTAAGATTTTAGCATCAATATTCATTTGGGAGATTGGTCTATAATTTTCTTTATCTGTTTTCAGCCTACCTGGTTTAGGTATCAGTACCATATCTGTGTCATAAAAGGAGTTTGGTAGGACTCCTTCAATCCCTACTTCTTCAAATAGTTTATTTAGCATTGGAGTTAATTGATCTTTAAATGTTTGATAGAATTCAGATGTAAATCCATCTGGTCCTGGGGTTTTTTTCTTAGGGAGTTGATTGATAGTTTGTTCTATTTCTTTTTCTGAGATAGGAGTGCTTAGGATATTTACTTCTTCCTCTGTTAGTTTAGGCAAGTTATATTTTTGAAGGTATTCTTCTATTTCATTTAAGTTGTCGAATTTATTGGCATAAAGTTGGGCAAAGTAATTCCTAATTATTGCTCTAATTTCCTCTTCGTTAGTGGTGAGTTCTCCTTTTTCATTTTTAAGACTAACAATTTGATTTTCCTCTTTCCTTTTTTTAATCAGATTTACTAAGGGTTTGTCTATTTTGTTGGTTTTTTCATAGAACCAACTCTTAGTTTTATTAATTAATTCAATAGTTTTTTTACTTTCAATTTTATTGATCTCTCCGGCTCATTATCTTTGCCTAAAATCTCTCCCCTCTTTTTAACTTCTCTGATATTTTCTAGGACCCCACTATCCTCCCACACATACAGGCTAACAACCTGGATGTCATCTTTGACTTATCATATTCTCTCTCTCCCTCAATGGCCAATCTGTTACCAAGGCCTTTCAATTTTATCTCCATAACATTTCTGATATATGTCTCTTTTTCTTCTCTGATACTGTCATGACACTATAGACTCTCATCATTTCATGGTTGGACAAGTGCAATCACATTGTTGATTGACCTTTCCTGCTTCATGTTTTTCCTCCATTCATCTATTCAAAGTGATCTTCCTAAAGTACAAGCCTGAATATGCCATCCTACTTACTCAGTGAACTCAATTCCATAATCAAATATAAAATCCTCTTTTTGGAGCTCAAAGTATTTCATATTTTCCCCTCTGTTGCATCAACCTTTCTACTGTACTTAACATCTTATCACCCTGCACCCCTTGTAATTTCTCACAAAAGATAATCTTTCTCCCCATACCATGAATTTTTTTTTCACTGTCCCAAAGCCTGGATTCTCTCCATTTTGTTCTCTTTTTCCTGGTTTTAATTACTTCCTTCAAATCTGAATTAAAATTGCATCTCCTGCAGGCAGTCTTTCCTTATCCCCTTAATATCAATGTTTTTACATTGAGATTAACTCTAATTTATCATATATATATATATATATATGTATATATATATATATTTTGTGCATAATTGTTTTCAGTGTTGTCTCTTCCCATTAAATTATATGTCTTTAAGTGCAAAGACCAATTTTTTTTTCATTTCTTTGTACTGTCAGTCCCTAGAACATATCTGACACATAGAAAATTATGAATGCTTATTCACAATTTGAATACAAGAGAGAAGAGATAAGAGCATCACATATGAGCCTCATTCTAAAAATATAGAAGAGTAATTAAATAGCATTACCATACACAGAAGTGGTAAAGTCAGAAGGATCAAACTTTGTGGGGTGGGGAACTAACTTAATATTGGACTTATTGGGTTCGAGGTACCAATGAGACATCCATATAGAGATTTAATTGAATTTAAGATCCAGTATTCTGCAAAAATGTTTATAATAGCCCTTTTTTGTAATGTCAAGGATCTGGAAATTTGGTAGAATGATGAAATAAGTTATGCTTTATGAATGTAATAAAATATTATTATTCTATAAGAAATGATATAACCAAGCTGATTTCAGAAAGATCTGAAAAGACCAATCTGCACTGATTCTGACTGAAGTAAGCAGAACCAAGAGAACATTGTACACAGTAACAAGAAGATCATGTGATGATCAATTGTGATGGTCTTGGCTCTTTTCAACAATGAGGTGATTCAAGCCAGTTCTGAAAGATGTGATGGAAAATGTCATCTCTCTCCAGAAAGAAAACTATGGAGACTGAATGTGGATTAAAGTATAGTGTTTTTACCTTTTTTGTTGTTGTTGTTGTTTGTTTGCTTGGTTTTTACTTTCTTGTGTTTTTTCTCTTTTTGATCTGATTTTTTTTGTGCAGCATGATGAATATAGAAATATATTTAGAAGAATTGCATGTTTAATTTAAATAAATAACATCTGGCATTCATTTGATTAAATTAAACTCAATTAAAAGTATTTGGAGGTCAAAAGTATAAACTGGGATTTAATAGAGATGCATTGTGTAATGAAGCTTGCTCAAACTGTTTTTTGAGAGCCAAATATTAAAGTTATTAGTATGAATAAAATTAGCAAATACTACAAATGGTTTTATTTATTGTTTTGTTAATTGTCCAAATTTAAGAAAGTGATGGAGAAAATGATAATAATGTAGATTAAATTTAAAGATGTGTCTCACATAAAAAAATAAAAAATGTGTCACATCATTTTAATTTTTTTTTTGAAATCTGCTTGTTAAATATTTACAACCATACACTCTAGATATAGTCATAGTCTATATACAAGTATTAGTTACAACTATGAGAATAAGTTTGGACAAGGAAAAGAGGAGAAACAATGACAGAATCTGGAGTGAAAACTACATGGAGTGGAGAACCACAATAACAGGATGAGATCAGCAGGAATGATGAATTAATATTTGTTCACTAAAAGATTTGTTAGACGATGTGATAGATAAAACACTGAATCTAGATTCAGAAACTTATGAGTTCACACCCAACTTCAGAAATTTATTAGCTATGTGATCCTAGGGAAGTTAGTAAACTTCTGTCTAATTTCTTCAACAATATTATGCAAATAATAACAGTATCATACTCCAAAATAATAATTGTGAAGATTAATTGCAAGGAAATATGCAAAACTTTTTGTAAGTCTTAAAATACTGTATTTGCTAGCTTTCAACTTTTATTATTGTTCCTAAAATAGGTCATGTAGATATAACTTACAGAGATTTCAGTAAAACATTTTACAAAATAACAAAATATCCCCCCCTTATGGGGGGGAAAATGAAGAGAGGTGGGCTCAATGATATTACAATTAGATTGAATCAGAACTGGTTGAGGTATTAAACTTGAGGAATAGTCTTTTTTTTTTTTTTAATTGATGACTTGGCTTCCATTCTTCTTAAATTTGTTATCACACAAATTGACAAGGGACAGCTAATACAATGAATAAGTGAAGTAGGCTTCAATAACTATCTTTATAGACCATAAAGTTAATCTGAATTTAATCAGATAAAAATCAGTACAGATTAAGTTAAAGATGACTGCACTAGAGGATTCCTAAGGTCTTTCCAGCTCTAAATTCTATGACCTTTTCTCTTACTTCATTTTAAAATGATCTTCAATGATCTTCAAGGTACATAATAATTTGGCTAGAAATTTCTAGATATAAGAATATCAGAGAATTCTCATTAACAAAGCATGAATAAAAGAAGTAGATATTTATTTGTCTTGGGATAAGCAGGGACACAATAGAGAAAAATAATAATACAATATGGACGCCAGAGGGCAGTGTGTTCTCAATAATGTTATGGATGAATTACACTGTAAATTAAAATGTGAAAATTGATATAATCATAGGATTTGGAATTGGAAGAAATCTCAGAGACCATTTACTATAATTCACAGAGAGGAAACTAAGAACCAGAGAGGTTAAGTAATTTGACTAAGATACCACAGGTACTGAGTGGGAAAAGAAGAATGTAAGTCTAGTTCTGACTTAGAATCGAGGACTTCACACACACACACACACACACACACACACACACACACACACACACACACACACATATCAAATATACAATAATAATAATGGGGTTTTTTTGTCAAATTTCATATTATAAAATAAGATAGTATCTATGAAATGTTATATTTAATCTTTTAAAACTTAAAAGCAAAATGTAGCCGTACTTTGATTATACATTATATAAGGGAGTAAAGGTATCAATCCAAAATCCACGTGACTATATGATTTGATGTATATCCATAATATGATGTCTAACACATATTCCTAATAAACACTCTTAGCTCATATATTTGTAAAATCAGCAAATCTTCCCTGAATGCATCCTCTATATAGGTAGGGGGAGATAGTTCAAACAAGAATATAACTTAAATAAGAGGAATTTTGTTTTTGTTTTTATTTTTTACACTGGTGATAGGGTTGTTTTTTAAAATATAAACAAATTGCAAGACTTTTTCCTGCTTTGCATGAATATTAATTTACCCACAATTTAATGTAATAAAGGGTATGTCTATTCAAAATATGTTTTCAAAGAATAATTGTTTATTTATTAAATGAAACAATATATTAACAGATCAATGAAGCCCCAAATTAGTGACTTGGTTAAGTCCTTGATTTTTAACTTTGTGGTTTCATTGATTTCAATGAGAGAATTGCTTAACTTCTGGAGAAGAGCAGATTTCCCAGTTTTCAAAAGATGAAAGAAAAATTAATCTTGTTCTCTGAGGCACCACTACAAACCTCTCAGATTGGCTAAGATGAAAGGAAAGATAATGATAAATGTTGGAGGAGATGTGGGAAAACTGGGATACTGATACTTTGTTGGTGGAGTTGTGAATTGATCTACCATTCTGGAGAGCAATTTGGAAGTGTGCTCAAAAGGCTATCAAACTGTGCATACCCTTTGATCTAGCATTGTCTTTACTGGATCTGTATCCCAAAGAAATCATAAAAAAGGGAAAAGGACTCACATATACAAAAAAAGTTTGTAGCAGCCCTTTTTTGTAGTAGCAAGGAACTGGAAACTGAGTGGATGCCCATCAATTATGAATGTTATTGAATATTATTGTTCTATAAGAAATGATCAGCAGAATGATTTCAGAAAGGCCTAGACTCGCAGGGATCCTCAAACTACGGCCTGCAGGCCAGATGTGGCAGCTGAGGACAATTATCCCCCTCACCCAGGGCTGTGAAATTTCTTTATTTAAAGGCCCACAAAATAAAGTTTTTGTTTTTACTATAGTCCAGCCCTCCGACAGTCTGAGAGACAATGAACTGGCCCCCTATTTAAAAAGTTTGAGGACCCCTGGAACTTACAGAGAGACTTACATGAAATAATGCTAAGCAGAGTGAAGAGAACATTGAATATTAAAAAAAAAAAAGATTATGTGATGATCAGCTCTGATGGATGTGGCTCTTTTCAATAATGAAGTTTCAATAGACTTGTGTGAAAAAAAGTCTTCTGCATCCAAAGAAATGATTGTGGGGAATGAATATGGATCACAACATAGTTTTTTCACATTGTTTTGATTATTATTTGCTTGGGTTTTTTTCTTTCTCATTTTTTTCCTTTTTGATTTGATTTTTCTTATGCAGCATGATAAATATAGAAATATGTATAGAATTGCACATGTTTAACATATATTGGGTTACTTGCTGTCTAGGGGAGAGAATGGGGAGAAAATTTTGAAAAATTTGAAACACAAGGATTTGCAAGGGTGAATGTTAAAAACTATCTTTTCATATATTTTGAAAATAAAAAACTATCATTTTTTTTAAAAGAAAAGAAAATTAATCTTATCAGCTGAGAGCCAGTGAGATTGATTTTGATTCCTTGCAAAATTCTAGAATGGAATAAGATGTTTGTTGTGTATCCAGAAAAAGAAATTAGTGATTACAAATAGCTAGCATAGCATCATCAAGAATAGATAATGCCAGAAACTAGGCATGGACCCACACTTAACACCATATACCAAGATAAGATCAAAATGGGTCCATGACTGAGGCATAAAGAATGAGATTATGAAAAAATTAGAGGAACATAGGATAGTTTATCTCTCAGACTTGTGGAGGAGAAAGAAATTTGTGACCAAAGATGAACTAAAGACCATTACTGATCACAAAATAGAAAATTTTGATTACATCAAATTAAAAAACCTTTGTACAAACAAAACTAATGCAAACAAGATTAGAAGGGAAGCAACAAACTGGGAAAACATCTTCACAGTTAAAGGTTCTGATAAAGGCCTCATTTCCAAAATATATAGAGAATTGACTCAAATTTATAAGAAATCAAACCATTCTCCAATTGATAAATGGTCAAAGGATATGAACAGACAATTTTCAGATGATGAAATAGAAACTATTACCAGTCATATGAAAGAGTGTTCCAAATCACTATTGATCAGATAAATGCAAATTAAGACAACTCTGAGATACCACTACACACCTGTCAGATTGGCTAAGATGACAGGAAAAAATAATGATGAATGTTGGAGGGGATGCGGGAAAACTGGGACACTGATGCATTGTTGGTGGAGTTGTGAACGAATCCAACCATTCTGGAGAGCAATCTGGAATTATGCCCAAAAAGTTATCAAATTGTGCATACCCTTTGTTCCAGCAGTGTTTCTATTGGGCTTATATCCCAAAGAAATACTAAAGAAGGGAAAAGGACCTGTATGTGCCAAAATGTTTGTAGCAGCCCTGTTTGTAGTGGCTAGAAACTGGAAAATGAATGGATGCCCATCAATTGGAGAATGGCTGGGTAAATTGTGATATATGAATGTTATGGAATATTATTGTTCTGTAAGAAATGACCAGCAGGATAAATACAGAGAGGACTGGCGAGACTTACATGAACTGATGCTGAGTGAAATGAGCAGAACCAGGAGATCATTATATACCTCAAGATACTGTTTAAGGATGTATTCTGATGGAAGTGGATTTCTTCGACAAAGAGATCTAACTCAGTTTCAATTGATCAAGGACGGACAGAAGCAGCTACACCCAAGGAAAGAACACTGGGAAATGAATATAAACTGCTTGCATTTTTGTTTTTCTTCCCAGGTTATTTATACCTTCTGAATCCAATTCTCCCTGTGCAACAAGAGAACTGTTCAGTTCTGCAAACATATATTGTATCTAGGATATACTGTAACATATCTAACATATATAGGACTGCTTGTCATCTAGAGGAGGGGGTGGAGGGAGGGAGGGGAAAAATCGGAACAGAAATGAGTGCAAGGGATAATGTTGTAAAAAAATTACCCTGGCATGGATTCTGTCAATATAAAGTTATTATTAAATTAAATTAAATATTTAAAAAAAGGTAGGAAAAGGAAAAAAAAAAGAATAGATAATACCAGATTGACTAGCACATTTATGTTTTTACAGAGTTGCTGAACTAGTAGGTATTGTTAATATTAGAGTTATAGTTTAGCTAGATTTTAGAATTATCTTTTAATAAATGATCTCATATTTTTCTTGAGGAAAAAATGAAGAAATATGGTCTGAATTATATAATTAGATGAAGACAAAATTTGTTGAGTGCCTGGATTGAATTCAAGATATAATTATAATTTAGAGACAAATAGGTTGCACAGTGGATAGAGAGCTAAGCCACAAGTCAGGAAGATCTTAGTTCAAGCTTAACCTTGTATATTTACTACTATGGGATCTCAAGCAAGTAAATTAAGCTCTGTGCTTTCAAAACTGTAAAATGAGCATGATAATAGCACTCATTTCATAGTGTTATTGTGATGATCAAATGAGATGTTTATAATGTAGCTAACAAAGTGCTTATATGAATAAGTAATTGGAACTATATAGTTATCACTTTTATTTCCTTTCCCTATAATTATTGAGTATCAATTTGATAAGAAGCTTTCAGGAGAGTGGCTAGGGATCTATTTTTGGTCCTATGCTATGGAATATATTCATTAGTTAGGAAAAAATATGGATGTCACATTTATCAAATTTTCAGATAACACAAACTGAGAGGGACATCATGTTGGATAAGGATGTGTCAAGTTCCAAAAAATAAATTCTATAAGCACAAAATGAGACATATTTAGACAACAGTTTGCCTGGAGAAGATGTGGGTGTTTTAGTGGACCAAATTATGAAAACAACAACATGAAAACAGCTGCAATCAAAGCCACAAAGAAAAGCAATGCCATTTTGAGTTGATATAATGCTTCTAGGAATAGGAAAATAAAGTTACTATTGTAATCTGCTCTGGTGAGAACACATAAGGATTACTGTGCTCAGTTCAGAGTGTCATAATTTAAGAAGGATATTCATAGTTTTCACTCTAAGTGAAACCAAGATGGCAAAGTAGGAATAGCAACCCAGCTGAATTTCAACATTATCCTCAAGAAATATAAAGAACAATTCAGAAGACAACAACATGAAAACAGCTGCAATCAAAGCCATAAAGAAAAGCATATCCTAATTGAGTACAAACTTAATGAAGAGTTTCTTAAAGAATTCTTAAGAGAAGTTAAAGAAAAAGATAAAAGTGTTGAAGAAAAAATTGAGAAAAGAAATGAGAATAACACAAAAAAAATTATGAAAAGATAATCATTTTGTTAAAAAAAAAGGCACAAATATATTGAAGAAAATATAACAACAAACATAGGATTGGTCACATACTAAAAAAGACACAAAAATGCACTGAAGAAAGGAACTCCTTAAAAAGAAAATTGAGCAAACAAAAGTTAATGACTTGATGAAACATCAAGAAACAAATTTTTAAAAATCAAAAGAATAAGATCACTATTGACCACAAAATATAAAATTTTGATTATATCAAATTGAAAAGTTTTTGTACAAACAAAACTAATGCAGACAAGATTAGAAGGGAAACAATAAACTGGGAAAACATTTTTACAGTCAAAGGTTCTGATAAAGGCCTCATTTCCAAAATATATAGAGAATTGACTCTATAAGAAATCAAGCCATTCTCCAATTGATAAATGGTCAAAGGATATGAACAGACAATTCTCAGAGGAAGAAATTAAAACTATTTATAGCCATATGAAAATATGCTCCAAATCATTATTAATCAGAGAAATGCAGATTAAGCAACTCTGAGATACCACTACACACCTGTCAGATTGACTAGAATGACAGGGAAAGATAATGCAGAATATTAGAGGGGATGTGGTAAAACAGGGATACTGATACATTGTTGGTGGAATTGTGAACACATCCAACCATTCTGGAGAGCAATTTGGAACTATGCTCAAAAAGTTATCAAACTGTGCATACCCTTTGATCCAGAAGTGTTTCTACTGGGCTTATACCCCAAAGAGATGCTAAAGAAGGGAAAGGGACCTGTATGTACCAAAATGTTTGTGGCAGCCCTGTTTGTAGTGGCTAGAAATGGGAAAATGAATGGATGCCCATCAATTGGAGAATGGTTGAGTAAATTGTGGTATAAGAATGTTATGGAATATTATTGCTCTGTAAGAAATGACCAGCAGGATAAATACAGAGAGGACTGGCGAGACTTACATGAACTGATGCTGAGTGAAATGAGCAGAACCAGGAGATCATTATATACCTCAAGATACTGTTTAAGGATGTATTCTGATGGAAGTGGATTTCTTCGACAAAGAGATCTAACTCAGTTTCAATTGATCAAGGATGGACCAAAGCAGTTACACCCAAAGAAAGGACACTGGGAAATGAATATAAACTGCTTGCATTTTTGTTTTTCTTCCCGGGTTATTTATACCTTCTGAATCCAATTCTCCCTGTGCAACAAGAAAACTGTTCAGTTCTGCACACATATATTATATCTAGAATATACTGTAACCTATTTAACATGTATAGGACTGCTTGCCATCTGGGGGAGGGAATGGAGGGAGGGAGGGGAAAAATCGGAACAGAAGAGAGTGCAAGGGATAATGTAAAAAATTACCCTGGCATTGGTTCTGTCAATAAGAAGTTATTTTTAAAAAATAATAAAATAAAATAATAAAAAAGAATAAAAGAGAAACAAGAAAATGTGAACTATCTCATTGGTAAGAAAAACTGATATGGAAAAATAGGTCAAGAAGACATAATTTAAGAATTATTGAACTACTTGAAAGCCATAATCAGAAAAGAGTATCATATTTCAGAAAATTATAAAGAAAAAATGCCTCTTCCAAAATATATAGAGAATTGACCCTAATTTATAAGAAATCAAGCCATTCTCCAATTGATAAATGGTCAATGGATATGAACAGACAATTCTCAGACAAAGAAATTGAAACTATTTCTAGTCATATGAAAAGATGCTCCAAGTCATTATTAATCAGAGAAATGCAAATTAAGGCAACTCTGAGATACCACTACACACCTATCAGATTGGCTAGAATGACAGGGAAAGATAATGCAGAATGTTGAAGGGGATGTGGGAAAACAGGAACATGAATACATTGTTGGTAGAATTGTGAATACATCCAACCATTCTGGAGAGCAATTTGGATCTATGCTCAAAAAGTTATCAAACTGTGCATACCCTTTGATCCAGCAGTGTTTCTACTGGGCTTATACCCTAAAGAGATACTACTGGGCTTACATCACAAAGAGATCTTAAAGGAGCGAAAGGGATCTGTATGTTCTAGAATGTTTGTGGCAGCCCTCTTTGTAGTGGCCAGAAACTGGAAACTGAGTAGATGCCCATCAGTTGGAGAATGGCTGAATAAATTGTGGTATATGAATATTATGGAATATTATTGTTCGGTAAGAAATGACCAACAGGATGATTTCAGAAAGGCCTGGAGAGACTTACATGAATTGATGCTGAGTGAAACGAGCAGACCCAGGAGATCGTTATATACTTCAATGACGATACTATATGGTGATCAATTCTGATGAACCTGGCCATCTTCAGCAATGGGATCAACCAAATCAGTTCCAATGGAGCAGAAATGAACTGAACCAGCTACGCCCAGCATAAGAACTCTGAGAGATGACTAAAAACAGTTACATTGAATTCCCAATCCCTATATTTTTGCCTGCCTGCATTTTAGATCTCCTTCACAGGCTAATTGTACAATATTTCAGAGTCTGATTCTTTTTGTACAGCAAAAAAACAGCTTGGTCATGTATACTTATGGTGTATCTAATTTATACTTTAATATATTTAACATCTACTGGTCATCCTGCCATCTAGGGGAGGGGGTGGGGGGAAGGAGGGGAAAAATTGGAACAAAAGCTTTGGCAATTGTCAATGCTGTAAAATTACCCATACATATAACTTGTAAATAAAAAAGTTATTATTTTAAAAAAAGAAAGAAAAATGCCTCATTATTTTATATTCATGATTAGATGAGAGCTGAATAGAAAATTTGACATTTAAGTCAACATAAAAGAAAAATTAAAAGCTATTCAATAAGTTTAAACTGTTTACTTTCCTATATGAGAAGATAACAGATGTAATTTTTAAGAACTCTATCATTATTAAGGAAGTTAAAAAGGAGTTTAGAGCAACTAGGTTGCACAAGGATAGAGCACCAGACCTGATTTCAAATTCACCCTCAGACAGCTATGTGTCCTGGACCTTGTTTGCCCCAGTTCCCTCATCTATAATGATGTAATGTAATGTAAACCCTCATCAGCTAGAGAAGGAAATGGCAAACCACAATAGTATCTTTCCCAAAAAAACCCCAAATGGGGTCATGAAAAGGCAGACAAAACTTAACAACAACAAATGGAGTCTACATAGACAAAGGGAATGGGAGTGAGATGATTATGTTTGCATGATCGAAAAAATAAATAAATAAAAAGAAGCTATGAGAAAGGGGATGCAGTAGGAGAAGGGAAAAAGGAATGGAAAAACAGGGGAAATTATCTCATATAAAACAAATTCTCAAGGAAGAGCTATCACGTCAAAAAGTGACATATAAGCCCTTAACCTCACTCTCATTGGAAATGATAAAAGGAAAAATGAATAGGTACACTCAATTTAGTATAGAACTCTCTTACCAACAGGAAGTAGGAAGGGAAAAGGATAAAAGAAAGTGGGAGGGTAACTAAAGGAAGGATAAATTATGGAATACAGTAATCAGAAGCAAAATAAACTTTTGAGATGAGAAAAGGAGACAGACAGACACACACACATGCACACACACATACACAGAATAGAGAGAAATGCACAGTTAATTATTACAATTAGAAATGTGAATGGAACAAACACCCTTAAAATAAAGAGATAAACAGAATGGATTATAAAGAAGAATTCAAAAATATATTGTTTGCAAGAAAAACATTTAAGAAGAGAGATATAACAAGAAGTTAAAATAAGGGGTCTGAATATAATACATTATGCTTCAACTGAAATAAAAAAGTCAGAGGTTATCATGGTCTCTAAGAAAGAAAAAGAAAAATAGATCTAATTAAAAGACAAAATCAGAGAAACCATATTTTGCTAAAAGGAAGAATTGGTTGGTATCCTTCATTTTTAAAAAAGATCAAAATGATATCACTATGTTAGGATCAAGGTAGAATGTGTCTAATTTTGGCTAAGCAGACCAATGTGAGCTCAGGATTCTTTACAGGTCGGGCACAACCAGTGTGAAGCATAGATGTCTCTAAATTTGTGTATCTCACATTTCTTTTGAGGCACTACAATTCTGCTTCTCCCAGACAGCACAGCACCTTCTTTGATACAGGTACACTGTGCTGTGTCATCATTTGCCAGTGTTTTCCATGTCAAGCAATTTATTCCAAAGTTTTAAAGAAAGACCTTGAGATTTCCTTGTATTGCTTCTTTTGACTGTCATGTGATTGTTGCCTTATGTGAGTTAAAAAACAAACAAATAAATAGTCTTTTAGGAAAACACCTATGGTATTCAAAAAAAGTGGCCAGCCTTTCAGAATCTGACTCTCCAGAGTAGAGTTTTAATGCTTTTGAGTTTAAGAAAAAAATCTCAATGTCCAATACATTATCTTGCCAGATGACTTTCAAAATGTCCCTATAACAATTCAAATGGAAACAATTCAATTTCCTGTCATAGTGCTGTTATACTGTCCAGCTTTCACAACAAAAAAAGCCAGCACAATATCTCTGTAGATCTTCAGTTTTCTAAGAAGGCTAATACTTTTTTCTCACACTTTACTTCAGAGACTCCTAAACATTGAGCTAGCTTTGGCATCAACCTCATCATCTCTGTGAAAATCCCTGAATTACCAATGTAAATGAACTTATCTATTCAAAATTTCTCCAGTTGCTGTAATTGATGGTTCCATATATGGGTGATGTAGTGTTGGCACCTTCATTTTTATGGTATTAAATTGTTAGGCCAAAATTAGAACAAACAGCAGAAAATCAACCTGCAGTTTGATGCATCTCAGCTTCAGTAGTTGCATTGAGCGCATAATCATCTGAGAACAAATAACTATGCATCAACTTTCCCCCTACTTAGACAATAATATCAAAAACATTTATAGCAAATTTCTCTGATGAAAGCCTCATTTCTCAAATATATATGGAAGTGAGTCAAATTTATAAAAATAAGCCATTCCCCAATTGATAAATGATCAAAGGAAATGGATAGTTTTCAAAAGAAATAAAAACTACTTACAGTTACATGAAAAAAGTACTCTAAATCACTATTAGAGAAATACAAATCTAAGCAATTTTGAAGTACCACTTCATAATATCAGAAATTAAAAATAATGGAGAAAATTAGCAAAATAAGTTCCTTAATGAACTGTGAGTAGAGTTGTGAACTGGCTCAACCATTCTAGAGAAGAACATGACCTATGTCCTAAAAGCTATAAAACTGAGCATACTTTTTGACCTAGCAATAATAGCACTATTATTTCAATAGATCAAATAAAAAGAACAAAGGACTTATACGTATAAAATATTTATAGCAGTTTTGTGGTGACAAAAAAGTTGGAAACTGAAAAGATGTCCATCAATTTGGGAATGATTGAACAAGTTATGATATATGATTGTGAAATAATGCTGTTGCACTATATGATGAGCAAAATAATTTTAAAAACACTGGTAAGATTTTTATGAGCCTAATTGAATAGCAGAACCAGGAGACTGCTTTATACAGTAATAGCAATATCATAGTGATGATCAACTATGAGAGATTAGCTACTCAGATCAATATAGGAATCCAAGACAGTTCTAAAGTCTCATAATGAAAAATGATATCCACCTCCAAAAAGAAAAATGAAGAACTCTGAGCACTAATTGATGTATAATTTTTCCCTTTATTTTTATTGCTTTTTTGAAGTGACTAATATAAAAATATATTTTGTATGATTTCACAAGTTTAATTTACATCATATTACTTGCCTTCCCAATGGGTGGAGGTGGGGCTAGAGAGAAGAAAAAGCAATTGGAACTCAAATTTTTTTAAAATATTAAAAATAAACAAATAATAATTTTTCAAAGAAAAAAAAAAGGGTGTTGGTCAATGTCCAGAAGAAGGAAATCAGCATGATAAAGAGCCTTGAGATCATTTTAGGGTTAGTTGATAGAACTAGGCAGATTTAGTCTGGGGAAGAAATGATTCTTCCACTCAGCTATCAAAATGAGTTTCTTAAAGTATAGATTTGACTATATAATGCTCACATTCAATAATCTCCAGGGATATTCTCTTATCTCATGGATCAAATACAAAATTTTATATTTGTTTTTTAAGAACCTTCATAATCTGGCCAGCTTCCTATTTTTTTATTCTTCTCACACTACTCCCCTCCACATACTCCCCCCTTGCAATCCAATGATACCAGCTATCATCTTCTTGTTCTTTGCCAAAGACACTCCATCTTTTGACACTGTGAGTTATCAAAGAGAAAATTATGATGTGATTGTCCCTCATATCTGGGATTCTTTCCCTCTTCTTATTTCTGCTATAAGACTCACTCAACTTCCTTTAAATCTTAGCTATACTACATTTTACACGAAGCCTATTCTTTCACACTTAATTATTTTAAATGCTTTCAATTTATCTTGTATATATTGTATTTGTACAGTGCCATTTTCATAATGTCTCCCTAATTTGACAAAAACTGCTTTGTTGTTGTTGTTTTTGCTTTTGTATCTCCAGCACTTAATAAATGTTTGGTGACTTGACTTTTTTTTTCCAAGAAACAATGATACAGAAATAAAAAATTAAATCAATTTTAATAAAGGAAAAGATAGAAATTGGGCCTGTGATTTCATTAATACCAAGGTCTGTCAAATAAGCAAACTCTTATCAGTATAGATTGATACTCTCTTTGTAACTTATGGTCTCTGAGAATTGCCTAGAGTATTGAGAAATGAAGTGGCTTTCTTAGGTTTAAGAGACTGAGGTAGAACTTAAATACATATCCTCCTGACTCTTAATCCAGCTCTTTATTCACAATGCATCACTATTTACATCATTGAAGGACTGAAAATGAAATTAGAATGAACATTGATTCAAAAATATAAGGGTTTTCTACATACATGATGAGAGAATTAACTCTAATTACTCGAATGTTGTTCTTTCTATAACTTTGTATAGTCTTATTAGAATTATCACATTCCCCAAATTCATCACTCAGTGCCTAAATTCATGATATAAACTAGACTAATCCTGAAAGAATAGATATATATTCTGTCACAGGTCCCTATAGTAAAATTGTACTCTGATTTCTCATCATAGGCTGAAGGTGACCTGGAGTTCTTGAGGTTTTGACAACATGGAGTCTACTCTAGTAGGACTTACCAAATTGAAAATATTGAAGGTGAAACCAAGAGAATCTAGGGAGGGGCTTTCCAGTGCTCTCTCCTAAACCCACCAAATACCTGTAAATAATGAATCTAATTAAATTTTGAAGTGCCAGAACTCACAAAAAAAGAACAGAACCATTTTCCTGCTGAGGACAATTTGGAGGGTCAGATGCACCAAGATAGGACTAGAGTGTAATCCCAAGACAGGCTGCAACTGCATAACTCCACTCCCAGCCAGGGACAAGTGTTAGAGCCTCTGAATCAGTGGTGTTAGTGGTGGCAGCAATGGCAGTTCAGATAACTGGGCATAGGAATAATAGGAATGACAGGAAGAGTTTGAAATGCTACAGTATGAAAGGAGCCTAAAAAAACAAGAGTGGACTTTGGAAGCTACTTAATCAAAAGTGCCAGCAACAGTAGCAAAAGCATTGACTGCAAAAGTTTCTGGAGCTTTTAGTCCACAGATTCAGGTTGCAGTGCTGGCTCACAGTACAGGTCCTTAGAAGGATTTCTGAAAACAGTTGCATAAAACCATGAAGCTTGGGACATTGTAGTCTCCATCTTAGAAACAGAGCCTTACTTTAACAAGGAGTTAAAAGTCAAGTAATAGGCTGGGGAAATGAACAAACAATAGAAAAGGATTCTAACCAAAGAAAGTTACAATGGTGACAAGGAATCTCAAAACACACACTCAGAAGAAGATAGCAAAGTCAAAACTCCTATCATCAAAGCCTCCAAGAAAAATAAGAATGGGTTTCAGGCCATGGAAGAGCTCAAAAGAGATTTTGAAAATCAAATACCAAAGGTAGAGGAAAAATTGGGAAGAGAAATGAAAGTGATGCGAAAGAAAATACAAAAAGCCAATGAGGAGAAGAATGACTTAAAAAATCAATAAGCTTGGAAATAGAAAATGAGGTACGAAAACTCACTGAAGAAAATAATTCTTTAAAAGGTAGAACTGAGCAAATGGAAGCTAATGACTTTTTAAGAAATAAAGAAACAATAAAACAAAATCAAAAGAATGAAAAAGTAGAGAACAATGTGAAATATTTCACTGGAAAAATAACTGACCTAAAAAAATAGATCCAAGAGAAGTAATTTTAAAAATTTAAGAAATTTAAAAAATTTCATTTCTGTATGAAAGCCATGATTCTTTTAAAAAGAGATTATCAAAGAAAACTGTCCTGATAGTCTAGAACCAAAGAGTAAATTAAAAATTTTAAGAATCCAACGGTCACCACCTAAAAGAGAACCCAAGATGGAAACTCCAAGGAATATTATAGACAAATTCCAGAATTTCTTCAGGTCAAGGGAAAAATATTGAAAGCATTCTGAAAGAAAGAATTCAAGTATAATGGAACCACAGTCAAAATAACACAAGATTTAACAGCTTCTAAAGAATCAGAGGTCTTGGAATTTGATATTCTGGAGAGCTACATTGCTAGGATTACAATCAATAATCACCTCAGCAAAACTGAGTTCAATTCTTCAGAGAGAAAAGTGGACATTAATGAAATAGAGGACTTTCAAGCATTTATGATGAAAATACCAGAGCTGAATGGAAAATCTGATTTTCAAATATAGAACTCAAGAGAAGTATGAGGGGGTGATCAGGAAAATGACATTAGGAGGAACTTAATAAGGTTTTTCCCTTTACATTCCTATATGGAAGGCTGATACCTCTAACTCATAAGAGCTTTCTCATTATTATGGGAGTTTGAAGGACAGAGGATATAGGTATGAGTTGAATATGAAAGAATAAAACCTTTCTTAAAATGATGAAATTAAGGGATATGAGATGAATGTTATATGGAGAAAGAAAAAGGAAGAAGTGGAATGGGGGGGGGGGGGGAGTGGAGCCAAGGTGTCAGAGAGGGCAGAGATTTCTTTTTGACCTTCCCCAATGACCCTCAGACTAATTAGCAAATTCAGCCTCTGAATCAGTTCTGGACTGGCAGAATCCACAAATATTGGGAGTGCAGCAAATTACCAACAGAAGATAATTTCAAAGATTGCCAGAAAAGGTTGGTTTCCAGTACACAGAGAAGTGGCCAGGTGCAGTCAGTCAGAGTATGGACGCCAATACACACTGTGCCAACCTAAGGCGGGATGCGGTCTCCACAGGGTAGTGCAGACTCTGCACAGCAGAGAATCTACAAGGAGGAATCTATGTCAGTGTTGGCTACTCTGCCCTAGTTGCAAGCCAATAGATCAGCAGAGAAGTTACAAAACATCCAACACAAACACAAAAGGTAAATAATGAATCCCCAAATGCTGGAGTCTTACAAGACCTGGCCACACCCACACAGCACCAGGAGAGACTCAGCACAAACCCAGCACAGCCACAGCAGTTTAGTCACTTGTAGAGGAAGCTTGGAAAACTTCTCTTGCTTTAAAAGTAGATCTTAACTTTTTTTTTTTTTTTTTTTTTTTTTTAATGAGTAAAAAGGCAAAGAGAACCCTAATCATAGATAGTTTCTATGGTGAAAAGGAAAAACAGATCTCAAACCCTGAAGAGACTAAAAGCAGACTGTCTGCAGATGAAACCCCAAAAGGTGGTTTAACCTGGTCACTATACACAAGGCTCTCCTAGAAGAAATTAAAAATCATGTTAAAAGAGAATTAGAAGAAAAATGGGGGAAGGAAAGGAAAACTTTGCAAGAGGGTTTGGAAAAGTCATATAATTCATTAAAAGATAGATTTGACAAAATGGAAAAAGAAAGAAACTCCATAAAAAACAGAATTTGGGAAATGGAAAATAATTCCATAGAACAAAACAACTCATTTAAAAGCTTAATGGGACAAATACAAAAAGAAGTAAAAAAAAAAAAAAAAAAAGTAAATGAAGAAAATAATTCACTAAAAATCAGAACTGAACAAATGGAAATAAATGACTCTATAAGACATCAAGAATCAGTCAAGCAAAACCAAAAAAAATTTTTAAAAGATAGAAAAAAAGTAAAATATCTCCTTGGAAAACAACTGACCTGGAAAATAGATGTAGGAGAGACAATCTAAGGATTATTGAATTCCCTGAAAATCATAATAAAAAAAAAAGCCTAGAAATTATTCTTTAGAAAATCATCAAAGAGAACTGTCCTGATGTCATAAAATCAGAAGGGGAAATAGCCATTGAAAGAATTCACCAAACACCTTCTGAGATACCAAAATTAAAATTCCAAGCAATATCATGGCTAAATTTCAGAACTATCAGACTGAGGAGAAATTATTACAAACAGCCAGGAAAAAAAAAAACAAAACAAAACAGTTCAAATACCAAGGAGTCACAATAAGGATTATGCAGGATCTAGCAGCTTCCATCTTAAATGATTGAAGGGACTGGAATCTGATGTTCTGAAAGTCAAAGGAACTTGGAATGCTACCAAGAATAAACTATCCTTCTAAACTGAGCATTTTCTTCCAGGGAAGAAGATGGACATTCAGTGAAACAGGTGAATTTTGTTAATTTCTGATGAAAAGACCTGAGCTAAACAAAAAATTTGACCTACAAATATAAGACTCAAGAGAATCATAAAAAAGTAAAAAGAATTCTTGAGAACTGTATTTGTGTTATGGATATACATAGAGACTGCATGTATAATTTGATGTTACTGTTATAATATAAAAAACTAGAGGTGGAAAGAGGATGGTTCCAGAAAAAGGGGAAAGTGCAGGTAAAATGAGGTAAATTACATCTCATGACAAAGCAAAAGAAACCTATTACATTGGAAGGAAAGAAGGGAGGGAGATGAACATTGTGTGGAACTTACTCTTGTCAGATTTGGCTCAAAGAGAAAAAATTACACATATTTAGTTGACAAAGAATTTTCTCTCACCTTACTGAAAAGAGGGAGGGGAAGGGAAAAAAGGGAAGGAGTAAGCTAAATAGAAGGGAATACAGAAATAGTAGGGGAAAGGTATAAAAAAGGGAGAAGGAGTCTAAAGAGGAAAGGATTCTAAAGGGGGAAGGCTACTTGAGGCAAATGGTGCTCATAAGCTAAATATTGGGAAGGAGGGAAAGGGGAAAAGGAAAGAGAAAATATAATCTGGGGATAATAAGATTTCAGGAAATACAGAATTGGGAGTTTTAATCATAAATGTGAATGGGGTGAACTCTCCCATAAAGTGGAAGCAGATAGCAGACTAGGTTAAAAAATAGAATCCTACAATATGTTGTTTACAAGAAACACATTTAAAGCAGAGTGATACATACAGATTAAAGGTAAAAGACTGAAGCAGAATCTTATAATGCTTCAGGTGAAGTAAAAAAAGCAGAGGTAGCCATCCTGATCTCAAACCACAGAAAAGCAAAAACTGATCTAATTAAAAGAGATAAGGAAGGAAACCATATCTTGCTAAAGGGTACCATAGATAAGGAAACAATATCAATACTAAATATATATACACCAAGTAAATATAGCATGGAAATTCCTAAAGGAGAAGTTAAAAGAGAGCTGCAAGAAGAAATAGACAGCCAAACTATAATAGTGGGAGATCTCAACCTTGCTCTGTCAGAACTAGATAAATCAGACCACAAAAATAATAAAGAGGTAAATAAAATACTAGAAAAGTTAGGTATGATAGATCTTTGGAAAAAAAAAATAATGGAGACAGAAAGGAGTATACTTCCTTCTAGACAGTTCATGGAACCTATACAAAAATTGACTATATATTAGGACATAAAGACCTGAAAATCAAATGCAAAAAGGCAGAAATGGTAAATGCATTTTTTTCAGATCATGATGCAATAGAAATTACATTCAATAAAAAGCCAGAAATACAGGGTTGGTTCAACATTAGGAAAACTATTAGCATAATTGACTATATCAATAACCAAATTAACAAAAAACAAACAATTATCTCAATAGATGCAGAAAAAGCATTTGATAAAATCAAATATCCATTCTTATTAAAAACACTAGAGAGTATAGTAATAAATGGACTTTTCCTTAAAATAGTCAGTAGCATCTACTTAAAACCATCCATAAACATCATATGTAATGTGGATAAACTGGAACTAGTCCCAGTAATATCAGGGGTGAAACACGATTGACCACTATCCACATTACTATGAAATTTTGTATTAGAAATGCTAGCTTTGAAAAATAAGAGATGAAAAAGAGATTAAAGGAATTAGGGTGAATAATGAAGAAACCAAATTATCACTCTTTGCAGATGATATGATGATTTACTTAGAGAACCCCAGAGAATCAACTAAAAAGCTATTAGAAATAATTCACAACTTCAGCAAAGTTGCAGGATCCAAATCATCATCATTTTTATACATCACAAACAAAAATCAAGAGCAAGAGATACAAAGAGAAATTCCATTTAAAATAATTGTCAATAGTATAAAATATTTGGGAATCTTTCTGCCAAGGGAAAGCCAGGAACTATATGAGCAAAACTATAAAACACTTTCCACACAAATAAAGTCAGATCTAAACAATTGGAAGAATATCAAGTGCTCTTGGATAGGGTAAGTGAATATAATATAGATGACAATACTACTTGAACTACTCTATTTATGTAGTGCTATACCAATCAAACTCCCAAGAAACTATTTTACTGATCTAAAAAAATAACAACAAAATTTATTTGGAAGAACAAAAGATCAAGAATTTCAAGGTAACTAATGAAAAAAAAATCAAATGAAGGTAGCCTAGCTGTACCAAATGTAGAATTACATTATAATGCAATAGTCACCAAAACCATTTGGTACTGGCTAAAAAATAGACTAGTTGATCAATGGAATAGATTAGGTTCACAGGACAAAACAGTAAATAACTATAGCAATCTAGTATTTGACAAATCCAAAGACCCCAGCTTTGGGGATAAGAATTCACTATTTGACAAAAACTTCTGGGAAAATTGGTAACTAGTATGACAGAAACTAGCCATTTATCCACATTTAACATGGTATACCAAGGTAAGGTCAAAATGAGTTCATGATCTAGACATAAAGAATGATATTACAAATAAATTAGAAGAACATAGGATAGTTTACCTCTCAGACCTGTGGAGGAGGAAGGAATTTGTGACCAAAGAAGAACTGGAGCTCATTATTGATTACCAAATATATAATTTTGATTATATTAAGTTAAAAAGGTTTTGTACAAATAAAACTAATGCAGACAAGTTTAGAAGAAAGAAAATAAACTGGGGAAACATTTTTTACATTCAAAGGTTCTGATACAGGCCTTTCATTTCCAAAATATATAGAGAATTGACTCAAATTTATAAAAACTTAAGCCATTCTCCAATTGATAAATGGTCAAAGGATATGAAGAGACAATTTTCAGATGAAGAAATTGAAACTATTTCCTAGTCATATGAAAAGGTGCTTCAAATCACTATTGATCTGAGAAATGCAAATTAGCACTATTCTGAGATACCACTATACATTTTTCAGACTGGCTAAGCCGACAGGAAACGATAATGATGAATGTTGGAGGGGATAAGGGAAAAGTGGGACACTAATACATTGTTGGTGGAACTGTGAATGGATCCAATCATTCTGGAGAGCAATTTAGAACTATGCTTAAAAAGTTATCAAATTGTGCATACCCTTTGACCCGGCAGTATTATGAATGCCAACTCAATTGGAGAATGGCTGAATAAATTGTGGTATATGAATGTTATGGAATATAATTGTTCTGTAAGAAATGACCAACAGGATGATTTCAGAGAGGCTGGGAGTGATTTACATGAATTAATAGTGAGCGAAATGAGCAAAACCAGAATATCACTATACACAGCAACAACAAGAGTATACAATGATCATTCTGATAGATGTGGCTCTCTTTAACAATGAGATGATTCAAACCAGTTCTAATTGTTTAATAATGAAGAGAGCCATCTACCTCCAGAGAGAGGACTATGGGAACTGAGTTTGTACTACAACATAGCATTTTCACTCTTTCTGTTATTGTTTGTTTGCATTTTTGTTTTCCTTCTCAGTTTTTTTTTTTCTTTCTATATGTGATTTATCTTGTGCAGCAAGATAACTGTATAAATATGTATACATATATTGGATTTAATATAAAATTTTAACATATTTAACATGTATTAGACTACCTGCCATCTAGGGGAGAGGGTCGGGGGAAGGAGGGAAAATTTTAGAACAAAACGTTTTGCAAGGGACAATGTTGAAAAATTATCCATACATATGTTTTGTAAATAAAAAGCTATAATAAAAAATAAATAATTTTTTAAAGAGTTAGACTTTATTTATTTATTTATTACTAATAGCTTTTTATTTATTTATTTACAAGTTATATGTATGGGTAATTTTACAGCATTGACAATTGTTGAATCTTTTGTTCCAATTTTTCCCCTCCTTCCCTCACCCCCTCCCCTAGATGACAGAATGACCAGTACATGTTAAATATATTAAAGTATAAATTAGATACACAATAAGTATACATGACTAAGCCATTATTTTTCTGTACAAAAAGAATCAGACTCTGAAATATTGTACAATTAGCCTGTGAAGGAAATCCAAAATGCAGTCAGGCAAAAATATAGAGATTGGGAATTCAATGTAATGATTCTTAGTCATCTCCCAGAGTTCTTTCACTGGGTGTAGCTGGTTCAGTTCATTACTGCTCCATTGGAACTGATTTGGTTCATCTCATTGCTGAGGATGGCCAGGTCCATCAGAATTGGTCATCATATAGTATTGTTGAAGTATATAATGATCTCCTGGCCCTGCTCATTTCACTCAGCATCAGTTCATGTAAGTCTCAAGTTGGACTATTTATAAATAGAAAGTTTTAAGGAAACTTTCAGAGTAAGCAGATTCTCAGAGAAGAGCAATTGGGAAGAAACAAAAAGTTTTGAAAGGACCTATGGGAATTCAGTCCTTAACAGGAAAATTACTTTCTGAAGATAAAGATAGCTGAAGTGTGTTGCTTCACAGAAGCAATTTACATATGTCTACTGAAAAACACATGCATACACTCAAAAACTCTCAAAATGATTTGCTGGGAAACACTGATAAACAGAATTTTGATTACTATGGAATTGATATGAATTATGACTTATTAAAATTCTAGATAGGAGTTACTTCTCACTGGGATACTCTGTTTTGAAAAGGACAGACTACAGAACAAGGGAAGTAAAAAAAAAAAAAAATCCAAGTAAGCAGATAGAAGCAAAGCAGAGACTGTTTAAGGATGTTTGAAAAGGATCTGAGCTCAGTTTATTTGATGGAATGAAGGGTGAATCAATAAACATACAAGAATTTTAAAAAAAGAAAGAAAGAAATGGAATGTTGTAGATTATCTGCCATAAAAAAGAGGCAAGAAAAAGCTTTTGCAGTGTAGGAGAAGAGGAGAAGATAGAAGGACAGTAAATCTTACTCTCATCAGCATTAGCTCAAAAAAGAAATTATCTTATGCTGCAAGAAAGTGGATGGGAAATGGGATATGGGAATGGGGAGGGTGATAGGAGAGCATAAGCAAATAGTATTGAGGAGAGTCAGGGTGAAAGGAGAAAGAATAGAATAAACTGGAGTTAAATACAGTTAGCCATAGTAATTGTGAAATTAATTTTGTAGTGAGTTTCTCTGAAGAAGACCTCATTTCTCAAATGTATAGGGAAGTAAGTCAAATTTATTTTTAAAAAAAGTCATTCCCCAATTGATAAATGATCCAAAAGTATGAACTATGCCTAAAGGACTATAAAATCATCTATATACTTTGACTTAAGAATACCTCTACTTGGCATGAATCTCAAAAAACATTTAACAAAAAGAAAAAGGACCTTTATGTACAAAAATATAGCAATCCTTTTCTCAGGGAAAAGAATTGAAAACTGAAGGGATGCCTATTAATTGGGGAATGGCTGGATAATTTGTGGTGTATGATTATGATGGAATATTATTATTCTGTAAAAAATGATGAGAAGGATGTTTTTAGGAAAACCTAAAGTCCTCATGAAGTCCTCATGAAGGCCAAGCCAAGTGGAATGTGCTATATATAAAATAATAGCAATATTCTGGAATGACCAGCTGTAAATGATCTTGCTATTCTCAGCAGTACAATAATCCATGACTTGTCTGAAGAACTTATAATGAAAAATCCTATTCATACCCAGAGAAAAAACTGATTGTGTCTGGTTACAGATTGAACCATTCTTAATTTCTCTTTCTCTCTCTCTCTCTCTCTCTTCTCTCTCTCTCTCTCTCTCTCTCTCTCTCTCTCTCTCTCTCTTTCTCTCTCTCTCTCTCTCTCTCTCTCTCTTCTCTCTCTCTCTCTCTCTCTCTCTCTCTCTCTCACACACACACACACACACACACACACACACATACAAGCACATTTCTCTATCACATGCCTTTTCTTTTTTTCCCACTTCTCTTCTCTTTTCTTTCTCTCTTCTAAACTTTTTATTGAGGGTTTTTCATTTGGTTGGGAGATCTATGTTTTCTTTTACAACATGACTTTTATGGAAATGATTTGCATAATTTCACACATGTGGTTTTTTAATGGGGACTGGGGATAAGGAAGATAACCTAGAACTCAAAAAACTAATGTAAAAATTGTTTGAAATGTAACTGGGAGGGGGGGAATATTAAATAAATAAAATAAAGTTGGTTTTAAAATTAAAAAAAAGAAGAAGCAACAAGTATAAAAATGATAGGAGACAGAAGGGAAAGATAGAAGATGAAAATATGGATGAATAAAGAAGCCACAGTTCTAGTCTAGATTCTTGCTGTTGCCATCTATAGATTTCTAGATCAATATTCATTCTCCTCAATACATTTAGCACCTAATATAGTCTTCTTTTATACACTAACTCTGCCTCTAAGAACATTGTGACCTCACAGTTTCTCAATCTTCTTCATTAAACATCTTTGACATTAGCCTACCTCAATTACTCATAGGAGTAATCATACCTTAGTCTTTTTCCTTCCCACCACATCTATTTAATTGAATTTGCTCCAGGTACCAGGACTCTTAGTTATGGCTTTATGAATCTAATTCTCATTCATCTCATACATATATGGAGTAGGTTTACTAGTATTATATAAAGATATTTAGTTCACAGAATCAGAGCTAGAATAGACCTTTGTGGTCAACTATTGTATAGTGATATAGATGAGGACTTTGAGGAAAACAGAGATTAAGTGACTGTCACTTAAATCACTCAAATAGTGTGAGATATAGGATTTGACCTCAAGTTTTCTGACTTCACATCTTGTATTCTTTCTTGTGTGCCATGCTGTCTCTCCAAGTATTATACACAATATTATTGTTGTGAATTAATATTACTATTACTAATTACAATAACTAACATTTATTTTATTCCTTATGCACATGTCATTTAAGCCTCACAGCAAATCTGTGAGGTATATGCCAGAGATGGTATAGCCTCTTGAGGCTTAAAAGGGTTAAGTGGTCTGTCTATAATGATACTGTTATAAAGAATAAGAATGAGGACTTGAATACAGATCTTCCTGATTCCACACCCAGCACTCTATGTAATATACCAAGTTGTTCCTTCAGTTAAGTGGCCCTTAAAGGGGAAAAGATGGATTTAAATCCAGGCTGAGACAATCAGTAGCTATAAGACCCTGGACAACTCACTTTAGCTGTTTACTTGGGGATAGTAATAGCACATAACTAACAGGGTTACTGTGAGGATCAGTTGAGATAGTATTTGTAAAGCACTGAGTCCTGACACATAGCAAGTCCCACATAAATGCTAGCTTTAATTATTATTATTATTATTGCTTATGCAGAACACCAGGGTCAACTTTTTAAGTAGCTGGTAAGTTTGGAAGTGCACTTTGCTGGCTACATCTTGAAATTCCCCACATAAACTTTGCTTCTCTTACTTTATGGTTTTTTTGTCTACTCAAATGACCCTTTGTCCTGGACTGGTCTGGCCTGGCCAAAAATGATTCGTAGGGATTCATAGAGGGAGTATAAATCCTGGCAACTACCTGAGACAGGGCAGATCAAAGAGTTCTTGCAGAGGGCTGGGTTTTCTAAATAAGCAGTTAAAATGGCAAATAGAGAAGGGAGATGAAGAATGCAGGATCAATCATGAGCTCTTGAAGTCCTCTTTAGTGAAGCAATCAACATAGATAATTGATCCTGAGAAAAGATCAATCTAGATATGCTAAAGTAGGCCGGGTCATAACAACTGAGCTGCAAGCATAGATTATCTAATTAAAGGGACTTAATAAAAAGGTCACTTTCCATCAGTTCAAACCATTCCAGTTTATCCAGAGACTGCTAATAAACAGAAAGTGGAAGACCAAGAATGAGATTGTGAATTACAGTAGTAATAAGGATTTTATCATCTAGGTTAGAGAATGAGTCTCCAACCCTTATTCCCCCATTATAATATGAAGTATGGCTGATGTGAATACTTTCACCATACTTTTCTAATTGGTGATAGGAATGTTTTGGGATTGTGATTATAGCATATTTAAGTGTATTTTTATATGAGTCTTCAAGCTAATTAAACTTTTCTAAGAAATCTAAGCTAATCAAGAAATTGATAATTGATAATATTTTAAAGTTTATTTTCCATTAAGGAAAGTCATCAAATTGCAAAAATTTGCAGAACTATGAGTGGATGGAATATGGAAGCATATTCTAAGAATTTTGATAGTGTGGTAGGATTGATGTACCAATAGCTTCAAGGAATATAAGAGAATGACTGCAATCATCTGAGAATGTTTATTGTCAGGGAGGAGGTAGTAAATGTAAGAGAGACTGAAAGATATAGGAGTAAAAGACAAGACAAAGAATCAGAGAAGTCAGTAGGGAAGATAATCAAGGACTCAGATAGTTCACTATCTGAGGAATCACTATATTTGTAAAGTCTTTCCTGATCCCCTTCCACATCACTTTTTCTAGTTAACTATGGTTAGACATTTAATTCCTCAAACTTTCATTCATCAGTATACATTTGCATTTCCCTATTGCATGGACTGTTTCATTTGTGTCTGAAAGGGGATTACTCTTCTCTTGAAATAAAAGGAAAAAAAAAAGAAGAGAATGAATGAATATGTGGAGAAATGCTGAGAATTATAGGAGAGAAATGAGGAAATTCTCATCATATTTCTTCAATTCTATAAAGTCATTGGTGAGCTTGTCTATTTACAGTGGCACCAATTAAAATTGAAAGTTTGTGAAAATGAAATTATTGTGATAACTGTTACCAAAAATGACCGGGAGAAAATTTAAAAAAAAAAGATGAATAAAAGGATGAAATCTAGAGTTTAAAGAGAAATTATAAAATATCATGCCAATCCCCTCATTTAATAGATGGGGAATCTGGGGCCCAAAGGACTTAACTTACTTGATAAATATGACTAAGTAATTGAGGGGATTACATCAGCAAGTGATTAATTATGTGAATTGAGTGAATCACACTACTCCAACTTGTAACTCAGTTGTGGAGCTAGCTCAATTCCCTTTCTATTCAATTGTGAGTTTAGTCCAACTTCTATCTTGTGAGGAAAATTTTCAGTTGTGGGAATTAGAAGAAAATCTTATTGTATTGTTTGAAACTATCCCTGTGTGACTAGGAAGCTGTACCACTTCTACTTGCTGTTTAGAGATCTTTAATTAAGGATATGAGTTATACTAACCAGACCAGTTATACAGTCCAGTCTAATAGAAAGATGGATGCAACAAGTTTTCTGACAGCTGTACATATCAAGTAACATATATGTCTTATTTGAGAACTGGTCCTATATTGTTTATATATTCCTTTGATAGTTTGTTGAGATTTGAAGGAGAATAGGATACCTACATTTCTGATTTCAAAACATTACACCTGTTTGTTCTTCCCCTTCCAATTTGAAAAATTCCTAATCTTTCCTCCAATTAGAAATCACATTACCTAATCTTGAATCCTGGTTATTTTCTTTTAATTAATAGGTTTCATTTGATTATTTCAATGTATAAAAATATGTTTCTCTCTGTATTTGGGGTCCAGCCCCAAACTAAGGAAGGGCCTAGACCCAACTTGTTTAAAAATAGGCATACATTACTCAATAAATGGAAATGCTTAGAAGCTCAAAACTTTGTTTCCTCAATCATTTCATCTTTCATCTGTTACATAAGATAATAAGCAGCTACAGCTGTATTTGAATTCAGGTCCTATTACTTTAAGTGATTATTTCTATTGTATCACTTTGACTTTCATATTTAAAGACATGCATGCCATGTGCTTGTTTCTCAGCATTTAGTCAGACAAATGATAAAATAAATACAAAAGAATTTGGAATTTGGTGGATCAAATGGATCTCTAATGATTCTTTTATATAAGGAAACAATTAAGCTGAGACTTTTAAGATAAGATAAGATTTCAAAGAGGGAAGATGAAGGGGCCAAACTGGGTTTAAGTGGAGTTGGGAGGAGTTTTGTTTTAGGGAATAAGCCAATTTGGTTGTAACATTGAGATGTCTGATGTCATCTGACGTTGAGAAGTCAACATGATGTCTGAAGAAAAAAAATGATAGACTTTCATCATTAAGATAATAGAAGCTTTAAAAATATACCAAATATTTATATCTTTTCCTCGGGGCACTAGGGAGATGCTAAAACATTTTGAGCAGTAGTGGAGACATTGTTAGATTTATGTTTTAGGAATTTTGATTTGACAGATTATGAAGGATGAATTAGTGATGAAAGAGATTGCAGAGAAGGAGAATAATTCATAAGCCCTTTACAATATACAAGAGAGAAGTAATAAGGGCATGAATTAAAGTGCTGCACTGATACCAAAATATTTTTAAAAGTCAGAAAAAGACCCCTAAAATTTTGGACAGATGGTTATAGAGAATTTACAGAATGGCAATAAGAAGAATATCTTAAGGAAAAATGTGTAGAGGAGATTGTCATCTGTATTAATGTCACATATGGCAATGGTAATTCATAAAAATCTTGAACTACTAAAATAATGAAGAGAGGTAGATAAATGAAAGGAGGAGCTGGATTGACAATGTCCATCTGTTTTCAAGAAGGTGTTTATTGCTTCTCTCAGTAAGTTTCTCTGGCTTTTTTTTTTCTGTATTAGGACTGAAAAGAGTTCTGGAGAAGTGCTCAGAGGGCATGAAAAGAGCAGACAATATCTTTAGAATGTGCTTGAAATTCCTGGAAATCCCTAAGGATATTAAGACTTTGAAATGTGAATCTTCAAAGTCTTCACTCCTTCATCTGAGGTAAAAGCAACCCTCATTGACCAAAAATATTATTATTTTGGATATCAATAAAACAGACAAAATATAAGAAATCTCTTTTTGTTGAAAAATTACTCTGAGAAAATCAGAATCAACATGCAAGGATTTTGCAGCAATTGGGCCCCAGCAATAGTTATAAAGTTCATAAAAAGGTAAACAACTAGGAAGGAAGGAAGAGTTGAAAGTGTAGTATGATTGAATATCCTTATGGGACCTGAATTGATCTTCCTTTCTAGTTTTATGCTACTAGAGTTACACAAAATCAACCCCCCTACAAAAGCAAGAAAGCAAAACATTAACAGGAATTTTTCCCCTTCCTCACAAAAAGGAGTAACTTTGCACATAAGTGCCTCCAGGATTCAAAATGATATATATGTCATAAGGTATATGCATATTCTTCCAGTAGGTACTTGGCTTTAGTCAGCATAAGAGGTTTCAAAGGGTCACAGACTGATTCATGAATAAGACTTTCCAGTGGCCACATCCTTTGATTTCTCTGTGTTATCATGACTGGAGCTTGAGTAAAAGACGACTGATGATTAAATTGGGACAAGCTACTCATTCTGTGCTTTATAAGGAATTAGTAGAGGCAGCTACAGGCTTCATTTCAATTGGCTTCTTTGTTGGAATACAGTCCTTGCATGGACTTTCAATAAAAAGGGAAGGAAACCTCATCCCATTTCCCCCTCAATCAGTTCAACTGCACACATATAGCAGCAAGAATCTATATTTGCCTATGAACATGGACAGCTGTATCACTTTTGGTGCACTCAGAGTTAAGAATTAAGGAGCTCATTTATGAATCTTCTACTCTATTGCCTCATTGTGGCATAGGTTCTTGGGTACTAAGCTAACAAAGTTCGATTTTTGAGAGGTTCTATCAAACTTTAAGGATTTTGATAATGGATCTGATGATAGATTCTTGTCTAAGAATAAGCCTGGCTTAAATTGGAGAGGTACACAATTTCTAAAGACTGAATCATCCTCCTCCTAGTCATTCAGACTAGTAGTCTCAGTCATTTCTTTTTCTTTTCTCTCCTTCACAACCTATCATTTCCCAAGTATTATTGATTCTGCCTCTACACAATTTCTTCCTCATGCAACTTCAATTGAATTGACCTAATTTTAAGGCTTTGTTATCTTTTTCGTGGATTCTTATAATGGCCCTTCAAGTGACATCCTTAACTCTAGCATATTGTTTCTCCAGTCTCTCATTCATATTACTTTCCAAGTAAAGACGATGGTATGAGGATGATAATGACAAAGACAATAATAATTGCATTTATATAGCACTTCAGAAATGTCTCATTTTCCCTCACAACCATTAGTGGATGTAGGTGTTATTAATAATTCCATTTTATTGATGAATATACTGAGGATCTAGATGAGGCAAATAGAAGCTAAGAGATTTTCCAAGGATCACAAAGTTAATAACTGTTTAAAATAATATTTGAACTCAGGTTTTTCTGACAACAAATTCAATGCTCTAGCCATTGGGCCATTTAGGTTCCTTCAAGTAATCTTTTTTTTTAACTTTTGTAAGTTATTTATTCAAAATCTTCCAGTGGTTTCCCCATTGGCTACCAAATTAAGTGTAAATTCCTGGTTTATCCTATTAAACATTTATTCCCTATGACTTTCTTGTAGCTGCTATTCTAATAAACAGAGGAAGCAGATAGAGAAACTCATTTTCTTTTGTCTTTACTTTGCAAATAGGGACACTCACTGATCTTTGAATTGAAGCTTCAGCTACTATTTGTACTTCTGTCTTTTCATCTCCCCAGCTGTGATTGCTGATGTTTTTGCTTGCTGATAAAAAGTTACTCCACATTTGATCCTTGCCATAGTGGTCTGTGTGTATCAGGTATATTTGGGAAATGCTAAAGAGCCAGCCTTTATGGTGCTCTATGATCTGCCTTTTTTGACCTTTCTTTACTCTTTATCCCATTTCAACTCCCCATAGAGGAATAGTAATCCATTCCCGCCCTCTCAAACATCCATATTAATTCAGTAAGATACAATGCATAAAGTATTGGAGTCAAAAAAAAAAAATGTAGCTTCAAATCCTTCTAAGACTTATTTATTAAGTGACTTCAAACAAATCACTTAATTTCTATAAACTTCAGTTTTATTATGTGAATAAATAGTTAAAACAACTTTTTAGGATTCTTCCAACTTGAAATCTTAAATCCTATGAACCTATTATTCTTCTATGTATAGTTGCACTTCAATTGTTATACTACCATTAAGACCAAATATAATAATAATGGCTTAAACGGGAAAAGATCATAACATCATAGATGTAAATTTGGGAAGGTAAATTTGGGACACCTTTCTTACAGATGAAGAAATTAAGTCCCAAGAACTTTAAGTGACATAGAATATCACACATATTATAAGCAGCAGAACTAGGATTCAACCTTAGACCTTTTGTGTATAAATCCAATACTCTCCACTATATAAGTAGATTAATGGCCTCCTTTTCTAAAATGGAATTTAGTCATCCCAATTCTAATTCCCTCTCAGGCAGTGGAAGTTTGTACTAAAGAGAGACATCTCATCACCTGTCAATGTCCTATCAGACACAGAAGACATTTTGGCATTAGAGCAGATAGTTGCTTTAAGCCAATTTTCCTTTTCCCCTCCCTTTCTGGGAACTTTCCTCTTCAATCTGTCCATGAGAAAGTGGATCATTTCCCAAAATATGCTCTGCAAAGTCATTTATCAGAAAGTCATCTTTTGTTATAAGGTATATATGAATTTAAGGATGAGTTCCATATTAATTTGAAATCAGGAAACAAAAGTCAGCAACCCAAACGTTTCACGAGGATAAACATGCTGCCATCATTTAATAATGATACTTAAGAATGCCGTTATACTTGACTCAGACCAAATTTAGATTAGACAAATGCTATTCTTGATTCTGTAACATATCTGTAGTAGTCAGAACCAGTATTCATTATTCACTCTCCTATTAATGCCCCATTGTTCCTTTCATCTATCAAAGAGCTTTTAGAATTTCAGTGCTTCAACATCAAGGATCTATGATTTCATTGCACTGGATACTCCCTCCACTGACATAGAACACAAGCTCTTGCAATCAAATCAAATCAATAAGAGTTTATTAAGTACTTATTTACATGAGACTTTAAGGAAGTTGGGGAAGTTGGGGAATCTAGGAAAATGAGATGAGAAGGGGGGGAGAATTCAGACACAAGGTATATCTGGTGAAAATACATGAATTCAGGAGATTGGACAACGAAGAGCAAAGAAACTAGAATTGGAATGAAATATTTGGAGGGGAATGAAATGAGAAAAGATTGGAAAATAAGAAGGGGTCAGATTATGAAGATTATTTTTAAATGATATAAAATTAAAAATAAGAGAATTTATATTTGATCAAGAACATTTAAATCCAAATTTGTAGGGGAAAATACTTTTGAATCAATTAAGCACTATCTGTGAAATTATCTGGAATTGACAAAATCAAGATCACAGTGTCCAAAGAGAGATAAATATAACTTAGGAATAATGAAACACTAAGTCTCTGGGAGAAATTTTTAGCTTATTAATAAGCACACAGAATATCATGAATTGTTGTGACCTAAATTAAACCTGCTTATGAAATCTCTACAATTTTTTTCTAGGCTGACCTTGGAAAATGGGCATAAAGTCCCTTTCTTGACCATTCTTGAAGTCTTTCCAGTGATTAGAATCTTCTAGAAATGTATTGTCTTTGCATAGACTTGAAAGGATATGATTAATTCCATTCTACAATGAGTTTATAAAGGAAGACTTGGGAGTACTTATAAAATATTGAAGCATAGAGGTTAATTGTTTAATTCTAAAAGGGAGCTCTGATTGTCTGAATTTGCTTATTTCATTTAATAAGACTGAGTCAACTTGAATATCACATTTTGGTTTGAACCTGTAACTTCATTGGTGTAGAAATTCCCAGTGAAAAGACTCATTATTCTATCAGTGCATATTGATAACTTCTCTGCAACTTATTGTCTTAGCAAATTCCCTTGAGAAAGAGACTAACTAAAGGAGGGAAAGAGACCCACATGTGCAAAAATGTTTGTGGCTGCCCTTTTTGTAGTGGCAAGAAGCTAGAAATTGAATAGATGTTCATCATTTGGAGAATGGCTGAATAAATTATGGTATATGAATGTTATAGAATATTATTGTTCTGTAAGAACCAACCAAGAGGATGATTTCAGAGAGGCCTGGAGAGACTTACATGAACTGATACTGACTGAAATGGGCAGGACCAGGAGATCATTATATACTTCAATAACAATACTATATGATGATCAATTCTGATGGACACGGCTCTCTTCACCAATGAGATTATTCAAACTAGTTCCAATTGTTCAATTATGAAGAGAGCCATCTACATCCAGAGAGAAGAATGTGGGAACTGAGTGTGGTTTACAACATAGAATTTTCACTCTTTTTATTGTTGTTTGCTTGCATTTTATTTTGCTTCTCTCTTTTTTTTTACTGATTTGATTTGATTTTTCTTGTGCGGCACGGTAATTGTATAACTATGTATGCATATATTGGATTTAACATATATTTCTATCATGTTTAACATATATTAAACTGCTTGCCATCTAGGGGAAAGTATGGGAGAAGGAGGGGAATTGGAACACAGGGTTTTGCAAGGGCTAATGATGAAGAATTGTCTATGCATACGTTTTGAAAAAATAAAAAACTTTAATTAAAAAAAAAGAATTTCAACCTCAAAAAAAGAGAGAATAAGGGATTAAGTTACTTCTCTGTTAAGGACCATGCCTAAGTGAAGGGGCAGGTCAATTCTCCGAGACTGTCCACAGCTGTGAATCATAACATCTGAAGGAGTTGCAAAGCAGCCTTTACTGATGCAGATGTTCCTTATAGATGGGGAATTAAATAAATTGGAAGCAAGATGGAAGAAGGGAGAACTCAGACAACACAATGGCCTCTCAGTTGAGAGGTCAGAGAACAGCAACTGCCTCTCAGTCTCCTTGTGTCACCATCATCCGTTCACATGAAGAGATCCATTCTACAAGTCTGAGTTAGACCTCCAGCAGCCACTGGCAGGCGGTTCCCATATCACAACACTTTTCCATAGTCATAAAGACAGTATGTTTCAAAAGTGGGATTTAATCTTAGGCCTTCACACCTCCAATGCTAGCTCTTCATTTATTTACTTCTTTTTAAAAGCTTTTTATTTTCAAAATTGTATACATAGTTTTCAACATTAACCTTTGCAAAACCATTTGTTCCAATATTTTTTTTCCTTCCTCTCCCCACTTAGACTGTAAATCCAATATATGTTAAACCTGTGCAATACATTTATCATATTAGATTAAGAAAAATCAGTACAAAAAGGAAAAAATGAGAAAGAAAACAAAAAGCAAGCAAACAACAAAAAGAAAGAAAAAAAATGGTTGTGATCCATACTCAGTCCCCACAGTCTTCTCTCTAGGTGCAAATGACTCTCTCTATCACCAGACTTTTCAAACTGATATGAATTACCTCACTGTTGAAAAGAGCCACATTCATTGTATATTTTTGTTATTGCTATGTACAGTGTTGTCTTGGTTTTATGCACTTAGCATCATTTCATGTAAGTTTCTCCAGGCCTCTCTGAAATCATCCTGCTGATTATTTCTTATAGAATAATATTTGTCCATATAGTCATATAGCATAACTTATTCAGCCATTCTCCAAATGATTGACATCTACTCAGTTTCTAGTTCCTTGCTACTACAAAAAGGGCTGCCATAAACATTTTTGCACATGTGGGTCCTTTTCCCTTTTTTATAATCTCTTTGAGATACAGACCCAGAAGAGACATTGCTGGAGCAAAGGATCACAGTTTGATAGATCTTTGGTCATAGATCCATATTGCTCTCCAGAATAGTTGGATCAGTTCACAACTCCAACAATCTATTAGTATCCCATCTTAGACAATCTGAGAGGTATGTAGTGGTACCTCAGAGTTGTCTTAATTTGCATTTGTTCTATCAAAAGTGATTTATATAACTAGAAATGGTTTTAATTTCTTCATCTGAAAATTGTCTGTTCATATCCTTTTGATACAGTTCTCTATATATTTTAGAAATGAGGCTTTTATCAGAACCCTTGGATGTAAATTTTTTTCCCGTTTTACTGCTTCCCTTCTTAACTTGTCTGCATTCATTTTATTTATGCAAAACCTTTGTAACTTAATATAATAAAAACTATCCATTTTGCATTTCATAATATACTCTAGTTCTTCTTTGGCCAAAAATTCCTTCCTTCTTCACAGATCTGAGCTACACTATCCTTTGTTTCTTCTAATTTGCTTATAGCATCACTCTTTATGTGTAAATCATGAACCTATTTCGACCTTATCTTGGGATACAGTGTTAGATGTGAGTCAATATCTAATTTCTGCCATAGCAATTTCCAACTTTCCTAACAATTTTTGTCAAATAATGAAGCTATTTATTATGCCATCTTGCATCCACTTACAATAATCATGGTTTTCAGAGTACAATGACAATTTCCTTAATATTCTTCATCATGAAATAATTAGAAAGTGGCTCATTTAGAAGGATCAATTAGAAAACACAGCTCAGAAAATTCTCACTCTTTATATGACCATTTAAGAAGATAGATACTCAAAACTCATTCAGTTTTAAAAGGTACTTTAGTTAATGCTTCTTTTATTTGTCTTCAAATTTAAAGTATCAGGATTAAGTTTATAGTTTGTTTGTAGGATAGAAAACTATCCTTCAGCCAACATATGAGATAATCAAGCTTTACAGAGGAAAAGTATCATGTCCAAAGACAAGGAAATACTAAGTAGCAGATTCAGGATGTAATTCAGGTGTTCTGACTCTAGTCCAGTATACTTCCTACAGCTCCTGCATATATCTTGATTAAAAGGACTATTTAAGTAATTCAAAGCCTCCAAGCAGAAAATAACGATCATATTTTTTTTTTATCTGAACTAACATATTTAATTGCCTCCTAATTGCTTTCCTTATTTTAAACTCTTGAATTCTTCTGTTCTTCAAATAGTTGACAAAATAATCTGTATAAGAGAGAGGACATATTAGGTCAATACTTGTGTTCAAAATGAGTTCAGTGATTCTCCATTATTTATACAATAAATTACAAATTCTTCAACCTGACATTCAAGATACTTAACAAATTGAATTCCAAATATCTTTCCAGTCATATAATATTATCCTTTTCTTAATACTGTACATAACCACACTGGACTATTAAGTATTCCTTTGCACTCTATCTTATATAATATTTTATTTGTATATGTTGCATTCCCCACCCTAGTAGAATGTAAGGTTTTTGAAGGCAAATATGTGGGGGTTTTTTGGTCTTGTTATTCCTAGCACCTAATATACCACCTGTTATAGAATTTGTGATTAATAAATTTGTCATTAATAAAGTTTAGTTTTTCATAATTAAACTGATAAAGGCTTTAAGAAAATTAATGTTATATTAGAGTAGGACAATAAAATTTTCACAAAAAGCCTTCAAACAAAGTTTCTAAGAGGAGGAAGAGGGGAAAGTTGAACTTTAAAAAGGCCAGTTGACCATTCACAAGTGATTACTATTTACTTTATTAGACAGGCAGTCCACCTAGAGATAATAGCTGCTTCCAAATGTTGATAATGTATGGCAAGTCGAAATTGCCCAAAATTTCAGACTGTATTTCAGAAAGACTGTACTTCAACTGAATTATCCATTCACTATCAAACAGTGCAATCCTCAAACTTTCAAGCTTAGATAAAAATCAAAAATATAATAATAAAGCACATCAGAATCAGTTTTTTATTCCTCTAAATGGCCAAGAACAACTCAATCTCAATTCACAGTGATGTCAAAGATTCACCCCTCTTTGCCCTCTATAGTCAAGGCAACCAATCATCAGTTATGTAGATATGAAGATTCAACAAGCCCACAAAGAATTTAGGAAGGAGAAATATTCCAACAACCTTCAGCATCATCTTGGGATATGACTGGCTTTGTTATATCCTTCAGTAAACCATGGTTAAATATATCATATTATGTATTATAAAACTTGTTTTTAGTGGCATGATAGCAATATTTACCATGAATTTAGAGTATTCATTTAATGTTGGGGAAAGAACAGGAAAGAGAGATACTTTTCTAAAATAAAAAATGTGTCCCTCAATTCAAGAAAAACATTCTATTCTAAACTGTAGTTTTACCATCATGATGTACTTCTTGGATCTTATAGATCTTTAGTTTCTTTCCCAAGTCTTTGTAATCTTTAGAGATTCTTTCTGGAAGTTTCATCTCTTTCTATGTGAATCATAAAAGTTGATTGTAGTTTCAGCTAATTTGTAGGTCCTATGACATTCTTTACTATCTTTGTATGGCCTTACTCAAGTAGAGTCTTAACATCATCCAACACAAATCTCCCTCTGAGAAGATCCTTAAAAATGAGTAGGTTTAAAGAATGAATTTAGCTTGTTGCCTTGTCTGCATACTACAAGTCTTCAAAACAACCTTGTTTATGCCCAATTAGATAAAAGTGATCTGCTATTAGAAAATACAAATCCTTTTTTCTGTTCTTTAAGAAGACAATTTATGATAAGAAATATTTCAGTTCTGTATAAAAAAATTAAGTCATAGAACATGAGAAACATTGAAAAGAAATGCTATCCAAGGAAACATTTTAAAGCAAAACATCGCAATCATAAATTCCATTCTGAGTGCTTCTTGGAATGAATGCATGATAATAACAGGATTATATTATTCTAATCATATTCTTGGCATGTTGGAACTAACCCCAGCTGCCTCAGCTGACTAAAATCAACAGCCTCAAATGTATGTGTCTCTTACACAGATACCTTTCTAATCCCAGATCATGATTGGATGGGGGATGGGAGGAAACCTGGACCAGAATGATTTTTAGAAATTGTTTATTTGTTCATACATTCAATCATACAATTTTGGAAAATTTGAGTCTTGCCACAGACATCTTCAGATTAGCCAGAAGTTAGCAATTTAGGACATTTTTAAATGGTCTTGAAAAATACAGTAACTAAGCACCACCCCTTCACTTCCCCCATCTTTCACATATACCACATACTCTATTTTTTCTTCCCACATAAAAACTTAATTTTTAAAAAAATTGTGATCATTTATTTTAATTAGATTTTTTTTTCTCCCTCTGGTGAAAATACTGACATCTATTAGCTTCTGTCTTTTTTTAGAAAGAATGTGGTTATAACCAATGGAAAGTACAAATTATATATTTTAGTAAAAGAAATATATTTTTATTAAGCTTTATTATATGTAGTAATATAAATTAAAAGTCCCCTCCTCTCTTCCAAATGTTGCTGGAATGCTTTACTAGATAAGAATCAATTATAAATTTCTCTTAGCACACAAATTATTATTATAAATGTCTGAAAAGTAGTTGTTCTTGTTGTCTTAAATATTTTAAACTTTCCCCAGAAAGCTTCTTTATATTATTTGCCTAGAAAATATATTTTTCATAGATAGCTGATAGTACCTGTATGTTCTCCACTATAGATCTTTGTATATTTTGAAAATATACATTTAATTTTTGATGATTGTCTAATAGAAAGTAAAATCTTTGAGGACAGAGACTATCATTTATACTTGATTTCCCAGTATCTAGTACACTGTCTGGAAAATATAAGCCTTTAATAAATGCTCATTGTTGACTAATTAAAAAGAGACAAATTAAATTGATAAATGTTTTAAGAGTTGAATGTCAGTCAACAAACAGACAACATTTTTCAAATGCTAACCATGTCCCAGGGAACAAGCTAGGTGTCCCAATGGATAGAATACTGGGTCTGGAGTCAGAAAGAGTCATCTGGGACAATAGTTGTGTTAACCTGCGTAAATTATTTAATCCTGTTTGATTTAGTTTCCTTATCTGTAAAATGAGCTGAAGAAGGAAATGGTAAACCACTCCATTATCATTGTCAAGAAAACTGCAAATAGAGTCACAAAGAATGGAGCACAACTGAAAAAAAAAAAGACTAAACAACAATATTTTGCTTATCAGATCTTAAATAGAAAAGTATTGCCTATTATTACCTCTACCAGCACTGTTACCAGGACACTGTATTTACAAATTTCTTTTCTTATAACTCTAGGAGACAGAGAAAATATTATTTTAATTTTTCAGATAAAGACACAGGGTTAAAGCCATAACTTTTTCTGAGGTCACAAAACTAATAACTGATTTCAGTTCTAAGGATCTCTTCATGAAAACCATCAGCTATAATGATATAAGCCAAACTAATATGTAAAAACAAAATTCAAACTGTGGATAAAGTATGGGGAGTTAAGGGAGAGGAGTTTGCAATCAACACTCTGTGGTCAGCTCAATGTCGCTGTATCCCAGTAATATTGAACTTGCTTGATCTACAGCATTCTATTAAGGCTGAAAACAGCCTAGGGTATCCTGTCAAAATATCCTTATCACCAGGCAAAGAAAAACATTTTAATATATTCAATGGGATTTATTTGCATGATTCGAAAATGGGATTTCTTCAAAATATTCATATTCAAAAATTGTTTTTACCTGCTATATCAATTATTCATCATAACTAATAAATTATTATATTTACTTGAATTTTACAAACTTTTCTCAAAAAACAGGTTGATATTTATCTTTTTTTCCCTGCTTACAATAGAATCATGAAATATCACATAAAGAATTCTATAAAAACAAAGAAAACATTTTTCCTTTCCACAGAAGTAATCTATCATTGAACTACATTGAATTGTAGACAAGTAAGAAAAATAAGTGATGTATTATGATTTCTTTTCAGAGATCTGAGAAAAACCCTGATTTCTCTCCAAAGACTAATTGACCAATGATAAAATTTTACCAGATTCTCTCTTTGAACACAATTCCTTAGGTAGGCCTTTGATTCCTCTTTAAATGGAAAGAGTCAGAGAAAGTAATTTTTAAAAGCTATTATCAATTATTTAAATTCAGTATGAGTGAAAGATTTTGAAGTGAGATTTAAATAGAGCAAAAAGAGAAGGTATGTGTGGGACTGAGAAGCACACCCTGGATACTGAGGTTTTAGAATATAAATATATTTTATTGATTTCTTAATTTATTAAGGCTAATCTTGCATGAGAATGATATAGCTTGGACAAAAACTTCACTATATTGAATATATTTAATTGGCTCTACATTGACCTTAAGGGCCTAATGTGTCTCTTCAAAGAATAATAAAGATCAGAAAGAGAGAAGAAAAAACTCAGCAAAACCAACAAATATGTTAGGTTTTTTTTGTTTTGTTTTATGTGGAAAAGCATAATATCATAATAAATATATAATTGTGGTAACTAGATGGCACAGTTGGTAGAGGACTGAGACTAAGTCAAGAAGACTTACTTACCTTCCTGAGATCAAATCATATAGCTAGCTATGTGAGCTAAGCATTTCACTTAGCTCTGTTTACCTCAGATTCCTCATTTATAAAATGAGCTGGAGAAGAAAATGCAAAAAATCATTCTAGTATGTTTGCCAAAAAATAAACAACAACAACAAAAAACCCAACCAAAATTCAAATGGGGTCTCAAAAATTAGACACAAACTGAAAAATGAGTGAACATATATATATAGCTGGCTTCAGTCAGAAAGACCTGGGTTCAAATGCTGTCTCCGACAAATAATGGTTTTTGAACCTCCCTAAAGCTCAGTGACCCCAAGCAAGTTTCTAAGATTACAAATTATAAAGGAGCTATCGATCATATTGGTAAAAACAGTTGCCTCTCTTATAATTCTCTGAACTAATATAATCAGACCAAAAAAGTAAAAATTATAATGTTAGAGTTCAGGAGTGCTAAATCCCTCAAATGTGTTGGGGTATTAGGACTCCCCATATGGGTCGACCCCAAATGTATATTGGGTTTATAGGACAACGAACTGAGGAGTCTGAAAATGATGAAGTGTAAATGATGAGATGTGAGAATAGAGAGAAAGAGATCCCCTAACATCAATGGGATCCCTTTGGCCAGTGGCAGGCTTTGCAAAAGAATTCCCAAACCCCAATGAATACAGGCACAAGGTTTGTGGCAAAGGTTTAATTGCACTAAGAAGCCAGCTTGCTAGGAAGACAGACAAGGGCAAGGAATGTAGCAAAGGTGGATTACACTGAGAAGAAAATATCTTCAGAGTAAGCAAAGTCCTGTTAAGACTTCAGGTAGGGGCTGGGCAGCATTTTGAGCGACTCAATAGAGGACTATGGACTATGAGCTCTCCAACTGAATGAAAGCACTTAACTGGGAGTTTGAGTTGTTGACTAGTCCCGTGCCTAGATTTCCAATTGAAAAGAGATTACTTATCTTGGGAATTTCCCTTATGGACAAAAGAGTGTGCCCCTCTCAGGAGAGAGTTTGAGATCCCAAATCACCCTTCTTTCACAGATTAAAGGGGCCACAGTTTCAGGGTCCCCCCAAAGGTTAAAGGGGACACAATTGACATCAAAAAGAATTAGTAAACTTAGATCTTCTCCAAATCAGGGTGCAAAGATTTTATTACACTGCTAGCAGCAGGCTAAATTCATAAGGAATTTTTAGCAAGGAAAGAGGTTTCAGCAATTACAAGGGCAAAGGTAAGTTTTCTACTAGAACTCAGTTGTCCAGGAGGAAGACAGCATTAAGGAGGAAAAAAAAGCCATTAAAGTGTCAAAAGTTCCTAACGAAATCTTCACTCCATAAAGCAGGGCTAATTCTAAAAAAGAGTTAGCTATAATAAGGAGAAAGATGTCATGAAGCAAATAGGTATTATGCTACTGGCTGTCAAATAACCCTAAAAAGGAGCTAGCAAGTTAGTGAGATACTGTAAGGTTCTTTTAAAAGAGAAGTATAATCTGTGCATTTACTTTGTAACTTGGCTTTTGAATTGGATACAATAATTGTGGAGTTATGATGGTTTTGTCAATTCAAAGAATTCAGCTAAGAATTCAATCTGGGTTGTAATAAAAATTCTCTTAATGAAAAAAAGACCTAATCAAAATCAAAATCAAAAAGTCCACTTATAATCCTATTAGTGCTCCTCCCAGCTTACCTCAGGCTAGGCTTCTAGACTGTTTACAATTATTCAGGTTCTCTCTATCAAGGCTCACCTAACTCCCAAGATCCTCATCAATAAAATTAAAATAATTTATTTAGATTTTACTTTATAAGTTCTTTGAGGGAAGACACTGTTTTATATTTTTTATATCTCTGAAGGCAACTAAATATTCACTAACTAACTCAAGCATTAAATTTGTCCCCTTCCATAAAGCCTATCAATAATGAATTTATAGATCATAAGATCGTAGATTTCAAACTGGAAAGGACTTTTAAGATCATTGATTCCCATCCCTTTATTTTGTAGAAATGAAATTGAGGCCCGAGTGAGATAAAGTAAATTAATTGCCCAAGATCAAACAACTATAAAGTATCTGAGGCAGTATATAAATCCAGAACTTCTGGACTCCAAAGCCAATCAGTGCCCCATCAAATATATGAGTATTTATACTTTGCACCATTTTTTCAAAATTAATTAAAAATAGATTTTAAAAATCTTTCTTTATGCAGGTAGGTAGTAGAGAATAGAGAGTTGAACTTGGAATCATTACATCTAAGTTTAAAATCAGTCTCAATTATTTGCTTAGTTCTCTGACTGTGGGCAAGTAATTTAACTTTATCTGTCTTTTTCCATTGTAAAATGGAAATAATATTAGTGTCTATTTCCTAGGTTGCACTTAATGAATGTTTGTTCCCTTTACTTCCCTTTATTTTTTTTATCATTATATGTGCATATTATTTTTTGTTATATTTAATTTTTAAAGACTATCTTACAACAAGCATAAAAATATGTTCTAATCATGTGAATCGAAGAGGTGAGGTATTATATCTGTAATTTCATTGCCATAGAGAATTCCTAAGGGGGAAACTCCTCACACAGACACTCCCTCACCAATTTATAACTCTAGAGATTTGCCTGCGGCACTAAGAGTTTAAATGATTTGCTCTTGGTCACATAGTCACTGTATGAGAGGCTGCCTGTAATGTTCTGGTTAGCTTTCTGGAATACTCCAGACCAGTCTTGGTTTCAGCAGAGTAATCACCATGAGAATAGTCAGAGATAAAGTCCAAAGTCTTTCTTATCTCCTTCACAGTCTATTTCCTTCCCCTGGGACCCAACTAGCTTTCTGGAGGCTTGGGTCTTGCTTTCAGTGTGAGAGGCAGAAGAGCCACCACAAAGACTTCTATTTTGAAGTCTGTTTCTGCCTGAGTTTGACCCCAGTTTATATACTCTATTACAATTACATCATTACAATATACTGAGTATAAACCAATCATTATATCACTAGGGAACCATTACTTGTTGTAAGATTAAATCAATCATAATGAACTAGAGAACTCACATGCTAAACTAGATAATCATTGTCTTATCAAGTCCATTGAATTAATACCTTGTTGTAGGATTAAATCACACAGAGTTCTTGCCCTTTACAGCTGCTCTCCATTGTATTGTATTGATAAGCAATATCCACTAATTTGGTATTTTGCCTCTATTTATAAATACTTGTCAATATGCATGTAGTATGTATTTTTATATATGTGTATGTGTAAATGTATATATACTTATTGTGTTTGTAGATCTTGTTTACATACATATGAAAGAAAAAAATATATCTGAATATAGACACAAGTGCAAAAATACAAATTCAGGCAAATATGAGCAAGTTTATGTTGTTTATGGATGCAAAGAAAGGAAATATGAATAGATGCACATATGTGAACTTGCATATTAAGGTTTTTCCTGTCAATATGAATGTTACTATGTTGTGTGCACATATGCATATGCATTCATATATAAAATATGACTGCACATATCAAAAATTGATTATAATCATCTACATGTATGTATATAGAGGCAAGTAAATAAGAATACATGGAAAGTACAAGACTAGTGGATTAGAAAAATTCTCTGATTGAAATGCAAATTAAGACAACTCTGAGATACCACTACACACCTGTCAGATTGGCTAAGATGACAGGAAAAAATAATGATGAATGTTGGAGGGGATGCAGGAAAACTGGGACACTGATGCATTGTTGGTGGAGTTGTGAACGAATCCAACCATTCTGGAGAGCAATCTGGAATTATGCCCAAAAAGTTATCAAATTGTGCATACCCTTTGATCCAGCAGTGTTTCTATTGGGCTTATATCCCAAAGAAATACTAAAGAAGGGAAAGGGACCTGTATGTGCCAAAATGTTTGTAGCAGCCCTGTTTGTAGTGGCTAGAAACTGGAAAATGAATGGATGCCCATCAATTGGAGAATGGCTGGGTAAATTGTGGTATATGAATGTTATGGAATATTATTGTTCTGTAAGAAATGACCAGCAGGATGAATACAGAGAGGACTGGCGAGACTTACATGAACTGATGCTAAGTGAAATGAGCAGAACCAGGAGATCATTATACACTTCGACAACGATATTGTATGAGGACATATTTTGATGGAAGTGGATTTCTTTGACAAAGAGACCTGAGTTTCAATTGATAAATGACAGACAGAAGCAGCTACACCCAAAGAAAGAACACTGGGAAACGAATGTGAACTATATGCATTTTTGTTTTTCTTCCCGGGTTATTTTTACCTTCTGAATCCAATTCTCCCTGTGCAACAAGAGAACTGTTCGGTTCTGCAAACATATATTGTATCTAGGATATACTGCAACATATCTAACATATAAAACTGCTTGCCATCTAGGGGAGGGGATGGAGGGAGGGAGGGGAAAAATTGGAACAGAAACGAGTGCAAGGGATAATGTTGTAAAAAAAAATTACCCTGGCATGGATTCTGTCAATATAAAGTAATTATTAAATAAAATTTAATAAATAAATAAATAAGTAAAGAAAAAAGAAAAGAAAAATTCTCTGATTCTACGATTAGAATAATAATCCTATTTAAAAGTGCTCACAAAAAGAACAAACTTGGGGTAGGCATATTACAATGTTTTATCTACACAAAGAGTTAAAGCATTACTCAGGGATTTTTAGTACCATTACATGAAAATGATGAGAATTTATACTGATGAAAAGTTTGCTGATTTTCCTACTATCAACTGACACATTTAGACCATTGGAAAACCCAAAAGCTCCATCCAGAGTCAAGGAGACAGAAAGAAACAATGGACCTTTAAAAAAAATTTCCTAAAGATTCAAATAATTATAGAAATTCCAATCTTCCACCATATGACTTGGGATTATTATGTGTTTAAGATAACTATAATATTTTCCAACATCTATTCATACAAATATGTGAATTTCAAGACCATTTCCAGAAGAAAGGAGATATCTTTAAAACAGTTTCCCCATGAGGAAACTAATTGCTGCTAAGATCTGTGATCTCGAATCAAAATGCATTCTAGAATTGCATGCCAATATCAACAAATAAAATGGTTTTTCATTCATGTATTTATTAAGTACTTACTATTTGCAGAGTATTATTCCAGGCACTAGGGATAAAAACAAAACAAAACAAAATAAACACCATAGAACTTTACCTCAAGAAACTTATATTTTATAGGAGAAATGCAACCTATACACAAATGAATAAATACAAAATAATTAGGATAGGGATGGGAGAAAGAAGGTAGTCCATACAACTAGGAGAACTAGAAGCTGCCTTGCTACCTTTACATAAGATTGCACCCATCTGAAATGAGTTTAGAATAAAGATAAGGTATTAGAGGCAAATTGAAGAAATTACTTTATACTCAAATTTCATTATAAATGATCAGTGAGTAGAGTGGTGGCCTCTGACCTTTCAGAATTGAGCCACTGGTGACAAAGACTATGAAAAATTCCTGGAATTTGTTAGCTGAGTGATGATGACAGAAGCCAAAACAATTTTTATGAAGGTCATAACTAAGTCAGTGCTTCCCCATTATGTTGAGGGAAAATCTCTGAATTCCCTAAGCAACTTTGGGAAAGGTTATAAAGTTCCCCGCACTTGAAGTGTTCCAAAATAGGTTGACATCCAAGTTTGAGGTACTTAAGTATCTCTTAAAATTTGTAGCCATATTACAATGTATAAAAGATACACCATTTTAAATCACAAAGCATAAAAAATATTAGTTATCTAGCACTGATCTATTTGTTTTTGAATTCAATTTTTCTGTACAAAAAAAGACACTCAAATGAATTATCAGCATGATTGACACATCCAAAAGTTTATGAATATATCCTTTAACATTAATAAAAAGTTTTTGGGCAAGAGTAGTTTCCTGCTGCCTGAGGAAAAACAGCCATAATTAATTGTCAAAAGTGATTGTGTCATAATCTATAATGTAAAAAAAAAAATCTATACATTTAAATTGTCAAATATCAGGTCATCACTAGGGGAAGTATAACCTCTAAATGGTCTAGTCCACAACTGTTGTGTCCTGCTTTCTAGAGCCCCTTTGTTGGGATGATTAAAATATACCATCCTAGTAGAGAAGTGATGAGACAGGACTCCTGAGGAGGTAGAAAAATGGACTCCATTTATTTCAAGGACTTTCCCCCTTTTATACTCTCATATCCTTGTGTAACAAAAACACTAGGCATGAGCCCAGTATATACTGTGCACATGGGACCACATAAACAACTTGTTATTGTATATAGATTGCCACCTGGTATCACTCTTTGCCACCTGGTGTCACTCTGCTTCAATCACAACACAGGTTATCACCACCTCCTGACTTCTCAGGAGGACCAAGAGCCCTTAGGGGAGGTGGGGAGCCAAACCAGACATTGTTACCAGGTTCTCTATAGGCTGAAGGGGCTTATACTTCCCCCAGAGCTCCCCCACTATCTGTGACCTTCTACACACAACAAATTTGGACAATCCTGAGTCATGATATAATAGTTTCTGGCCTACAAAATTGTATTAAATCTCTTTAGTTTCACATCAATCAAAAATCTTACAAATATTTGATAGGTGCCTACTATGTGCTAGACAAGCTACTAAGCAACAAGGATATAAATATCATATGTTTTATAATTTCTACTCTTAAGAAACTTATATTTTAATAAAGAAGACAACAGATACATATATAAGTATATGTAAAATAAATAAGACAAAAATATCACACACATGATGGTGTATGAGGCAAAGAAGGATAGTTACTTTAGCTGTACTATAGAAACTGCTAAATGGCTCAGTAGATAAAACACTGGACTTGGAATTGGGTCAAATCTTACTTTAGATATTTACTAATTATGTGGGTAAATCACTTAATCCTCTTTCCCTCAGTTTCTTCATCTATAAAATGAGCTATAGAAGAAAATGGCAAACCACTTCAGTATCTTTGTCAGCTTATTCATTTTTAATATTTATTGTTTTATAAGTTATATTAGGAGAGAAAAGGAGTAAATTAGGACGCTAAAGGGCAAAAAGGAGCAAAAAGGAAAAAAAAAAACATGGGAGAGATAAAAAAAACACAAAAAAGAAGTGAACACAGTATGTGTTAATTTACATTCAATCTCCTTTTCTGGTTGCAGATGACATTTTCTGTCTAAAGTCTATTGGGATTGCTTTGGATCAGTGAACTACTGAGAAGAATCAAGCCTTTCATATTTTATCATCACACATTCTTGTTGTTATTGTATACAATGTGTTCCTGGTTCTGCTTGTTTTGCTCAGCATCAGTTGATATAAATCTTTCTAGGTCTTTCTAAAATCAGCTTGTTCATCATTTTTTATTGAACAATAATATTTCATTATCTTCATGTACAACTTGTTCAGCCATTCCCCAATTGATAGGCATGCAGTCCTTTTACAATTCTTTTCTACCACAAAAAATATTGCTACAGATATTTTTGCACATAGGAGTCTGTTAAGGGACAGGTCAGTTCTCTGAAATCCTCCGCAACTGTGGATCATAGCATCTGAAGTAGTTTCAGGGCAGCCTTTGCTGACACAGGTGTTGCAAACTGGGAATGAGATAAATTGGAGGCAGAGGGAAGAAGAGAGAAGTCAGACAACACAATGGCTTCTTAGTCAGAGAGATTAGAGAATAGCAACTGCCTCTCAGTATCCTTGTATCATCCTCTCACAAGAGGAAGTCCATTCTGCAGGTCTGGGTTGGATCTCCAGCAGTCACTGTCAGGTGGCTTCCATGTATTCCAATAGCTCCTATATTACAACAGGAGTCCTTTCCCCACTTTTAAGATTTCCTTGTGATACCTACCCAGTAATGGCACTGCTGGGTCAAAAGACAGTTTGATAGTCCTTTGGGCACAGTTCCAAATTGCTCTCCAGAATGGTTGGATCATTTCACAAGTCCATCAAAAATGCATTAGTGTCCCAGTTTTTCCACCTCCCCTCCAACATTTATCATTATCCTTTCCTATCATCTTAGCCAATCTGAGAGGTATGAGGTGATACCTCAGAGTTCTTTTAATTTGCATTTCTCTAATCAATAGTGATTTAGAACATTTTTTCATATAACTATAAATGGCTTTAATTTCATCATCTGAAAATTGTCTATTTATATTCTTTGACCATTCATCAACTGGGGAATGATGTATATTCTTATATATTTGACACCATTTTTAATATGTTTTAGAAATAAGGCTTTTATCAGAAATAAATCTGTAAAGATCTGTAAAATAATCTGTAAAGATTTTTTCCCCAGCTTTGTACTTTCCTTTTAATCTTGTTCTGTTGGTTTTGTTTGTGCAAAACCTTTTTAATTTAATGTAATTAAAGTTTTCCATATTGCCTTTCATAATGTTCTCTGGTTCTTCTTTGGTCATAAATTCCTCCCTTCTCCAAAGATCTGACAGGTAAATTATCCTTTTTTTTCTGATAATTTGTTTATGGTATCATCTTTTATGCCCAAATCATGAACCCATTTTGACCTTATTTGGCATAAGATGTGAGATATAGGTCTATGTTGTGTTTCTAATATTATTTTCCAGTTTTCCCAGCAATTTTTGTCAAATAGTGAGTTCTTATTCCAGAAGCTGGAGTTTGGGGGTTTATCATATACTAGATTGCTATTTGCCTTGCTTCTTGTGCCATGTATAGTTAACCTATTCCACTAACTCAACCCTCTATTTCTTAGCCAGCACCAAATGGTTTTAAGGAGTATCTTTGTCAATGAACCCCCCAAAACAGATCTTAAGAAGAGTCAGACATGACTGAAAAAATAACAAGAATTTGAGAAAGTAATATATAATGAGATAAAATCAAGCTTAAGACTAGATTGAAACCAGATTGTGAAACTCTTACAAAGCTAACCAGAGGAGATAATATTTTGTCCTAGAGACAGTAGAGCAGTTGTTCTCAAACTTTTGTTCTCAGTATCTTCATGTTGTTTAAAAAAAAAAAAACTATCAAGGATCTGTTCAAAGAGTTTTTGTTCACATGGATTAAATTTATATCTATTTACTACATTAGAAATAAAAAAATAATTTTGAATTTGTAGACCCTCTGGAAGAGTTTCAGAGACCCCAACAATTCTTTGGACTACACTTTGAGGACCACTGCAGTAGAGAGTCATTGAAGTTTATTTAATAAAATAAACAGGGCCACAAAAATTATCCAGGTATTACTGAGTGGCAGGAACTATACCAAGTGTCTTGGATTAAAATGCAAACAAAAAGAAAATAGTTTCCTACCCTCAAGAATTTTATATTCTTATATATATTTTATATATTTTATATTCTTATATAAGAAGATAACATAGAAGAGAGAGGTCTTAGATGAGGATGAGCTGAGGGGAATGATGATGTGAGAGATAAGACTAGGGAAATAATCATGTTTAGACATGGTGTTGAAGTCCAAAGTAATAGGAGAGACTTCCTGGGGTCCAATGAAAGTGACTTTCATATTGCTTTTTATACAGATATTCCAACTTCCAACTTTGTAACTTTTTTCCCTATTGTTCCTTCTACCTGGAATGCACTCATCTACCTCTTAGAATCACCCAGGTTAAATGTCACTCTGGTATCTGAAGTGTTTCCTTATAATTCCAACCACTACTTTCTTCCTCGCTTGAAAATTAGTTTGAATCTATTTGTATCCATTTTATGACATTACATAGTCAGATCGACAGTAAGAGAAATCATTCTGTTCACAGACTGATTCAGAAAAGCTTGGAAAGACTTACTACATGAACTGATTCAGCTAAGTGAAGTATGCAGAACCAACAAAACATTGTACATAGCAACAACAAGATTATGTGATGATAACTGTGATGGACTTGGCTCTTTTCAACAATGAAGTAATTCAAAACAATCTCAATAGATTTGTGATGAAAAGTGTATCCACATCCAGATGGGAGAATTATGGAGACTGATTGTGGATCAAAGCATAGCATTTTTACCTCTTTCTTGCTGTTTGTTTGCTTGTTCTTTTTTTTTTTTTTCCTTTCTCAGTTTTTTTTTTTCTTTTGATCCGATGTGTGTGTGTGTGTGTGTGTGTGTGTGTGTGTGTGTGTGTGTGTCTGTGCAGCATTACAAGTATGGAAATATTTTGGAAAAATTGCACATTTATGCTGGAGAGATAGGAAAATTTAGAACACAAGTTTTGTGACAGTGAATGTTGAAAACTTTTTTTGCATGCATTTGGAAAAATAGCATACAATAGTAAAACAAAAGAAAAAGAAAAATCATTTTGGCATCCATGGAGATTAGGGACAGACTAGAAGCAAGGAAACCAATGAGGAGTGTAGGAGAGAGATAATGAATTAATGAATCAAAGTGATGGTTGTGTAAGTAGACATTTTGATCACATGTAACACTGAAGAAACGATTAAATAAAAAACAATGAACTATAGATAGTATAGAAGCCATGTGTCAAGAGCTCAGTCCAAATATACACATATCAGAAATGAAAATTAGAATCCTTAGTAATAATTATAAAGATTCAAAGCATAAAACTATTCCTGGAAAGAGGGCAGCAATGGTTTAATAAATTATATATATCCTAGGTCTATTATTACCCACCTAGACATTGGTAGAGTGGTCCTCCCAGCTTCTAAGTAGAAAGAAAAAGAGCAAAAATGAAAAGACTGGTGTTTTTCTGCTCACCAGAAAACAGCCTACTACCTACCTTTTTTCTATAAAAGAAGAAGAAGGTCACTTTCTGTTAAAACAAAAATTCTCATTTTGATGAAAGAGCCAAAATTCAAGAAAAGAAAGTTTTAAAATTTATTAACACACCAAGGAAATATGCCTTGGGCTAGGCCATTGAGCTTAGTTAGTCCTACTTTTATACACCAGAATAAGCATCTTCCATACAAGAGCAAGTAAATTTTGACTGCATTATGCAATTAGGAAAAAGTGGGATTAATGCAACCTCAGCTCTCCCTAAGTATTTTGATTGTTGATGGGATGGAGTCAGTGAGTATGCATGGCATCTGCTGCCAACTACTCTAGGACCAATTTTTTAAATTGTGGATTAAGATCTCATAACTAACTGAATGTAGGGGGTGGTCAAGAAATTATGATTTATTGTCAGTAAATATTTGATTTGTATACATATTTTATATACTTATATACCAGGGGGTGACATAAAAATTTCCTGGAGGAAAAGAGATTGCAACTGGATAAAAGTTTAAGAAGCCTGGCTTTAGGTGATGGAGTTAGAGTTAGACTGATGCAAAACTACCCTCCCCAAACTCAAGTTTAAAACTTGAGGTCACTTCAGAATGACTGCAATAGTGACTGATTTTTACACAATTCCAGCTTTTAAAGGAAAAAAAGAATCAAAAAAGAAAGACAGCACAATTTACTGATCAATTTACTAAGGAAAAAAGAGCAAATATAAGCAAAAAGAGACACCTGCCTTCAAGGACATTACATAAAATCAGGTCAAATCTTACTTCAGACACTTACTATTTATGTGGGTAAATAACTTAACCCTCTTTTCCTCAGTTTCCTTGTCTGTAAAATGAGTTGGCAAAAAAATGGTAAACCACTTCAGTATCTTTGTCAATAAATCCCCAAAACAGGTCTTAGGAAGAATCATATATGACTGAAAAAAAAGGAACAAGAATTTGGGAAAGCAACAACAACAACAACAAAAAAGAAGCTAAAGAGGAAAAGAAAAATGAACATGGAAGAAGAGAAGAAGAGAACATGGAAGAGAACCCTTGTTGCGTGATGTTCCCATTCTCAGCCTCAAGAAAAAGAGTAAGGCTAAAAGAAAGAACCAATTCATGATTCAGGCATTGAGGGTGATACTATAAAATTAATTGAGCAAGGGGTAATTTACCTTTAGAGCTGTGGAGAAAGGAGAAATTTATGATCAAGAAAAAGTTGAGAACATTATGAAATGCAAAATGGATAATTCTGATTATATTAAATTAAAAACATTTTGCACAAAATCAATGCAGCCAACATTAGAAGAGAAGTAGAAAGCTGGAAATTTTATTTTTAATAGTCTTTTTTCTGATAAAGGCTTCACTTCTAAAATTAAATATGTAGAAAACTGACTCAAATTTGTAAGAATACAAATCATCCCCCAAATGAGAAATGTTCATGGGATATAAACAGTGTTCAGATGAATAAATTAAAGCCATTTATAATCATATGAAAAAAAAAGTCTAAATCACTATTGATTAGAGAAATGCAACTCTGAGGTACCACCTCATATCTTTCAGATTGGTTAAGATGACAGAAAAAAAAATAATGTAAATATTGGAGAGGATGTGGGAATCCTAGAATAGTAATGCATTATTGGTGGAGTTGTGAAGTGATCCAACCATACTGGAGAACAATTTGGAACCATTCTGAAACTGTGCATACTCTTTGATTCAGTAATGTCCCTACTGAATCTGTATCAGAAAGAGATAATAAAAAGAAAAAAGGACATGTGTGCAAAAAAGTTTGTAGCAATTCTTTTTGTAGTGACAAGGAATTTGAAATTGAGTAGATGTCCATCAGTTGGAGAATGGCTGAATAAATTATAGTATATTAAGATAATAGACTATTATTTTTCTATAAGAAATGAAGAGCAGGCTTATTTTAGAAAAGCCTGGAAAAACTTGCATGAACTAATGTTGAATGAAGTGAGCAAAACTAGGAAAATTTGGGAAAGAAAGAAAAATCCAAGAAACTTCTTACATATTGTAAAGGGCTGAAACTCTGAATAGGAATCAGACAACCGAGCACTTAAGGCTAATTACCTATTGGACAATAATTCTTTTAGCATGTGCTTGGGAAAATGGCCCCTCTCACTATTCCATGCTGGCTTGATTTTTTGGTGTATACAGATAATCATAAGAGGGATTAGGGGGTGGAGTGAGACAAGCCAGAGTCACTTTGGAGGAGGACGAGGAAAAGGGAGGTTGGTGGAGAGCTTGTGGTAGTTTTGTCCATCTCCTTCATTTCTTCCCCTAAAGACCAAGTACTTTTGCTTATCCTGACTCCAGCTGATTCTGAGGCCTCCAGGGAGCTAACCCAGACTTCACAACATATCTTGAAATTTTAGGTTCTTCTGCTTGGGTCTTATGCTCCTAGTTATGTATTCTTGGGGAAGGAGAAAGAGAATTCCAGACTTTTTTTTGCCTCCACGTCCTCTCTCCTTACTCAGATCTCAACTTCTTGCAGTCTGGCTTCTGAAATCTTGATTTCACAGAAAATATTCACCCTTTTTAATGTTGATCTCACATTTATAGAATCTAAAGATCTTTTTATCAGTAGTAATGTTTCTTTTCCTAACTACATGATTAAACACTACTTACTATCCATTCCTCTTGAATATTCTCTCTACTCATCTCTTCAGTCTCCATTGCTGGATAATCATTCATATTCCATTTATTAACTGTGTATGTAACTCAAGTGCTCTCTGTGCACTTCTTGGTGTCCTTATCAGTTCTTGTGGATATTATTCTGAGTTCCAATCATTTGTCATTATCTGTTTCTTGGACATTTCGAACCACAGATATCACAAATTCAACATATTCAAACAGTACCTAAAAATAGGACTCACCCCATTTTCTAATTTCCTGTTTCTACTAAAATTCCCCAGATGCACAAACTTGAAATCATCTTCAAACCATGACTTCTCTACCACACTAATATAATCTATAAATTGACAACTGTCCTTTCTACCACATTTCTCATATTTTTCTCCTTTTTACTCCCACAGGCACAACCCCAATTTAAACTTTGATAACTTATCATCTAGATTATTGCCACATTAGCCTACTAGTTAGTCCTCCTTGAAGGCTCTCCCCTCTCCAAAACATACTCTTCACAACTCCCAAGCTCACTTTTTTCTCAAAATACAAGTCTGACCATATCACTCCTCTATTCAATAAACTCTACTGGCTTCCTCTCCCATTGTCTCTTGGATCCTACTGTAGCCTGGTATATAGATCCTTTTAGTATCTGGCTCCAGCCTGTCCTCCAGACTGCGTTAATTCCCTTCACATAAAGTGTAGTCTAGCTATATTGGCCTATTTAACTGTCCTCACACAAAATATTTCATCTCCTAACAATATGCCTCACCACACAATCTAACCCCAAGCCTGGAACACATTTCTTCTTTACCTCTATTTCATAGTCTACTGCATAGTATGCAGTCCTAAATTGCATACATATTTACAAGTCATGTACCACCTCCCACATGAAAGCTTCCCCAGCATCTAATGTACACAGCCACTTGGAAATTACTTCATTTTTCTTTGAATATATTTTGTATCTATATTTTTCTTCCTATATAAATTGGCATCAACATATCTTTCCAACTTTACTGTACATTGTTCTTTCTTCTATATTTTTTCATGCAGTCAAACTAGTCTTCCTTCTGTTTCTCACATACAATATTATGTATTCTGGCTCCATGTCTTTGCAGTGACAAATACTCATGCCTTGAATTCACTCCTTACTCACCTCTGCATCATAAAATCCATTTCTTCTTTTCTTCAATATACAGCTCAAGCCCCACTTTCTACCCGAAAATTTTCTTGATCACTTCCGATGCCTAGTGCTCTCTTTCCCTCACTACCTTGTATTTAACTATTTGCATTTATGTGTTATTCTATTGTTCTATTTATTCTATTTAAATATATTCCCATTGAAGCCCCTGTTCATATTTCTAGAAAGCAGGGATTCCATCATTCTTCCTATTCGTGTCCTCAATGTAGATCTAATACAGTGCCTTTAACATAGTAATCAATTTATAAATGCTTGCTGATTAATTAATTGTCCTTGATAGTTCTAAGACAATTGACTAGACCTATGATTTCATTATTGTAGGAGCTTCCTGATGTGGTGACAATTGTGCTTCAACTTATGATATTAAGGAAGCAAATCTACTGGGAAACTTAGAATTTAAGAGACTTGCCCAGGGTCACACAGATTATATGCATTAGTTAGCCCTTGAGTTCATATCTTCCTAATTCTGAAGTCATCTGTCTATCTAAATTTATGAAGTTTCCTAAGGATTATTGTGATAACCTCCTAATTAGTTTTTCTAGTTCAAGTCTGCTCCTGATTACTAAATGCATTAGGTGGATTGAGTGCATGTTATATGCCATGTATAAACAAATTGTGTATACACAACTTAATTTGAGGAGAAGGGAAAGAGCACTAACAATTAAGGTCATCAGGAAATGTTTTCTGTAGCTGATAGCACAGGAAATTAGCTCTGAAAGAACCAAGAATTTTATGAGGCAAAGGTGAAGAGAGAAAAGATTTGAGGCATGAGGGATTGTCTTACAAAGGCACAAAGTTGGGAGATGGAATGTCAAGTTTGAGGAAAAACAAGGAGACTGATTTGGCTAGAACAAAGAGTATATTCCATAAACTTGGCAACATAACCTAGAGCTAAATTATGAGGAACTTTCTCAGTAAAAGACACAATTTTAAATCAAAGACATCCTTCTCTATTTATAATACAGCCCTCTCTCCACCTAGTCTAGTCTATATGATTCATTTTGGATCACACTCAAGGAGGTCTTGCAGTACTCATGAAAGGAAAATTAGCTTCTGAGCCATGACTCTACTGAAGAATGAATATTTTTATACTGAGTACAGCAAACTGAGGTAAAGGACAGATTATGCTATACTCCTTACAGCACAACACCCATAATTTCAAACAACTTGATAGTAACTTGGTTCCAGATGTTAACTATGATATTGTCAAGGATAGGAGTGATGAGAAGTGCTTGAAATGCTTCCAGATATTTAAACAAGACTAGTTTAAAGAAAGTTTCTTATGTAGCAAGGGAAATAATTTTTATGGTTTAGCACTAAAAATTCCAATCTGGCTATTCCAGACAAGACCAAAGAAATTTTTGAATTCCTGAATAGAAAACAAGTGCTCAAATGGGAATTAAGAATTCAAAATTTTTTCTAGTATTTGGAGCCAAAATAACAATTATATTTTTTATTGTAACAAAATATATTATGTATAACAAACTATTTAAGTATTCCAATGTGTTTAACACAGATACCCAAAACATGAAATAGAATGAAATCTAAATACAATGTTATAAAACAAACTGGAAAGATCACCCCTTGCTCTTTAGTTCATAATCTGAAAGAGATAACATTAACATCATATAGTAGAGAAAGTATTAGATTTGTAAGCCAGAAGATTGTTTGAATCCAAGTTCTGTTACTCACTGTGTGACCATGGGATAGTCATTTAACCTAACTGGGCCTTCATTTTCTCATTTGTAAATTTAATAGGGACAATAATGAAACCTTTTTCATATGGTTTTGAGGATGTAATGAGAAAATAAAGGTAAGGCACTTTATAAATCTTAAATAAGACAAAATGTCAATAATTAACATTATTATAGACCAACGTTTTAAATGTCCAACATTACAAAGTTTTCTGCTTTTTGATATTCTTACCTCATTGTTGCAATCACTTAATGAATATTTATTGAAGTTATATAGTTACTTAATTTGGAGAATATTGACCACTAGCTCTTCTCTCAGATCTCAGATACTCTTTTTTCCCTGGGTTTTTGTTATACTATTCCTCCCTGGTTGTCCTTCTATATATGTAATAACTCTTTAGTTTCCTTTGCTCGCTCAGCCTTTCCCCTTGTGAGTATTCCTAGACACTTCAAGTCTCTTCTGGGTCTTCTTCTTACCCCTCTACAATTTCTATATTGATTGATGTGCTTATCACCTCTACAAAAACAACTCACGGAATGATATTTTTACCCAATCTCTCCCCAAACTTCAATTCTGACTCACTAACTATCAACTGGCCATTTCAAACCATATATCCTAGATCAGATATCCTGGATATCAACATATCCAAAACTGAACTCATTAATCTTTCACTTTAAACCATCCCTCTTCTAAATTCTTCTTTTTAAAAAAAGCATACCATTCTTCCAGTCTCCCAGTTTTATAATCTTGATATTGTGGGAAAATGGGACACTAATGCATTGTTGCTGGAGTTGTAAAATGATCCAATCATTCTGAAGAGCTATTTGGAACAATGTCTAAAGGTCTATAAAACTGTGCATATCCTTTGACCCAAAAGGCCCTTATTGAGTCTGTATCCCAAGAAAATCTTAAACAAGGGAAAAGGAACCTCATGTGCAAAATTGTGTGTAGCAACTCCTTTTATGGTAGCAAAGAATTGAAAAATGAGTAAATGACCATCAATTTGGGAATGGCTTGATAAGTTGTGGTATATGAAGATAATAGAATATTATTGTTCTATAAAATGATGAACAAGCTGATTTTAGAAAGTCCTGGAACTGATACTGAGCGAAACAAGCAGAACCAGAAATACACTGTATATAATAACAGGAAGAATGTGCAAAGATCAACTATGAAAGATTCGGTTCTTTTCAGTGTTTCAGTGAGCCAAAGCAATCCCAATAGAATTTGGAGAGAAAATGCCATCTGTATCCAGATAAAGTTCTAAAGAAACTGAACATAAATCAACACATGCTATGTTTGTTTCTTTTTTTTTTTTCTATTTTTTAAATCTTTCTCATTTTTTCCCCCTTCTGTTCTGACTTTTCTCTTCCAACATGATTCATAAAGTAATGTGTATTAAAAATAAATTTATTTTTTCTCCCAACATGATTCATAAAATGATGTGTATTAAAAATAAATAAATTTACTAGGGAAAAAAGAAAATAAAGCAGACTCATTATATGAAATTTTAAAAAGAAATCTTGATATTGTCCTTTTCTCCTAACTCTTCCTCACCTCACACATATAATCAGTTGTCAAATATGGTTATTTTTATTTCTACAATAGCTCTCACATCCTACTCTATATGCCACCACTGTAATTCAGACCTTTATTTCTTTTCTCCTCCAATTCAGTTTTCATCTCTCAAATATCTCTCTACTACAGCACATCTTCTACTCAAAGCTACATGATCTAGATCTATATCATCTATATAATCATCCCTTGTCTATCTCCTGACAGACATGCTTTCATTTCTTCAATAATCCTTTGGACAGAAGCTGTATAGGCTTCTGAAATTCAAGATATACAAGACAGAATACATTATTTTTCTCTAGCATTCTACTGAATTTCCCTATTACTGTTGAGTGTATCATTATCCTTTCACTCAGATCTACATCAATCAAAAAAGCTTAAAACTGTCAAAGTCTCCCAATTCATCCAGAGCCATATTCTATAGTCTTGATCTATATCTTTCCACTGGATCCAGATGGTTTGGAGGAGAAAGTGAGGCAGGTGACCTTGCACAGCCCTCCGTCACTTAAATCCAAAACACTTGCATGTCATGGCATCACTTCCCTGATGTCCTGGTCTTCTTGGAGAAAAAAGGACGAACAAATATATGAAAAAATGAGGATTTTCTGTGTTTAAGGAAGGAACAGTAATAGCAACTGAAAGTTATTGACAATGATTAGCAATTTGTAAATTTTTTGTGTTTAATTTAGGAACCAATTGAGACAGCTACTTCCTGAAGTATATATAGTGCTAGGCCTGGAGTTATATTTCACTAAATTCAAATCTGACCTCGGACATTTACTAACCCTGTGATCCTGGGTAAATTCTTTAACCCTGTTTGCCTTAGTTCCCAATCTATAAAATGAATTGGAGAAGAAAATAGCAAACCACTCTAGTATTTTTGCCAAGAAAACCCCAAATGGGTCACAGAGATTCAGGCAAGATTGAAAGGTCAACAATAACAAAAGGCATTTATATCATCAAGCACATAAACAGAGTTTATGTGAAACTAATTTATTAGTCCTGGACCATGAAAAAGTTAACTATCAAAGAAACCATTTGAAGTGTTTTGCATTTCCATATTTGTTTTCAAAATTACACAGAAAATCTGAATATTCAATCAATTTCTTTTCCCTCATACCTAGAATTCATTCCTACCTCACATTGCTCTTTGAATTTCTTGCTTCATTCAGATTTAGCTCATATGCCATCTTCTAAGGAAATTTTTTTAAAAATCCACTTTATTGTTAGCAATTTCTCCCTTTTTCTCAATTTATTGCTTATATATTTATTGGTTTCAATCTCCCAAGAAAACTATAAACTCCCTGAAGATGGGGATCATTTTTCATTTTGTCTCTATACCCTAAGTTTCAAATTGATTAACTCTCACATAGTAATTAATTTATTACTCTTGTTTGATTGTATTAAACTATCTACACAAATAATGGTGAACATATCTAAGCTAAATAAGTGGGTCAGAAACATCCTAAAAAGTAAAAGTTAGTGACTATTTATTCATATCCCCATTTATGAAGAAATGCCCATCAAATAAAGCAAGGTACTCCACAGATCTGAAAACATTTTCTGCTGAGTTAACTGAGGCATATAATCACATAACACAGGAGCAATAACAGAAAAGGAGAAATTTCAAAATAACATGTGAAATACACAAAAGTCCCTGGGACAGATGAAGGAGGGAGAGCTTTCAAAATAAAGACCAACACTAACAGATAATTCTGCAGAGCAATCAGGGGCTTTTACAGAAAACAAAAAAAGCTTGTATTCATTCCTCTAAATCTAGAAGGGATATTAGACTACATCTAGTCCAATGTCCTTAATTTCCAAAAGAGTAAATTGAGGCTCAGGAATGTTAATTGTTTTGTCAAAAGCCATACAAGTAGTAAAGAAATATAGCATGATGTTAGAGTCAGAACTTTTCCAAAAACATCTTAGCTCTCTAAGCTCTATGAAGTCATCAACATGATAGAGCTTGATGCAAGTGTGTTTATAGCTTCCACATATGAGAACATCTGGAGACTTTCACCTTTTCCAGCAGATCTTACAGAGCACAGGCATTTTTGATTAATTCTATGTTCTGTGCACTTAAAATGTGTGTTTCCAAGTTTTTCTTCTTATCTGCATTGATTCTGTTATTATCAATTCTTTTATTATAAAAGCTTATCAATTTCATGCAATCAAATCACTTATTTTCATTTTTTCTATTGCTTTACTCATTAAGAATTCCCTTCACAATTAGCCAAAATCTATCCTTATCTATTTTCCTCCAAATTTTAATGGTCTTTCCAAATTTTAATGAATTGTATGCATAAAATGCTATTCTACAAAAACTTTTTTGCCAAACTACTTTCTAGATTTCCCACCATTTCTTGTCAGATAAGAAAGTTTTTCCCCAAAGTAGTTTATATTTTTTAAGTTAATTTTATTTATTTATTTTTAGTATACATATTGCTTTATGACCCATGTTGGGAGAGAAAAATCAGAACAAAAGGGAAAAAAACATGGGAGAGAAAAAAAAAACAGAAAAAAGAAGTGAACATTGCATATGTTGATTTACATTCAATCTTTGTAATTCTTTTTCTAAATTCAGATGGTATTTTCTATCCAAAGTCTATTGGGATTGCCTTGGCTCACTGAAACACTGAGAAGAATCAAATATTTCATAGTTGACCATCACACATTCTTCCTGTTATTGTATACACTATATCTCTGGTTCTGCTTGTTTTGCTCAGTATCAGTTCATGCAAATCTTTCCAGGCCTTTCTAAAATCAGCTTCTTCATCATTTTTATAGAACAGTAATATTCCATTATCTTCATGTGCCACAATTGTTCAGCTACTCCCCAAATGATGGGCATTGACTCATTTTCCAATTCTTTGCTACCACAAAAATAGCTGCTACAAACTACAAACATTTTTGCACATGTGGATCCTTTTCCCTCTTTTATGATTTCCTTAGGATGCATATCTAATAATGACACTGCTGGGTCAAAGAATATTCATAGTTTTATAGCTCTTTGGCATAGATCCAAATTGCTTTCCAGAATGGTTGGATCATTTCACAACTCCACCAATAATGCATTACTGTCCCAGGTTTCCCACATCCCCTCCATCATTTATCATTATCTTTTCCTGTCATCTTAGATAACCGGAGAGGTGTGAGGTGGTACCTCAGAGTTATTTTAATTTGCATTTCTCTAATCACTAATAATTTAGAACATTTTTTCATTTGATCATAAATTTCATCATATGAAATGCTGAAATTTAATTTCATCATATGAAAGTTGTTCCTATCTGTAATGGGCCAGAACTTTGGAGAAAGGTGTTAACTCGGTGGAATTGATAAGACAATGGTTAACTAGATAACCATTGTCTTGTTCAGCATGTTGATTAATAGTTCTTTAGTTCAGTATGGCTGATTTAATCTTACAACAAATAATGATTCCCTAGTGATATGATGATTGGTTTATACTCAGTATACTGTAATGATGTAATAGAGTATATAAACTGAGGACAAAGTCAGCCACATTCATTCCATCTTTCATCAGCCTCGTGGTGGCTCTCCTGCCTCCTACACCTGGGGTCAGGCTAGCTTTCTAGGGGACCTTCAGATGGGTCTTGGTCTTAGTGAAGAAGTAAGGAGACAGGACAGCCACCATGAGGGTCTTTATCTTCAAGTCTGTCCTCTAGCCTCTCTTTGAGTCTATTGTAGAGTCTTATGTCTGAGTCCAAGAGCTTGAGCTCCAGCCTCCAGTCCTCTATCTCCCAGTCTGTCTTTCCCTCTCAGATCTCTTAGCTCTTATATACTCTAAGTATATCATCATAGGTGTCAATTTTGTAGAATAGGTGTCAACTTGTAGAACTATACTAGAGAATAATTAAACTAGAGAATCATTATCTCAATTCCACTGAATTAATACCTTGTTGTAGGATTATATCAATCATACTGAGCCTTAAATATATTTTTTCAGAGTTCCTGCCATCTATACTATCTTTTGACCATTTATCAATTGGGGAATAATTTGAATTCTTATAAATTTGACACATTTCTTTATATATTTTAGAAATAGATCTTTATCAGAAACACTGAGTATAAAATTTTTTCCCCAACTTTGTATTTCCCTTTTAATCTTGTTTCTGTTTGTGCAAAGCCTTTTTGATTTAATGGAATCAAAATTGTCCATTTTGTACTTCATAATGTTCTCTAGTTCTTCTTTGGCCATAAATTCATCCCTTCTATAAAGATGTAATAGGTAAATGTTTTCTTGCTCTCTTAATTTGCTTATGGTATCATCTTTTATTTTCAAACCATGTACCTATTTTAACCTTATTTTGGTATGAGGTGTGAGATGTAAGTCTATTCCAAGTTTGTGACATGTTATTTTCCACTTTTCTCAGCAATTTTTATCAAATAGTGACTTTTTTTTGGGGGGGGAAGAGGGTGGGTTTCATCAAATACTAGATTATTATAGACCATAGTTATTGTGTCATATGTATCCAATCTGTTCCACTGATCCATCACTCTATTTCTTAGCCAGTACTAAATGGTTTTGATGACTTCTGGTTTGATGACCTAAAACTATTCTGGTACTGCTAAGCCACCATCCTTTGTATTTTTTCCATTATTTCCATTAATAGTTTATATTCTCAGGCTTTAGGCCATTGGGTTATTGAGTTCAACTATTTCTGGTTGTTGCTTTTCTAAGATGTTCATTCCACTGCCCTTGTTTCTGTAGTTTGTTTAAAATGTATCTGATAGTTACTCTAATGGATAGAAACTTCTGGGGAAAAAAAACAACAATAATAGTAATAATAATATGTAGCATTTATATGATATTTTAAAGTTTTCAAAAAAAAAATAAAATAAAGTTTGCTTTATATATTGTAAATTATAAATCTATAGTATATTAAATTATTGCATATGTTACCTCATGAGTTCATAATATAATTAGGATATAAATCTCAATTATAATTATAATTTAAAAGTCTCCAAAATGGATATTTTACCTACTGAAACTATTGTACATTTTTTTAAAAAGTTCTTATATTTATTTTAAATTTAACTACAAAAGAAGAAAAGAAAAAATGTCATGTACACACATGTCTTGTGAAAATTATGGATGATCAAAGAAAAAAAAAGTGGTTTTGATTTTCTGCAGACATAGTAGCATAATTATACTTTTGGCTAGATTTTATCCAGTTTGTTGTTTCTGTCTCTGTAACAGTGCTGGATATGCTTGTACAGATAGAGTGAAAACTCATAATGATGGATTTAGAGGATTTAAATTATAATCTTGAAACTGGAAATGAAGGAGTCCTGAGGTTTTTAGCCTTAGCTTATGTATATTCAATCTGAATATAATCTCAACAAGCATCCTAATCTTTGAAAGTATTATGACTATTTACTATAATGAGTAGACAAGGAAAACTAAGAGTTGTGGCTTTGTGGTATTGTTTAATATCCATCTCCAAAAATCTAGACAGACTTCCAGGGACAGAGCTAAGATGGCAAAGTAGAGAAAGCACTGGGCTGAGCTTTCCGAAAATTACCCTCAAAACTACTTTAAAATATTGCATCAAATAAAATTCTAAAGAAGTAGAGCCAACAAAACATCAAAGAGATAGTCTCCCAGCACAAGACAATTTAGAGAATTAGAAAGAAATCTCTGATATGGACTTGGGAACTAGCTCTGAGCTCACATTGAAAAAACAGCAGTAGTAGGATGAAGTTATGGCAATAAAAACAATAATAGCTTCAAGAGCTCTCAAGCTAAAGATGGTCTTGGCAACTTATTCAGAAGATTAGAGGAGACCCATGTTTAGCACTGGAAACATCATTTGAAAATCGTGTGTGTGTGTGTGTGTGTGTGTGTGTGTGTGTGTGTATGATTTGCGATTGTTTATGTGGATTTTTTGTACAGATAGATGGATAGATGCTTTACTGTATTCTCCTTGTGGAAGGTGAAGGATGTGAAAGGAGGAAAAAAAAGAATAAAATAAAAGTGCACAGCAGAGAACAAAAGAATAATCTATAAGGAAGCAAAGATGAACATTCATGAATATATTATTATATATGCTTTTTTTGAAATGGAAATTTATTGTTATATATTTTGAATCCTCTCTGATGTTCTGCTGGGCACATGACAGTGTTTTATTTTGTTTTATTTTCCTTTTCTGGCTTTCTTTTTATAATTTTGCAATTAGTTTAATAAAAAATGATAACATTTTAAAAAGATAATTATCCAAAACAATTTCAAAGGACACATGATAAAAAATTCTGTCTTCCTCTAGAAAGAGAACTGACAAACTCTGAGTTTGTCATTGCATATTGAGGCATACTTTAAAAAAGAAAAAAAACCTTTATATTTTTTCTTTTGCTTTTTTCTATGTTTTCTTTTGTGACATGGCTGTTAGGGAAATATTTTGCATTATTTCATATTTATGTGATATCAAATCATTTGCTTATGAGAGGATCTGAATAGGAAAGAGAAAATATATAATTCAAATTTTTTGAAAATATTGTTAAATTTCACATTTAAATGAGAAATAGTTAATGAAATAAATATCTCTAAACTTATTTTTAAAATAGTCATCTCTTTAGACTTTTGTTAACCTTTCTATATATCTTTTAAAAGATATATTTGAAATTTTACTATTATCCCTTGAATTCCTCTGAAACAAGAATCTGGAATAACCATAAATTCTTATCCAAAGTAGTCTACAGATTCCCTAGATTTCTTCCTATTCCTAATGGACTTCTGCAGTTTGTTTTTTCCAGTTAGGTAATAATTTCAAGGACTTTGGCCTCCTGGACACAGTTTTTCTTTCCAGCCCAACACCCACGTAATGTCTGACCTAGCTTGATCTTAGTGGAGGAGTGTAGTAGGCAGGAGAGCCACCAGAAGGATGGTCAAAGATGGAATGTCAATATTTCCAGTCCTCTCAGCCTTTAAATAACTCACAGTATGATTACATTATTATAGCACACTAAATATGTGTGACCTAGAGAATCATTACAATACCATACAAAGTACTAAGTATATATGAACTAGCGAACCACCATCTCATTAATCACATGAGTTAACATCCTGCTGTATCTTTGCTTCAAGTATGATTTTCTCATACTCTCCCAATATATGAGATCCTCTACATCTCCTGCTTTCTTTTGTTTTAGAACACAGGTAATCATGCCTTCCCTGACTTCTCAGGAAGGGAGATGAAAACAACAAAAGGAAATGGAGATTCAAACCAGATATTATTTGCAGGTTTCCTCTGGGCTGAAGGGTAATTGAAACAGGTATACATAAATCCATCCACAAAGGAGGTATTACACAAGCATATAGTAATAAAACACAGGCTAGTAGTGATGTAATAAACAACATGAATCAACATGGGGAATTATACATGTCCATAAATCCTAAAAGGAGGGTATATAAATAACAATCACACATACAAATCCTTCAGCTGCCAAAAGATTTTCCAAAACCAATATATTGTCCATTTTGTCCATTACTTCATATGCCAGGGAATGCAATGATTCCTGCAGATTTTGAAGTCCTGCAGCAGTCACATTGACAATTTCTGATGTTCATGAGTCAATTGCCATACACATAGGATTAACTGCCAGGCTCTTGAACTGGCACATGTTATCAGAGATGGAACCATCTATCTCCTATAGACAAAACGAATATGGCTCATTCACACCCATCTGATTTCTTCTCCATCTATAGAGATACAAGCAAACCCTCTCCCCCAAGCAATTAATCTATCTGGTCCTTTCCATTCATCACTTTCTGGATTTCTCCACATCATCTGGCAATTAACTAAAGACAGTGGAGCTGCTCACACTGGAAACTGCCCTTCCAGTGGGTTATAAAACCTGACTATGGGAGCCAGTGCATATTTATCAAAAATCAAAAAATTAGTAGTATAAAGAGCTAAATTTAAAAGTTCTCTAGGGTTACCTGTGGCTCCTCCTTTCTTTTGTTTTTAGGGGAGTATCTTGCTGTTTCTGTTTCTCCTCTCTATAATTGCCTGCCATTAAAGATTAAAAGGTATGCCAGTGGTGTGCAAAATCTGACACTGCACAAAAGTGTGCAAAATATTTAGAAATATATGCAGGTCTATTATCCGTTTTTATTGCTTGTGAAACACTCATGATTGCAAAAGCTTGTATGAGGAATTCAGTGACTACTCGAGCAGTCTCTTTTGCTGCTGATACTTCAAAAGTGAATCCTGAAAAGGTGTCTACTACAACATAGATAAAAGACAGACAACCAAAAGATTTACAATGGATCACATTCATTTGCCAAATTTCATTGCGTCTCAAACCATGAGGGTTTTTCCCTGAAGGGAGTGTAGGACCATGGAAAGGAAGGCAAGCTGTATAGGCTTTTACTATGCCCCTCCCTTCCTCTTTTGTTATTCCCAAATTGCAAATGTAAAGCTCTAGAAGCTTGATGATATTTAGAATGGGGTTCTTGGGCTACCTGAAATAAAGGAGTATTGGCTAACATGGTTATAAGGGTATTTGTCTTTGAAATTACATTAAAAATAGGACCTGGAAGTCCATTATGATAGTGGACATGCAAAATATAAATCTTACCTTGACGCTTTCTTACTTGCTCTTGATGTTCCTTAAAGAGCTAATATGTATTGGAAGCTACAAATCTTATTTGGGCTGTGGCAGTTCTTTGTACCACACCTACTGAATAAGCTGAATCAGATATTATATTTACATCTCCTGGATAATAAGTAAGAGCTAGCATGATTGCATACACTCCATTCTGCTGAGTGGACTAAAAAGGAGTTCTATTTTATAGTTTTCATGAAAGTATACAGCACAAATGTTATGTTTGGATGCATCTGTAAAGATAGTTGGTCCTTTAACAAGAATCTTAGAAACCTTTTCTTCAAAAATCCATTGCCAATTATGTAATAGCCTGGTTATCTTTAATGGATACTCATGTGTAAAATTTGGAGTTGTGGCTAATAAAATTTGCCACTCTGGGATGGTTTCACAGCATACTTTTATTTGTGAATTGGTATAAAAGGTGTATATCTTGTTAGGTCTTATCCCAAATAATTGTACTACTCACTTAATGGTCTTTAATAAGATTCTAGCCACAAGCACTGGGTAAGGAGTAAGGCTTTGTTCTAGTTGTGCTTGGAAGGTCACCCACTTGATCACACTGTCTCCTTGATGAAGGACTGCTGTGAGTGCCTCTTTTCTAGAAAAAAAAAACTGATATATCTAAGGGTTTCTGAGTAACTCTTTTAAACGCATTGGATAAAGCCAGTTCAATTTCTCTCAAAACCTCTTTAACTTCTTTTGTAAGCTGGTATGGTGAGTTTAAAGCATTGTCTCCCCTTAAAATGTCATATAATGGTTGTAATCGATAGGTAGTTAAGACTAACACTGGATACATCCATTGGATATCTCTTATCAGTTTCTGAAAGTCATTTAAGGTGTTCAACTTCTCTGCTCTTAAAGAAAGCTTTTGTACTGTAAGCACTTTAGGACATACTTCATATCCTAAATATTGAAAAGGAGTGTGCCTTTGAATTTTTTCTGGAGCTATATGCTCACTTAGTGTTTCTATGATATTTTGTAAACACACTTCTAACATTTGCTCCTCAGGTGCACACGCCAAGATATAACATTCGTATCTTTTATAACGCTCAGTTAAATTGACTCTGGGCACTGAAAAGGCAAATCTTTTCATATCCTCCTTACCTAGAAGGATAGAATAGAAACAATCTTTAATGTGTATAACCCAAAGAGGCCATTCTTTAGGCAACTGAGTAGGAGATGTATAATGTTCTCGTTGGTTTTCTGGAGATCCTGGGAGCAGCCTTCTTTTTTGTAGAGTAATCACCACAAGAATAGCCAGGTGTTAAAGTCCAAAAGTCTTTATTGTCTCCTTAGCCTGGTGCTCAGCTAGCTTTCTCATGGCCTTCAGAGTGGACTTGGTCTCAGTGGAGAAAATGCAGGCGGACAGCCACCACAATAGTGTGAGATGAAGTGAATGAATCTGACTCTCTATGTCAGAGGGCTTGTGCTTCAGCCTCCAGGCACCACAAAAGGGAACAATGAATCTGTCTCTCAGTGCCTGCTGGCTGTTATATACTCTATTATAATTACACCATCATAAGTGTGTATCTTGTAGAAATATATAAAGTACTAAGTACATGTACTGAACTAGAGAACTATTAATCACCATGCTAAACTAGATAACCAATGTATTATTAATTCCACTTAATTAGCACCTTGTAAGAATCCTTGTTTTAGGTACAAGAATTCTGGCCCATAACAGAGATGGAAATCCAGGCTGAAGAGTTCTCATAGTTTCTATCTGTTCATTTACTTTTATTAAATCAGTCAACATCCTTCCTTTTCCAGATTTCTTTTTTACAACAAATACAGGGGAATTCCAAGGATTTACAGAAGGTTGTAAGTGTCCTTGGTCAAATTGCTCCTGAATTATATCTAAGCCCTGAATTTTTTCACTTGTTAACAGCTACTGTTGTACCCACACTGTGTATCAGTTTTCCATTGAATGGTGAGAGTACAGGCAGGCCTTCTATGGTGAGAGTACAGGCAGGCCTTCTACAGCAGCCCTGCCTAAAAAACTGAAGTACTCAGTTGTAATCCTAACTATTGTAAAATGTCTCTTCCCTACAGATTGATGGGGATTTTTTCAACTACAAAAGGAATTAAAAACTCCTGTTTCATCTTCAAATATCCATCTCAAAGGGGTAGCACTAACTTCAGATGCTATACTCCTATGCTAGATATCTGCCTTAATTTTTGGCCAATGACTGGGCCAATTGGCACCTCTAATGACTACAGTCTGCCACCCATGTCTACCAACCTTTTCCTGGATTCTGTTGTTGGGAATCAAAATCTGGGTAACAGGAGAGTGTATCAGATCAGTAAACCTGATGCTACTACTTTTCCTGAGTGCTAAGTCATACATTGTCTACCTGTATTAGTGACTGGGATATTAGCTACACATTCCCCAGTTTCCCAAATCAGTGTATGGATGGACATTGTTTTATAAACATTCTCTGGAGATGAAATGGTTAAGTCTACTATAACTGGAAGCAAAGGATCTATAGACAGGACAGGGACAGAGTTCACCTCTCCAGGAAATATTTCAGTAGGCCCAGCTGCATACAACTCTATTCTCCCCAATTGTAATTCCTTTTTCCCATCAGATTGCCTCTTGGCTGATTGATCATGTTGGAGTACTGAGCTTCTAAAGACTCAATGGATGCCACCCATGCCCCAAGTGTTTTTTGCCTGGATCCTAGAGTTGAGCCCTGCTTCTTGTTTTTCTGAGTCAGTCTACATTCTGAAGCCCAATGGAAGCCTTTGTTACATTTTGGATGGGGGGCAGGGTTGGGTCTTGTTCTCCCACCCTGGTTTTTATGCCAACATTGAGTTTTCAGATACCCTACTTTACCACACTGAAAGCATTAACGAGTCTCTCTGGAAGTCCCTTGCCAAAAAGGACCCTGTCTTCCTTTGCTCAGAGCTTGAAAAGTCTGCATCATTGCCTGAGTATAAAAAATATTTGTGCCCACTGTGGCACAGCATCTTATGAGCTTCTCTAAAGGAGCATCCTTATGTAGTCCAAGTATAATTCTTCTACAAATCTCATTAGCATTTTCTCTAACAAGTTGTCTTATTATAATTTATGTTGCTGCATTTTCACTATTGTTTGTATGACAGCTGTCTTCAGATGTCTCATGAAATCAGCAAAGGGTTCAGTTGACTCTTGTGTTATTTTTGTGAAGGCTTTCCCTCCCCTCTATCTTGTCTTCCTGGGAGGGTGTCCCATGTTTTGATAGCAGCAGAAGCAATTTGCTCATATGTTGCTATAGAGTAGTGTCTGCATAAGGACCTAAACCTGCTAGTTGTTCAAAGGTGACTGGGATATCAACTCCAGGTTGCCTATTTTGTGGGTCTTGTATTCTACAGAGTTCATTATACTCAGAAAGCCACAAGTTTTGTCCAGGTTCTAAACATGTTCTTGCCATAAATTTCTAATCACTAGGGGTTAAAATTTCATAAACCAAATTGTCTAATACCATCTTAACATAAGACAATGTAGACCTATAGAGAGTGCAAGCCTTTTTTTTCAGATCTTTGATAATTTCCAGATTAAAAGAAATGTATCTTCTTCTTTCTTGATCTGAAGTGTCAAACTCTTCAATCACAGGATATGTTTCTATTTTCAAATCAGATGTATCCTGTCCTTCATCTTTAGCTTTAATTAATGCCTTTTGTAATCATGTGGACAATGCTGCTGCATAGGTGGTGCTGATGGTGTCACTGCCCTTCCCACTCCTCCTCCTTCCCTCCAGGAAAGCAAAATTGAGGGGGGAAGGTCAGGACATGGGAAATGCCCTAAGGGCTCCTGCTGAGAAGCACCACACTCCTTAATTTCATTAGCACTCTACTTACTTTCTTGTCCAATTCTTCATGCTTTTCACCTGCTTTGTCAGTATCATCCCCCTTCTGCTCTTTCTCCTTTTTCCTTATTTTAAAACTTGTGGGATTCCTTAAAGCCAATTGTATTATATATTATATAAGTGTTCTGAATAAAAAGTCATTGGATTCCAACATTTTTAGTTAAGTTTTAGTCTTAGAATCTAAGCAATAGAAGCAGAGAAAAAAGAACCTACCCCCTCCTTAATTACTGAGAGTAAAATCTTAGAATCATGGAGCATTTCTGAGATTCTTGGTGAGTAAATAAAAAGAAACAAACAATAATAAATTTTATTTATTTATTTAATTTGTACAGACTTTTGATTTCATTAGAATAAGAGTTGTTGATGAAGGAGTTTCCTTTTCCAATTCAGATTGGTCCTACTATGTAAACCATAATATTAGAGCATTATCAGATCATATGTTATTTTTTCCAGGGTTGCATAATCAGGACGTCCCAAAAATACCATCTACAATAAGTTCTCTATCCCCTATGCTACACGTTTTCCTTAACAGCAGTATGTGGAGTAAAAATTAACAAGGAAATGCAATATACCATAAGGGACATTCAACTTCTAATTAGTGAAGATAGTGCTTTTGATTCTTATAGGCAGTACACTAATAGCTAGAACATTTTCCACCAAGATCTAAGTTTTTTCACATTTAAAAGTAATATTCTGTTGCTTAAGGTACCTATCTTACGGAGTTGTGAAGAATTTTGAAATGATGTATTTAGAATTCTTTGTTCTTAAGTATGAAATTGATCTCAACTGTCATTCTTTTATTCTGAATATCTGTTTTAAACCATTTTACTTGTTGCTTATATTAATTTGCCTCATATTTGTACCCTTTATTTCAATTATATTTTGATGATTATCTTTCCAGCTATATTTTCATCATTCTCTTTCATAATCTAGGCAAACTAACTTTCTTTCTTTTTTTTTATTTTTTATTTTTTAATAACTTTTTATTGATAGAACGCATGCCAGGGTAATTTTTTACAGCATTATCCCTTGCATTCACTTCTGTTCCGATTTTTCCCCTCCCTCCCTCCACCCCTTCCCCCAGATGGCAAGCAGTCCTTTACATGTTGAATGGGTTGCAGTATATCCTAGATACAACATATGTGTGCAGAACCGAACAGTTTTCTTGTTGCACAGGGAGAATTGAATTCAGAAGGTATAAATAACCCGGGAAGAAAAACAAAAATGCAAGCAGTTTATATTCATTTCCCAGTGTTCTTTCTCTGGGTGTAGCTGCTTCTGTCCATCTTTGATCAATTAAGGCTCTCTTTATCGAAGAGATCCACTTCCATCAGAATACATCCTCAAACAGTATCGTTGTTGAGGTATATAATGATCTCCTGGTTCTGCTCATTTCACTCAGCATCAGTTCATGTAAGTCTCGCCAGTCCTCTCTGTATTCATCCTGCTGGTCATTCCTTACAGAACAATAATATTCCATAACGTTCATATACCACAATTTACTCAACCATTCTCCAATTGATGGACATCCTTTCATTTTCCAGCTTCTAGCCACTACAAACAGGGCTGCCACAAACATTTTGGCACATACAGGTCCCTTTCCTTTCTTTAGTATCTCTTTGGGGTATAAGCCCAGTAGAAACACTGCTGAATCAAAGGGTATGCACAGTTTGATAACTTTTTGAGCATAGTTCCAAATTGCTCTCCAGAATGGCTAGATGTGTTCACAATTCCACCAACAATGCATCAGTGTCCCTGGGCAAACTAACTTTCTTAATATTCTTCATCTACTCTATTTTTCATTTATGTGTCTTTGCTTAGTTGTTCCACGTGTCTAAAATTACCGCCTTCCCTATTTCTGTATCTTAGAATCATTAGCTTCTTTTAAAGCTAAATTCAAATGCCACCTTCTAAATGATGAAAAGAGTTTTTCCTAACAATATAAATCATTTCCATCTTCTGTTTTAGTCCTTTTTTATTCTTATTTTTAAATGTATTTAGGGTTATTTAAATGTACTTGGATATAGCTTCAAATTTTTCTTAAATTGGTTTTCCACATTATCATTTGAATTTTATGAAGTTATATTGCTCATTATATATCACTATTCTTTCCCATAACATTTTATAAATATGTTCACATTCTAAATTGATCTAACTTTTGTCTGAACTATATAATTCTGGCAGGTAAGGCTTGTCTTTGAGTTGCTCTTTAGGACTTTTCATGCTTATATCATGGCAGTCAATTTGTATTGGTAAAATGTCTCTAGAAAATTATGGTATTCAATGTTTATCACTTGTTTTTTCTCCATAACATATTTTTCTTTCTTTTTTTCTTTATTTATTTTAAGACATTTCTTTATGAATTATGTTGGGAGAGAAAAATTAGAACAAAAGGGAAAAACCATGGAAGATAAAAAAAAAAAAAAGAAAAAAGAAATGAACACAGAATATGTTGATTTACATTCACTCTCCACTATTCTTTTTCTGGATGCAGATGGCATTTTATTGGGATTGCCTTGGATCACTAAACCACTGAGAAGAACCAAGTCTTTCATAGTTGATAAGCGCACGTTCTTGCTGTTATTGTGTACAATGTATTCCTGGTTCTGCTTGTTTCCCTAGGCATCAGTTCATGTAAATATTTCCAGGCCTTTCTAAAATCACCTTGTTCATTATTTTTTATAGACTATTCTATAGCACAAGTTCATATACCACAACTTATATAGCCATTCCCAAATTGATGGGTATCTACTAATTTTCCAATTCTTTGCTACCACAAAAAGAGCTGCTACAAACATTTTTGCACATGTAGGTTCCTTTCCCTCCTTTATGATTTCCTTGGGATACAGATCCAATAATGGCACTGCTGGGTCAAAGGTATGCACAGTTTTATAGCTCCTTGGGCATAGTTTCAGATTACTCTCCAGAATGTTGTATTATTTCACAATTCAATCAATAATATATTAGTGTCCCAATTTTCCCACATCCCCTCCAACATTTATCATTATCCATTGCTGTCATTTTAGCCAATCTGAGGGGTGGGAGGTAATACCTCAGAGTTGTTTTAATTTGAATTTATCTAATAGTGATTTATAGCATTTTTCATATCACTATAGATGGCTTTAATTCATAATGCATTTTGTGTGTGCATGTGTGTGAAGAGAGAAAAAGAGATAGGGAAAGAGAGAGACAAATAGAGAGACAGGCAAACAGATAGACAAACACAGAGTTCTGCAATGCTGCCAAATAACTATAGGAGGCAAAAACAGAAGATCAAATTATAGTCATAACTAATATTTGACATAAGTATTTGAGAAAAAAATTACTCATTGAAGGATTTCTTTATGTTCTAAATACTGTTTTAAGAAGTCTATTTGAGTTTCTATATCCTTTTAATAAAATCTCTGTTTTGTGAAATCCCTATTTTATAAGTAAGAAGTTGTCTAAATGCAAAGGCACTTAGGGAAATAAAATACAGCTATTCCTTTCCCCACCCCCAAGTTTTGCAGTCAACCAACCCATCCCTGAGACTTAAAGGAATGACCTGTAGGACTCAAATCAAAATTAAATGACAAGGTCTCATCCAGTGACTTTGCCCCATTTGATAATGAACTTAATATGATAAATGCTTTGTAGAAATTGTATCTAGTTTAAGCCCATTATCTCTAGGACCAAGTTAGAATTCAGGAAAAGATATTTTATAATCCACTTGGTGAGATGACTGATGTCAGATAACTTTCTTGACCAACAATACAGTCACACAGTAGTGGATTTGGAAGAGAAATTTTCATGTGAAAATTGCTTTCAATTTTAGCCCACTCTCCCAAGGGACTGAAGTAATATGAAGTAAAGTATGCTCTATTGTATTTGTCTGAAATAATTGTAACTTTCACTCATATTTTACCTTTTTAATAAACATTCCTTTATAAAAGCTAATTTTGTTAATTAATTAAATGGGTCTGTAGTGTTAATTACTGGCAGCTAACAATAGGAGAAATGCCTGGAGAAATATACCTTCATTACATCAGAGATACCCTTAGTATCTGAAGGCAAAGATATAGTTGTCTTCTTCTGGCAAAGTGAATCAAACATTTTACTACATAAACATTATGAATATTGTTTTTCCTTAATTCATCATATCTCCCCATGCTTTTCTGAGTTCTTCATATTAAGCATTTGTCTAAAATAACTTTTATAGATAGCTTTTATTGTTTAGTAACCAATTAAAATTAAAATGAGAAAAAATTAGTTCAATAAAACTAAACTAGGTATTAAAATCCTGTCATTGTTCCAAACCTCTATTCTCCTTCTATAGAAATTTAGAATTCTCATATAACTTCCTTTGGGTTAGGCTTAGTCAAATGAATAAGTTAGTCTTATGTCAAAGACATAAGACCCTTAGTCAAATGACTAAACCTAACTCATTTCATAGAATTCAGTTTCAGGCTATTATTCTTTCTGTTTTTATTCTTTTACTCATTGCATATATATTGCTTTCCTCATTCTGTTAACTTTACTTTGTATTGCTTCATATAAGCATTCTCATACTTCTTAACATTCATCATAGCTTTTTTAAAAATATAGTATATATAGAATATTGTAGCTCAATGTTTTACTATATTCCTGTGATACAATTTGTTTGAATAAGAATTTGTTTTGTTTACATTTTTTAAATACTATGAATAGTACATGCTATGCATGTATTGGAGTTAAGGAACTTTTTTTTTTTTTTTTCAAATCTCATGGAATTAATACTTTTCTTTTTTTTTCTTTTTTTTTTAAATTTTATTTTATTTAATAATAACTTTGTATTGACAGAATCCATGCCAGGGTAATTTTTTACAACATTATCCCTTGCACTCGCTTATGTTTCATTTTTTCCCCTCCCTCCCTCCACCCCCCCCCCCCAAGATGGCAAGCAGTCCTATATATGTTAAATATGTTGCAGTATATCCTAGATATAATACATATTTGCAGAACCAAACAGTTCTCCTGTTGCACAGGGAGAATTGGATTCAGAAGGTAAAAATAACTCGGGAAGAAAATTTCCCAGTGTTCCTTCTTTGGGTGTAGCTGTTTTGAAACTCAGTTAGGTCTCTTTGTCATAAAAATCCACTTCCATCAGAATACATCCTCATACAATATCGTTGTCGAAGTGTATAATGATCTCCTGGTTCTGCTCATCTCACTTAGCATCAGTCCATGTAGGTCTCTCCGAGTTAAGGAACTTTCAATCATTTACTCCCTTTTGAAATATTATTAACAATGTCATCTCTGGGTCAATACATATAAACATTTTAGCCATTTTTAAAGCTCAATACTAAATTGCTTCCAGAATTATCAGACCAATTCACTGATCAACCTACAATATATTGCTACTAGACAGATTTTCTCACAATCCTTCCCACACTAATTATTCTATTCTGTTTCTACCTTTGTCAGTTTGTTGGATGTGAAATACAAGCTCAGAATTGTTTTGCTTTACATTGATCACTTTATTAGTTTCAGCAATATTTTATATGGTTGCTAATAGTCTATAATTCTTTCAAAAACTATGAAGTAAGGCTGGAAAATAGCTGTCTTTGTCATTTATGCCATGTGATTACCATTATATTTCCAGCATCTAAGTGGTACTTACATAGTAGTTGCTAAGCAAATGTTTATTGACAGAAGCAAACTATATAATCAAATGCAGAAGACCAATATTCTGAGTTGACAGAGAAGAGAAATCAGGGAAATAAGGGGTTGATTCTACTCCTCCACATATTACAATTAAATTTCAATCTGGCTCTGGGATTAAGGCTAGATAAATATATGCCAATTCCTTTGAATTCTTTCTTTTCCCTTATTTGATTATTTTCTTCTCCCTTGGATTTCACATAGTTTTTTTATTTTTTTATTTTGCAAGTCTAAGGCATTCATCTGGTAATATTATTTATTGAAGCTTTTTTCTATCTTATACCCTTAACAACCAAGGAACTTCTTATCTGAATGTTGTATGTTCTCCAATGACTAGTACAGCTCTGTTAGGAGTAATCCTGATTCAGGAGTAGTACCTGTTCCCAGGTAAGACAAACTCTGGGAAAGTTGTGAAAGGGTCTTAATCACAGAAAATCAGCATTTAAGACCCTCAATTCTGGCTCAGTAGAGCAGCAAATCAGTGGGTCAGTTTCCAGTTCCAGCTCAGACAGCAAACTCTGGGAAAACAGGCTGTTTCCTGAATAAAGCAGGCAAAGCTAACTTCTACAAATGCAAGGGGCCCCTGTGCTCAAAGCTGAGGTTCAGAGCTGCACAGGAAGCTTGGGACAGTGGTATCTTCACCCCAGGAACAGAGCTCCTGTGAAGTAAAAAAGAGGAAATATCAAAAGAAAAGGAAAGAAAATGAGCAAGAAACAAAAAAGGATTTTGACCACAGAAAGTTACTCTGGTGACAAGGAAAATCAAAACACAAAATCACATGAGGACAGAATGTCCACAAAGAAATCTGAAAGAGTGAGATAAATTGGTCCCAAGTCCAAAGAGCCTTCTTAGAAATGCTTCAAAAGGCAAATAAGAGAGATAGAAGAAAAAATGAAAAAAGGAAAGAGGTATGCATAAGAGACTCAACAGTTTGGAAAAAGAAGAAAGGAGCAGCTAGATCACACAGTGGATAGTACACTGCCCTGAAGTCAGGAGGACCCGAGTTCAGGTCCTGCCTCAGACACTTAATACTTCATAGGTCTGTGACCCTGGGCAAGTCACTTAATGCCAATTGCTTCAGAAAAAGAAAAGAAGAAAAGAAAAGGAAGGGAAAAAATTGAAGAAAACAATTATTTAAACAGTAGAATAAACCAAATGGAAAAAGAGATATAAAAGCTAACTGAAGAAAATCATACATTAAAAACTAAATGGAAGCTAATGACTTTGTGAAACAGCAGGAATCAGGCAAAAAAAAAAAAAAACCTAAAAAGAATGAAAAAAAATGAAAGAAAATGAGAAGTTTAGGTAGTATTGTCATCTTTATTATATTTGATCGCCCAATCCAAGAGCATATAATATTTTTCCAGTTGGTTAGATCAGACGTAATTTGTGTGGAAAGTGTTTTGTAGTTTTGCTCATAAAGTTTCTGATTTTCCCTTGGCAGATAGATTCCTAAGTATTTTATATAATCAGTAGTTACTTTAAATGGAATTTCTCTTTGTAATTCTGTTGGATTTTGTTAGTGATATATAAGAATGCTGATGACTTATGTGGGTTTATTTTGTATCCTGCAACTTTGCTAAAGGTGTGGATTGTTTCTAATAACTTTTTAGTAGAATCTCTGGGGTTCTCTAAGTATACCATCATATCATCAGCAAAGAGTGATAATTTGGTTTCCTCATTGCCTATTCTTATTCCTTTAATCTCTTTCTCAACTCTTATTGCCAAAGCTAGCATTTCTAAAACAATATTAAATAGTAACGGTGATAGTGGGCAACCTTGTTTCACTCCTGATTTTATTGGGAATGGTTTCAGTTTTTCCCCATTACATATGATGCTTACTGCTGGTTTTAAATAGATGCTACTGATTATTTTAAGGAAAAGTCCATTTATTCTTACACTCACAAGAGTTTTTAATAGGAATGGATGTTGGATTTTATCAAATGCTTTTTCTGCATCTATTGAGATGATCATATAGTTTTTGTTAATTTGATTATTAATATGGCCAATTATACTGATAGTTTTCCTAATATTGAACCAGCCCTGAATTCCTGGTATAAATCCTACTTGATCATGGTGTATTATCCTGGGGATGATTTTCTGTAGTCTTTTTGCTAATATCTTATTTAAGATTTTAGCATCAATATTCATTAGGGAGATTGGTCTATAATTTTCTTTCTATGTTTTCAACCTACCTGGTTTAGGTATCAGTACCATGTCTGTGTCATAAAAGGAATTTGGTAGGACTCCTTCATTCCCTATTTTTTCAAATAGTTTATATAGCATTGGGGCTAATTGTTCTTTGAATGTTTGGTGGAATTCACATGTAAATCCATCTGGTCCCGGGGATTTTTTTTAAGAAGTTGATTAATAGCTTATTCTATTTCTTTTTCTAAAATGGGACTATTTAAGCAATTTACTTCCTCCTCTGATAATCTGGGAAGCCTATATTTTTGGAGGTAGTCATCCATTTCACTTAGGTTGTCAAATTTATTGGCATAAAGTTGGGCAAAGTAACCCCTTATTATTTCTTTAATTTCCTCTTCATGAGTGGAAAGTTCTCCCTTTTCATTTTTAAGACTACTAATTTGATTTTCCTCTCTCCTTTTTCTAATCAGATTTACCAGAGGTTTATCAATTTTATTGGTTTTTTCATAAAACCAACTCTTAGTTTTATTTATTAGTTCAATAGTTTTTTTTTTTTTTACTTTCTATATTATTAATTTCTCTTTTTAATTTTAAAATTTCAAGTTTAGTAATTGATTGGGGGTTTTTAATTTGGTCTTTTTCTAGCTTTTTAAGTTGCAGGCTCAATTCATTGATCTTTTCTTTCTCTATTTTATTCAAGTAAACCTCTAAGGATACAAAATTTCCCCTTATTACCACTTTGGCTGCATCCCATAAATTTTGGTATGATGTCTCACCATTGTCATTATCTTGAGTGAAATTATTAATTGTGTCTATAATTTGCTGTTTCACCCAGTCATTCTTTAAGATGAGATTATTTAGATTCCAATTACTTTTTGGTCTATTTAACCCAACTTTTTGTTGAATGTAGTTTTTACTGCATTGTGATCTGAAAAGAAAGCATTTACTATTTATTTCTGCCTTCCTGCATTTAATTTTGAGGTCTTTATGTCCTAATATATGGTCAATTTTTGTGTAGGTTCCATGAACTGCTGAGAACTTTCTGTCACCATTCAGTTTTCTCCAGAGATCTATCATACCTAATTTTTCTAATATTCTATTTACCTCTTTAATTTCTTTCTTATTTGTTTTGTGATTTTATTTATCTAAATCAGAGAGTGCAAGATTGAGATCTCCCACTATTATAGTTTTGCTGTCTATTTCTTCTTCCATCTCTCTTAACTTCTCCTTTAGGAAGTTAGATGCTATACCACTTGGTGCATATATGTTTAATACTGATATTGCTTCATTGTCTACATTACCCTTTAGCAAGATATAGTTTCCTTCCTTATCTCTTTTAATTAGATCAATTTTTGCTTTTGCTTGATCTGAGATAAGGATGGCTACCCCTGCTTTTTTGACTTCACCTGAAGCATAATAGATTCTGCTCCAGCCTTTTACTTTTACTCCGTATGTATCTCCCTCTTTTAAATGTGTTATCTGTAAACAACATATTGTAGGGTTCTGACTTTTGATCCAGTCTGCTATCTGCTTCCTCTTTATGGGAGAGTTCATCCCATTCAAATTTATGGTTAAAATTACTAATTCTGTATTTCCTGCCATCCTAATATCTCCAGTTTATGCTTTTCTTTTTCTTGCCCTCCTTCCCTTCTTCCCTAGTATTAAACTTATTGGTCCCACTTGCGTCACACAGCTCTCCCTCTGTAGTATCCCTTCCTCCTCCCTTTGAATCCCTTCCCCCTTCTTGTACCCTTCCCTTATTACTCTTTTTCCTTTTCCTTTTTCTTCTCCCACTTTTTAATGAAGTAAGAGAAGAATCTCTGTAAAACAAATATGTCAGTTATTTCCTCTTTGAGCCAACTCTGATGAGAGTAGGATTCACACAATGTTCTTCCCCTTCTCTAAGTTCCCTCAGATATGATAGGTTTCCTTCGTCTTTTTTCCTCTTTTCCCTTTTTCTGACACTATCCCCTTTCCATTTCTACTTCCATTTTTTATGTTATATCAGTAAAATCAAATTGTACATATGGTTTTTATGTATATTCACAACAGAAATACAATTCTCAAGAGTTCCTTTTACCTTTTTTCTACTTCTCTTGAGTCCTGTTGTTGGAGATCAAATTTAAGCAGTGAAGAGCTATTTTTGAGGCTGAATTAAATAGTTGGTTATGAGGGGAATGAAAGGAGCTTAGAAAGTCCTGTGTGCCTTCTCTGCCATCTTGGCTCCGCCCCTATCCACTTTAGAAAATTTTAAAATATTATGCTCCAGTCTCTATTCAAATAATACCAGTTCTTTCTTGGAAGACGAACAGTATAAAGCTATCATTAATTCTTTGGGACTGTCTTGGATCATTGTATCTCATTTTTTTATTTGTGTTTTATTGAACAAAATGACTAAGAAGGAAATGTCATACATAAATGCACATGTATAAATGATATCTGAATGCTTGAGAAGTTAAGGAGGGGAAAAAGAGGGAAGAATAAAATTTTGACCGAAAGCTTTAAATAAAAAATGTATTTTAAAAAAGCCAAAATCAGAAACTTTAAATTAAAATGTTAAAAAAGAAAGAAAGAAAGAAAGAAAAATTGAGGTGCTTCTCATTTCATTATGTGTATATTTTGCTGACTTAAAGGAATAGAAAAAAATATATTTGCATAAGGAATAATAAGAAAAAATTGCTATAATTGAATCATAAAATGAAAATATTTGAAGAGAAATAGGGTCATTTTCAGTACCTAACATAAACTACAACTTAGACAAATATATTGAAAGTTCTGTATTAAGACAGAATGCTGTGTTTAAAATGACTGCACAACAGTTCCTTTTCATAATTTTTTTTCAGAGATTAGAGTTTTTAAAAAATTAAATAAAATTATCTTTTATGACTTATAATACAATGGTCTCAGAATCATAGCTGGAAAAAAAAAAACAAATATGTTTTGTTTGTTTAGTTTCACAACATGAGCAAGAGAGGAATTGCTCATTATCAGAAAGTCCTGATTTGAGCAATTAGAAGCTAATAAAAAGGCAATAAGATAAAGGTAGTATCAGGAGAAACAAATTGTAGGAGAAATTGGTGACACAAGATTTAACAGAATGTAACATAAACTACTTAGAGAAGACAATGTAGAAACTAATTGGAGACAAGATGATGATAGATTCTGTAGCTGTTGGTTTTTTTTTTTTTTTTTGAGACATCTGCTTATTGCAAGAGTCATTACTTTGATGAGAAATAATTGAATAATGAAAGCCAATATTGCCTTCTATTACCATGTATAACCTGAGAAAGGTAGAGCATCATAAGTGTTGGTCTGTGCCACTCTTGACTAGTCCCTTTTTTGAGAAAGAGAGAGAAAGATGGGAAAATAAAGCCTTTACAGCTGTTTTGCTGTGAGTTGTGTTAAGTTGAGAAAAGTTTTGTGATTTTTCTCAGAGCTGAGTGGGAATAAACAGAATCCCTTGTTAGGTGGCATAAGATGTAAAGCTCTGAAACTAGGTTTAGGATGACCTAAATTCATATCATCAGAGGTAGCTGGCTGACTCAGCAGATAGAGCACTAGGCCTAGAGTCAGGAAGACTTGAATTCAAACTAACCTCAGATACTTATTAGGTATGTGACCCTAAACAAGTCAATTAATTTTTGCCTTTATTCACTGGAGAAGAAAATGGCAAATCACTCCTTTATCTTTGCAAAAACTAACAAACAAATCAAAACAAATACATACACAACATACACAAAACTGCAATAATATTATATTATGGTCCATAGGATCACAAAAAATTGGTCATGACCAAATGACTGAAAAAACAACAAAAATGTTCCAAACTGGCCTGACACTAATTCTAGACAATTCACTTAATCTCTGTCTTTCTCCATATCCTCACTGGTAAAATGGGGATTTTTTTTGCAGAGCTGTCTTTTAGAGGTTATATGAGGTTCAAATTGGATAATTATAAAGTATTTAGCATAGTGCCTGCAAATAAAAGGAACTCAATACCTCTTCCTTTTATTTCTACTTTAAAAATGGGATTAGAAAAAAGGTTAAATGACCTTATCACTATCTACAGCTGGAGAGGAATATATAACTTACAGACCTAGAGAGAATCTAAGGAGCTTGCCAATTCTTTAACTTAAGGGAAATGCTTGTCACTGAAATAGATTAAGACTGATTACCCTGACAAGGATGACTGTGTGCTGAAAAAAATTAGCCCTATTTTAATGGCTTAAAGATAGTTAGGATCAAAAAGTAAGAAGATAAGGAAGGTGGGGGGGAGCACTTTTGCCTCTCAGATGATGTGTATTTCAGACTCTTCTCTAAAAATACCCAAAACTGCTATATGAAGTTGTAATTGGTCCTAAACAAATCTTTCCTTACTTATGCACATCCCTGATTGATTTTTGTATATGAACATATTCTCACTTTGTATTGATGAGAAAGTATACTCCAACTTATACATTAACTGTTATATTTTGATTATTCCTGCTTTTGTCATCTATTGAGTAAATATTATTATTATTACTGTTTTTTGTTTACTATTGAGTAAATGTTATAGTTATTCTTGCTTTTTTACTTTCTTGTTTTGTAAATGTGACATGTTTAAGAGCCAATGATGCAATTGTGTCTGATTCTGTGTAAACTGGAAGCTTGCCAGTAGGGGCTCAATAGCTAAAATGGTAAATAGCAGAATTATTTCCCTTCAATCTACTCTCCCAAATACATACATACATACATACACACACACATATATATACACACACACCTGCCACTTTGTACTCAGTCTAATGAGAAAGCTGAATAATAGTGGCATCCTCTCCAAGAAACCCAAGACCTGAAGGACTGAGCAGAGTAAACCAGTATCAACTCAGAGAGAGCAAGAGGAGAATTGGAATTTAGAACCATGTCCAGGCTACACATATAAGTGTATTCTTCTTGGACCTTATATGTATTATGTCTAAGTCCAAGATCCCATCATTCCTCTCTCATAGTCTAGAGATTCAAATTTCATTCTGACACCACCTTCTTAGCCAGCTGTTCTCTCCTATTTTCCCATCTAATTATCCTTCCACTGATTAGCAACACTGATGAAAGTATTACATCTGTCCTTAAACTTTCAATTCAAGTCTTTATAATTGTGAAAAATTACTTCCAGGTTTCTTCTGCATTTATTGCTATAGAGGTCATCATAAGTGTACAATAATTGTCAGGTGAGATGAATCTCAGGAAGCTATCAGGCATATCCCAAGTGCATAAACTGGGAATACAGCCGACCTCCCAATATTTATTTCAGTTTGACATGTGTCCAACATATGGTTGACAGATATTTTTGCTTCCCTCTTCAATTTTGCCTGATGTGATTCTGTAAAGTCATACTATTCTAGTTTTAGAGCTAGAATGTCAAATAGTCTAATCCCCTCATTTTAAAAAGAATGTATTTTATAAATGAGTATCCTAAAGTCCTAAAAAAAATTAATTGACTTGCCAAAGATTGTCCAACAAGTTAATTAAAAAAAAAAAAAAGAAAAAAGAACTAAATTCAAATCCTCAGAATTCCATGGTGTACTTCTCTTTCTTCTAGGATTTATTCATGATTAGTAGAAAGAGTATTGAATTTCTAGTCATAAGACCTGGATTCAAATACAGACTTTGCCATTTATTATTTGTATAACTTTGGGCAACTCAAACTCCCTGAGAATAAATTTCCCTGTCTCTAATAAATAAGAGTCAGAATAGATAATTTTTAAATTCTCTTGCATCTCTAAAACTAAGAAATCATTATTCTAATTTGCATTGGTTGGCTTCAACCAACTCTCATTGTGTTCATCATAGTTTCATTCTCTAATTTTTTTATTCTGGCAATAATGTCCCTTTCCATTTTTGAAAGTCTGTAGCTTTTTCAGGTCTGCAGTTGCAACAAGATGTCTGGAATGGCAAGTGAAAACATACTTTCCCTAAATCTAGAAGTGAAAAGGACTTCAAAGGCCATCTCATCCAAAATCCTCATGTTGAAGATAAAGAAACTAAAGTTCACAAAGTTTAAATGATTTATCAAGTATCACATGAGTAATAAACATCAGTGGCAAGATTCAAACTCAAGGACTTTCATTTTCACTTTCAACCATTCTTTCTTTTCAAAGTTCTCAAATTCTCAGTACTATTGTAAATCATAACATTCAAATGGTGATTTCTTGAAGAGGTAATTAAAGATAAATTAAAGGCAATTAAGAAAATTTTTAATTTAATCTTGGACTTTGTTATATTGTCCATTCTTTCAGTCATGTTCAACTCTTCTTGACCCCATGTGGAATTTTCTTCTTTCTCTAGATCATTTTATATATGAAGAAATTAAGAAACAGGATTAAATGATTTGCCCTGGGTCACACAGCTACTAAATGAAGCCAGATTTAAACTCGGGAAGATGAGTTTTCCTGACTCTAAGCCTGGCACTCTATTCTGTTTGTCATTTAGCTGCCTTGGACAATTAGCTTCAATACACTTCTTTTCATTTGGTGAACTTACCCCATCCGCAAAAATAAAGGGTTTGGAACAATTTATTTCTAATATCCCATTTAGCTCTAATCCATAGTAGCAGCATCTTTTACTTTTTAAAACATAATTTCAATTTTAAGCATAATCTCACAAACTCAGGAGTCAGCTTGTTGACTTTACAATGCATAATTTTCCAAATGAAAACTCCAAATAAGAAATTTCTTGAATGCAAAATCACAAATGAACTTTGAATATACTTTGCTCATGCAAGCCCACGGCTGTAAAAACGTCACTCTCTGCGAGGGAGTTTCCAGTTGTTCTTACTCTGTTTACAACAAAAGTGTCATATTTTAACATTAGGCAGGAAAGTAAGTTTCCAAATGCACTGTTCATAGCAACAAGAAACAAGATGCAATTTGCTAGCCAGCACATATGGTAGGTCCATTAGCTTAGAGTGACCATAAGAATATCCCAATATTGACTATACACAGAAGCTGGTGAATTCTGTGGCAGCTGCATGTATTTTTTTCCAGTTCAACAAACTGTGCTAATAAGTTGGCTGAAAAGTCAATGATTCCTGGCAATTTTATTTATTGAATCAGCATATGTTTTAGTCACCTTCTAGTTTTTGTCAATATGGTTGAACAATTAAAAATTGAGGGGAAAAACACAAAATGACTTAGATAGCAAGGGTGGGGACTAAAGAAAAGGGACAAGAATTTATTGCCCCATGAACTGACCTTTGTTTTGAACTTACTTTTGGAATTCAATTCAAAAAAAAATTTATTAAGTGTCTACTGAGGGATACATATTGCATTAGGCACTCTAAGAGATATGAAGGTGAGGAGCCCTCAAGAAAATTGCAAACTATTAAGGGCACAATACAGATACTTAAATAAATATGATACATTTTAAAATAATACTTTAAAGATGAGGGGTCTGGGGATCTATGAATATGGAATATTATATATAATGTGAAGTTTTTATTTAAGGCATTTGATTAATTTTGCAAAATATTTTCTTTTCTTTCTTCTTCCTTCCTTCCCTCCCTCCCTCCCTTTCTCCTTCTCTCCTTTTATCCCTCCCTCCCTCCCTCCTTTCATCCCTCCTTCCATCCCTTCCTTCCTCCCTCTCTCCTTCCTTCCTTCCTTTTTTCCTTCCTTCCTTCTTTCCTTCCTTCCTTCCATCTATCTTTCCTTCCTTCCTTCCTTTTCTGTTGTTTTTAGTATCAGAGAACCTGGGTTTGAATCTTGGCTCTGTCACTTAGAACCAATATGATGTTGACCTTAAGAGAATATAGTTTCTTAGAAATTTAGGGTTCTAAATTTGTAAAAGGGAAAGACTAGGTTAAATGGCATATAAGGTCCCTTCTAACTCTAAATGTTAGATCCTATAAAGTAGAATTTTTGTTTCTAATTCCCTAATACATAATATGCTACAATAGATCTCATCCACATTAATACTCCCTATAATGATATTGTTTACAACTCATCCCCAGCCATACCTTTCCATTCCATATTGATCTCTTGTATGTTTTCATAATATTTGTTAAAAGTGCCTACCCACAGGTGTGCATAAAGATGGGTTGTAGTCCTCTGAGAGCATTTCCTTGTGTTCTTAGCCTACTGAGAAAAGGAGGTCTAACAGAAATGTTTCCCCAGTCTCTAATAACATGCACCATTTATACTCCATGTTCTCACATGCTAAGGGTTTTCCTCACATACTCTTGACATTATATCAATAGCCATGGAATAATTGGGCTATTTATTGATTAATTCTGCCTCTTGCTACAAGAATAGACTATCTTTGGCTTTGTTTTTCTCTTAACTTTGATTTCACCTTAGGAAACAAAGAAATGAGCTAATATTAACCATTAATTATAATTACCTAACCTTATAAAGATTTTAAGATGTGAGCATCATTAGCCTTCAGTTCCCTAGCTAGTGAGCACTGGTCATTATTATTTTTATTTTAAGTGAAAGAAGATAAAATGAGTAGATTAGATTCAGAGAATGGCAAGGATAGTTTCAACCGTTCAACACCGGGCAATGCAATCCCCTTGTTTTGTAAATGAACAAAGTGAAGACCCAAAACAGGAAATGATTTGTCCAAGAATTCTCCTAAAATGATTGTAGCACCAATATGTCAATCCCAGTCTTTTGTCTCAATTTGTTGATCTTCAACAATGCTTTCTCATGTAACAGGGGCCTGGTGCTTATACAAAATCTTCTCTACTTGGAGATAATATTGATGAGGTCTAGATATGGGGTACCTAAATGAAATAAGGGTTTAATTGAGGTCTAGTGGTAGGTTTGGGGTACAGGAAGTCAAATAGAGTTCCCCTGCAACCCCTTTGAATTTGGCGCAAGGATATCGAGTAAAATGTAGTATAATAGTGGCACAAGTCCCCAATAAAAGCATTTATTGGCCTGAAAATCTTGATTGATAAAAGAGGTTTATTATGGGGTTTGGAAATAAGGTTAAAGTATAGTTAAGGAAATAGGTAAAGTATAGTTAAGGAAATAGGTAAAGGTGGAGATAAGAAGGGCACCAGACACAGAGTTCCAGTGGAATTCTGGAGGGTCCTGACATGCCAGGCGTAAGGCTATCATATTTGGAAACTCTGCAAAGAGGGGGTCCCAGCTGGCCCCTTTTATAATGGGAGATTTAGCTAGAGGAGCCTGTGGATGTAGTCCCAAGTTGGCTCAGATCCGGGTGGGGCCCTGATCTTCTATTGGAATTCAAAGAGACCAGGATTTGTGAATCAAAAGGTCCTTGATTGATAACTACATCAACTAGGTGGGGTTGGGAATCAGAAAGAAAAGAATAAGTCAATTCTTAAAGGGACCACACCCACATCAATATGGAGTCTTTTCCCAGGAGAATCATAATAATGTATAAAGGACATGTTTTGGAGAGATCTTGGAACAGGTACAGACATTCTGTAACTTGTTTCACCTTTACATGCAGATAGGAGAAGCCTTTTTCAATTGGCCACATAGATGAGCACCTTCAAAAATGCCATAGTAGGTATTCGCCATTCTCTTGGATTCATTGTTTTTATTTTTCAGACTCTTTCATTGACTGTATCAAGTGAGTCAGTGCTATAAGAGGAAAAGGCTTGAGCCAACCTAAGGTATTTAGTTTTATCTGCTTTTATCTAATTGTTTAATAATTATAGGCCATAAGTAGTATAAATGTTCCCTTTATTCAGATTTGCTAAATAATAATTTCATAAATAAAACATCATAGGAAAGTATTATGTGGGGCAGGTCAGGTGTCCCCTTCCCAATTAACTAATCAGAGACATCATCAGGTACAAAGAGAAAGCATTTATTTAATCCCTGCAGGGAGAGGCCCAGACACACCTGAGAGCCATCCCAACTCCCACCATGTGGGAAACCTGACCTGCTTCCAGTTTGTCCAAGGTTTAAAAGCAAAAGACTAGAGCCTTCTCATCAAATAGACTAAAAGTGTTGTGCCACAGTTCCCTTTTAATGTTGTGATCCAGTTTCTCCAATTGTCCTATTTAGTTATTCTGCCTCAGGTTTAACCTTTCCCTCTTAATATTTGAGGAGATAAAGGTCTACCTCAGTTGTTCTGCCCCAAAAGGCCAGGCTATAATCATTCCCTCTTAAATGGTTGATGAGATAAAAGTTTTATATCTTTAAGTTATAGACATTCCTTCTTAATGTTTGACAGGATAAAGATTTATCCATTTTAAATGTCATTAGAATATCAGTAACCTCCCTCCATTGTGTCATCCTACGGGCCTCCCCCCATTAGGTTATCCCCACCCAGGTACCTCCCCCATTATGTCATTGTTTTTGTTATCCTATAAAAAACTTGCCCTCTGATACTTGAGGGCTGGACTCTGGGATGATAGTCTTCTCCAGTCCTTGATCCAAACATGTATCCATTGGTCCTAGTATCTCTCTCCATTTAATAAACTATTGAATTGGTCTCTAATCTCTGTCTTGCTCAGTTTTTCCAGCATTACAAAAAAAGTTCATAACCACCATGTGACTCAATACTGAGAAATACTTTATCCAATCAGTCCCATTCAGTATTATGGTATAATGAGTAAAAAGCTTAAAACAAGACCTGGATTTACATCTTGAATCATGTACTTATAAGCTATGTGACCTTGTACAAGTCATTTAAACTTTCAACTTCTTTTTTTTAATTTTCACTTACTTCTTAGGATCCAATGACTGAATTAATAAAAATACTTTGAAAGTCTTAAAATGCTGTAAAGTTATGACGTGTTTATAAAATATTAAACTAGAAATTGAATATAAAATTTATTTCAAATTGTTGATTATAGCTCACTCTTCCTTAGAGACAGGAAAAATAAATCAGAGATCCCCCAAATATAGTATAACTATAACATAGGGAGATTTCAAAAAGGCCAAATTCAAATATAAGGGAAATATATTTACTCAAGCAGAAATTGTTTAGTCTGATAAAAACTTTCCAAAAATTTTCTATGAATTCAAAAGAAACTAGAGGAACTTGTATTCTGTAATTCTTTAGCCCACATAGCCAAATCATCTTTTTAGTTATATCAGGTATATGTCTCTGCAGATGAAAGACTGAAACAAAACCTTAGGTTTTTTTGGACAGATTATTTTCCCAATGTGTAATTTCTATAATTCTCTCGTTTTCTTGCATTGTTAAATAATGTCATATGAATCTCTAATTGGAAACAGGGCCACTCTAAATACATGCTTAGGCCACCTCTGTGAAGTAAATCTTAAAATTTTCAGTGAAGTCAGGGTGGACATCTTATTGTCTGGCTTTTGTTTAGATCACCCAGAGAGAGAGTTTCTAAATAGCCAGAGTCAAAATTTAACTCTCTGGAGATCATCAGCAACCTACACATTTCATTCCATTTCCAGCTTAGTTTTCACTTGCCTAAGAACACTTCCACAATGCATTTATAGGACCATATTATGGAATTATTTTTCCATCTCCTTCCTCTTCTTTCTCTCCTTGAGCAATATACTACATTAGCATTTTGCCAATTTTAATGGAAAAGGGAATATGCCAAATAAATAAATATTCATGGAGCAAGAACAACTAGATGCTTGTCTTCATTTGGAAGACAATAACCATAAGAAAGAGGACTATTTTTAAAAAAGCATTTAAGTGCCTACTATATTGTGCTAAGTGCCCTGTGCTAAGAGCTTTACAAATACAATCTCACTAAATCATCCTAAGAACCCTGAGGGTTAGATGCTATTATTAACCATATTTTATATCTGAGAAAACTGAAGCAAGCAGAGGTTAAGTGATTTCCCCAGAAATCCCCAGACTCCCCAGAGTCACAGGTTTTTGCAAAAGAATTCACAGTCCTGATGTCCAACAAGGTTTTTGGCCCCCCCCCCCCAAAAAAGGTTTATTTTTTAGAGGGTATCCAGGGATCAGTTCTTGATAGGAATTAGCAAAGGTTTGGGTACACAGCCTTTGATTATATTTAGGTTTCTGTGATCCCTGGCTGGGGAGCAATCTCCAGATGAATTGAGGAACTAATCAATATTAGGTGATAATTATGCCACAGACCAAGATCTCCAGATGAATTGTGGGAGTTTCCCCTGAGAATCAAGTAGGAGGGTGGGGATGCTCCCAAAAGTTAGGAGGGGTTGAGATTTAAGCTTTTTCCAACCCAGGTCCACCTCCCCCTACACAAAGATCAAGGAGACACAGTTCCTATTACATCATTCCCCTCTCAAGCAGTCACCCCAAATTCATTTGGGGTAAAGGGATGAAGGTCTCATCTTCTAGAGCTGCTTCAAGCTGACAAGAGCCATAGACCTGTTCCTATGCTTAATGGGGATTAGGCCAGAAGGGGAAGTACGAGATCTGAAAATGACAGCAGCAATCTGGGGGTTGTTGAGTGTCCAGTGATCTTTAGACTGAAGGAGTACCTGGAAGTTCATAGCTTGGAGCCTCAAGGAAACAAATCTCACAGGCAAGTTAAAAGTGAGGTGGTATCCAGGGTGGAGATGGTGACATTTGGGAAAAGGGCCTTTGCAAATTATGCATTAAGTCCCATCTGTGAGCTACTTTGAGGATGCCGATGGCCCGCCCACCAATCTTGAATGCTGTCACTGCCCACTGAACTCCCTAGCTGAAAGGCTAAGAAGGAGTTAACACCCTCCGGGCAGGGGCCACAGAATAACAGCAAGAAAAATCAGAGAGAAAACGTTAGGAGCAAAGTTCTCATTCTTGGAGTGGGAAAAAGTAAGGAAGAAGAGTAGAGTGAGAGAAAGAAGGACAGCCAATTTCACCCTTCTTTCTCCAGAGTATTTTCACGGGTCCTGTGGAAGAGTAGCTTCAGGTCCTTCTATGGGTTCCCAGAAATATTCTGAAATATCTGAAGGAGAAGTGACAGAAGCAGCATTTTTAATCCTAGAAACATGAGTCCAGCTGGGGAACCCTTCCAATTTGACTGACCTTACATTGTCCTTTCCACTTTACACAAGAGGGTCAGCACCTTGAGGTTTCCAAGATTTCAAGTATATCATGTCTCCTGGATTTACAGGGGTAGCAGTCTGAGTATGAGCCTAGGTTTAGGGAGATATTTGTGTATTCAGAAAGGATCTTCTGGACTTCACCAAGCTGTGTGGCAAACTGAGTGACCAGATACAAGAATGTTGGTGTTTAAGAAGGGGTTCCCATACAGAAGATCAAAAGAGTTCAGCTTAATGTTCTCCTAAGGTGCAATGTGGATTCCAAGAAGCCCTACTGGGAGATTCTTCACCCAGTCCTCTCAAGTCTCCAAGCACAGTTTAGTAAGAATTCACTTGAGGATGTGATTCATTTTCTCCACCTTTCCAGAAGCCTAAGGACTCCAGGCAGAGTGGAGGTGGTAAGTGATCTTAAGTGCCTCAGCCACATTTTGGGTTACCTGGGAAGTGAAGGCCAGGCCATTGTTGCTCTGCAAGGACCTAAGCAGATGAGGTATGATCTCTCTTAGTAAGCACTTGGATACCTCCTGAGCTTTCTCAGTCTTGCAGAGAAAAGCTTCTACTCAATTAGTCAAGGTGTCAACAAAGACCAGAAGCAATTTGAAACCTCTACAAGAGGCCATATATGTGAAGTCTATTTGCCAATCTTCCCCTGGGTACCCTTCTCTGAATAGGCTTCAAAAGAGGGGGAGTTTTAACAGCTCTGTCAAGATTTACTTGGGCACAAACTGGGCAGGCCTGGCAGACTTACCTGATCATTTTTCCCACTTTGTGACCAGTAAAAATGCATTTCACAAGGGATTGAAGAGCATTTCTTCCCAAGTAGGTAGCTTGGTGAAGACTGGAAGTAAGTTTCCATTGACTTGCCTCTGGGATTAAAAGTTGGCTTGAGAGGTTTGAAACTACCAGAAGGAGAAAGGATATATCCCCTTTGTTCTGCAAGGGGTTGTTCCTGTGAGCTATATGAAGGAGTATAAGAATCAGGGAGCTGGGAGATTTCTCTTGCATATTTAATAGGGAAATTCTTTGATGTCAAAAAATCCCCTTTCTTTCCATATAGCTCCATGAGCATGCAAATATGAAAAGCATATTTGGAGTCTATAATATAGATGTTCACTCATTCCCTTCTTTAGCTCCAAAGCTCTGGTTAGGGCAATGAGTTCAGCTTCTGGGTCAAAATTCTAGGGGGCAGTAGCTTAGCTTCCAGGGTGCCATTGAGAATCACCACAGGATAACCTGCCTTTCTTTCCCCATTTTCAAGAAAACTAGACCCATATGTAAACCATTCACCATCCGGGTTGTCAAGAGGTATGTCCCTTAAGTAAAGTCGACTGGAGTAGACAGAATCTAAAGCTTCCTCACAATTATTAATGATGTCTCCTGAGTGTTGTCAGGGAGCAGGATTAAGAGTGTGACACATCCAGAGAATCAGGTCAGAGGTGTCTAGCAGAAGAATCTGATGTTCAGTAAGCCTCCCACTAACAAGCCACTGATGCCCTTTGGCTTCTAAAATGCTCTGAACCTGGTGGGGAGTTAAAACCTCCAATGGCTGCCTTAGGGTGATTTTTGAGGCTTCTTCAATTAGAAAGGCCGAAGAAGCCACTACTCTAAGGCAAGAGGGCCATGTTAGGGAAAGTGAGTCCAGTTTCTTTGAAAAGTAGACAACTGGTCTGGGGTCAGGTCCAAGGGCCTGAGTTAAGACCCCCAGGGCCTGGTCCCCCTTTCATCTACATATAGGATGAAACCAATTCTTTATTACCACAAAGAAACCACATAAGGCATCTAGCAAGTTCCTTACACTTCTCCATATCTTTCAATAAAAAAAAATTTCATTACTATTTTTAGAATGGGATTCAATATACTGCTACAGATATTTTGGACTCTTATTTTCCTCATCTGTAAAACAAGGGGAATTTCTCTCATAAAAATAGTGACATGAAAGGTACCTTTAAAACTACCAGAACAGTAAAAATGTGTGCTAAATAAAATACTTATAAAAGAGACGAATGAAAAGAAACAAGTTAATCTTCTCATCTCCCTACACACACACACACACACACACACACACACACACACGCACTATAACAAAAGACTAGACTCCAAAATATACACAAAGTAGATTCAAGGTAATTTTCAGAAGTGAGTATGCTAATACTTGGAAGGATGTGGAAAAATGGGTACACACAACACTGTTCTGGAGTTGTGAACTGTTCCAACTGTTCTGCAGTACTCTTAGGAACTATGTTCAAAGTGCTGACAAACTATGCATAAACTATGACCCAATCTTACTTAATTGCAATTCACACAGAAATAAAGACATTACCCTGTGACATTATTGATCCCCTTCGAAAAGAAAGAATTAGCAGCAACAACCACTACTAGTTGTGTATTGCAAAGAGGTTGGGAAAAAGGAACCATATATAGAAAAAAAATTTTTTATAGCAGCTATTTTAGTCATTAGCAAAGAATTGGAAATTCAGTAAATACCAATCAGGTTGGGAATAGTTAAACAAATTGTGATGCATAATTATGATGGAATACTATTGTGCTACAAGAAATGACAAGCAGGATGGTTTCAGAAAAATCCAGGAAGATTTATATGAATTTATGCAAAGCAAAGAGCAGACCAAGGAGAACATTGTACACAGTAGAGGTGAGGGGGATTGCGATAGCAATATGGGCAGCTGTGACAGGAAGCCAGCTACCAGAAGGGGATCAGAGATGAAGGGCCATTGCAATAGCAAGTGAGCAGCTGTGACAAGACGCCAGAACAAAAAACAATTTGCTTACAATATTGTAAGAATGATTTACTTTGAAAGATTTAGTTACTGTGATCAAAAAAGGCTTTCTGATGAAAAGAGCTATCCAAAGAGACCTATGAATTCTTTTTAAAAATTTTTTATTAGTTTTCAACACTAACTTTTATAAGATTTTAATTTACATTTTTCTCCTTCCTTCTTTCCTCTCTCCCCTTCCCAAGACAGCAAGCAAACTGATACAGGTTATACACATAAAATTATATTAAACATATTTCCACATTAGTCATGTTGTGAAAGATAAAACACATAACACAAGGGAAGAACCATGCAAAAGGGGGGAAAAACACAAAAAAGTGAAAATAATATGCTTTGATATGCATTCAAATTCCATAGTTTTTTCTCTGGATGTGGTAGCATTTTCCATCATGAGTCTTTTGTAATTGTTTAGATCATTTTATTGCTGAGAAAAACAAAGTCTGTATAAGCTAATCATGGTGCAATTAAGATAGCTTAAATTACTATGGAAAATATTCTCCCGGTTCTGTCCACTTCATTCAGCATCAGTTTGTGTAACACTTTCCAGGCTTTTTTGAAGTCAGAAAAACTCATCATTTCTTATTGAATAATAATATTCCATTAATTCATATACTCTAATTTTTTCAACCATTGCCTAACTGATGAACATTCCCCTCAATTTCTAATTCTTTGTTACCACAAAAAGAGCTACTCTAAATATTTTTGTACATTTTAACGATCTCTTTGAGATACAGACCAAATAGTGATATTGGTGGATGTTATGACCACGTATTTAAAATCAGCCGGAGTCAGGAATTCAAGTTAAGGGAAAAATCTTCAATCTTTATTCTCAGTAGAGGTGAGGGGGATTGCGATAGCAATATGGGCAGCTGTGACAGGAAGCCAGCTAGCAGAAGGGGATCAGAGATGAAGGGCCATTGCAATAGCAAGTGAGCAGCTGTGACAAGACGCCAGCCAGCAGTCTCTCCTTCCCCTTCCCTTTCCACGTCCCTGCCTCCACCCACCAAAATCGTCATTTCCTATACAACACATCAGGACTTGCACAGAGTGGGCAGGGGCCATTCTTTCTCCAAGCTTATATATTAATAAAGTATGGTCCAATTACTATTTAGCCTCACGTGCTTGGGACCTCAGTGCATCAACTTGGCCTCAGCCCATTATAGGTGGATCAAAAGGCAAGCATAGTTTTATAGCATTTTGGGCATAATTCCAAATTGCTCTCCAAAATGGTTGAATCAATTCACAATTCCACTAAACACTGCATTACTATTCTAATTTTCCCACATCCTCTCCAACATTTATCATTTTCCTTTTCTGTTAAGTTAGCCAATCTGATACATGTGAGATGGTACCTCAGAGCTGTCAATTTGCATTTCTCTAATCAATATTGATTTAGAGCATTTTTTCTATATAATTAAAGATAGCTTAAATTTCTTCATCTAAAAACTGTCTGTTCATAGCCTTTGGCCTTTTGTCAATTAGGGAATGACTTATATTCTTATAAATTTGAGTCAGTTCATTTTAGAAATGAGGTCTTTCTGATGAACAAATGGAAGCACATTTTAAAATATTTTTTCCTTGTATTATTATTTTTTTTTTTGCAATATGGCTACATTTGCAACATTTTGTATGATTTCACATATACAAAGGGAATCATATTGCTGGCAGTATAACACCTGGATGAACACAAGGAATTTGGAACTGAAAATAAAGAAATATGTTTAAATAAATAAATAAATAATAAAATGTGTTCAGAAAATTAGGAATTTTGGAAGATAAAAAGCTTTGGTTAGAAACATGATGAATTCTATTTTTAATCACATTCATATATTTAAGAACACTTCTCTGGTGATCTCATAGAGAAAAATAGCAACTCTTTTTCCTATCCCCTCAGTATGATCCTCGTTTGTTTTATTTCACTCTAAGACCTGAGAGATAATCCATGAATATGTTATGGAAATGCTTCTCTTTCTATTTGTTTCTCTGTCTCTCTCTCTTTCCACTCTTCCCTTCCCCGCTTGTTCTCTCTCTTCAGTTCAATCTCAAAGGGAAAACAATGATATACTTTTTAATAAAATTGAAGAGTTCCTGGCATTCCTATTAAGATAAACAGAATAAGGTAGAATCTTTGAAAACACAAATTCTAGAGAAAAGAGAATAAAGAGAATAAACTCAAATAATTCAAAGATGATTAAATACTTATATCCACCATTTCTTAAGTGGTTGAGAGAAGAAGGGGAGGAATGGGGGAGAAGAAAGAAAAGAGGAAAGAGTTCAAGACTGTAGAAGGTAGGGGAAGAGGAAGAGGAGAGAGGTGAAAGAAATACGGAAAGAAGCATCTTATGGGCAGAATGAAAAGGATAGAGAATCTTATTTCTAGTAATTGCCTTTCCAATGTATTATATAAAGGTACAAATAAATGGGTGAGATAAGAGAGGAATCCCTTATTATATACTATCATATAAGCTAGCAATGGGTAACAATTTTGAGGGTATAAGATATATTATAAAAATACTATAAAGTAAAGCAAAATTGGGGTTGAGAAAGGTCTGGAGAGAAAGTAAATTAAGAGAAAAGATAGAATTAGTGATGGAGTAGTCAAAAGGAACACCCAACAATTAGGAAGAATCAGTTATGAAAGAAGGAAGAGGAAAAAGCAACATCCAGTCATTTGAATCTTGATTTGGAGAAGTGAGGAAAGGAAAAGAATTTAGACCAGATTCTTCCAAAGACAAATGAAATTCTCTACTACTTCCCACACACATTGCACAATCTTGTTGTTAATGTATACAATATACTTTTGGTTCTGCTTGTTTTATTCTGCAGCAGTCCAAGTAAATCTTTACAGGCGTTTTAAAAATCACCTTGTTCATCATTTTTTTGTTTGCTTGCTTGCTTTTTATTTCTCATGTTTTTTCCCTTTTGGTCTAATTTTCCTTGCACAACATGACACATATGGAAATATGCTTTAAAGGACTGCATACATTTAACCTATATCAGAACTAAGAACATGCAATATTTTTATTTAATTTTTTAGAATTTTCAATAGAATTTTATTTTTCCAAATACATGTAAAGATAGTTTTCAAACATTCAATTTTGTAAGACTTTGTTCCAAATTTTTCTCCTTCCCTTCTTTCCCTCCCTTTCCCAAGATAACAAACAATCTGATATAGGTTAACAATCCTTTTTTTTTTAATTATAACTTTTTATTGACAGTACATATGCATAGATAATTTTTTTTATAACATTATCCCTTTCACTCACTTCTGTCCTGATTTTTCCCTTCCCTCCCTTCACCCCCTCCCCCAGATGGCAAGCAGTCCTATACATGTTAAATATGTCACAGTATATCCTAGACACAATATATGTGTGCAGAACCTAACAGTTCTCTTGTTCCACGGGAAGAATTGGATTCAGAAGGTAAAAATTACTTGGGAAGAAAAACAAAAATGCAAATAGTTTACATGCATTTCCCAGTGTTCCTTCTCTGGGTGTAACTGATTCTGTGCATCATTGATCAATTGGAACTGAATTAGATCTTCTCTTTGCTGAAGATATCCATTTCCATCAGAATACATCCTCATACAGTATCATTGTTGAAGTGAATAATGATCTTCTGGTTCTGCTCATTTCACTTTGTTCATCATTTTTTATAGAACAATAATATTCCATTACCTTCATGTGTCACAACTTGTTCAGTCATACCCAAATTGATGGGCACCTACTCATTTTCCATTTCTTTGTTACCACAAAAAGAGATGCTACAAACATTTTTGCACATGTGGGTCTTTTTTCCTCTTTTATGATTTCCTTGGGATACAGATCCAGTTGTGTCACTGCTGGGTCAAAGGGTATGCACAGTTTGATAACCCTTTATGCATAATTCCAAATTGTTCTCCAGAATGGTTGGATCTTTCACAACTTCACTAACAATGCATTAATGAGCAAGTTTTCCCACATCCCCTTCCATATTTATCACTGATTTTTCCTGTTTTCTTAGATAATCTAAGAAATGAAAAGAGGTATATTTTAAAGAAAAAAAAATCAAATTATCAAAATTAAAAACAAAATGGGACAGGTTTCAATGAATTAAAAAAGAATCAAGAAAATTGCCAGAAACTATTTTACCTAATTATATGCCAAAATAGATGATTTTTTAAAAAATTATGATAATCTAAACAATAGGGTACAAGAAATGTATACAAATTTTATTCTCCCAAAAAGACAACAACTAAGGAAAAATAGATTTGTATAAAAATTCTACCAAATGGAATCTCATATACCTGACTTCAGAAAAGCCACATGACTAGGGACAAGTCACTTAGGAAGTTCATTAATGGCTTGTTCAATTTCTTTTTCTAAAACGGGACTATTAAAGTAATTTATCCCCTGTTCTCTTAATGTAGACAGTTTATCTTCTTTTAAATATTTAATCATTTCATTTCAATTGTCAGATTTGCTGCCATAGAGATGGGCAAAATAATTCCTAATTATTGTTTAAATTTTTTTCATTGGTGGTAAGTGCACCCTTTTCATTTCTTGATGCTAGCGATTTGGTTTCTTTTCTTTCCTTTTTCTGATCAAATTAGCTAAAGGTTTATCTATTTTCTTGTTTTCTTCATAAAACCACTTCTTGATTTTATTTATTAGTTCAATAGTTTTCTTAGTTTCTGTTTTTATTAATGTCTCCTTTGATGTGATGTCGGGCAAGCTCTCTGGTGGGCCTTGGGATCAACCTAATGCCTTGGGCTAAGTGGGGGAGTGAAGTGAAAGAGGCAAGAGAGCAGACACGTGGCTGGTCAAAGACGGAATCTGGACTCTGGAGTCTGGAGTCTGAAGTCTTCTCTGTGGCAGAGAGAGTGAGAGTCCTCTGTTGCTCCTTTAAATACTCCAGTACAATCACTTTACTACCTCATACAGAGCATGCCCAACCACACTTGAGCGTGCACCAACTTGTCAGGAGAGCCATTACATCACTGTATTACCTTAAGTATATGTACTTGACTAGAGTGAATACATCAATAGCTAGAGAATTTTTATCTCATCAACTATACTGAATCTCAAGTACACCTTTTTAGAGTTCCAGTCTTCTGCATTTCGAGTTTCAGAATTTCTTAATTTATATTTAATTAGTGGTTTTTAATTTATTCTTTTGTTAGCTTTTTTAATTGCATACCAAATTTATTGATCTCCTCTTTCTCATTTTATTCATGGAGCTATATAGAAATATAAGTTTTTTCCTAAGAACTCCTTTGGCTGCATCCCATAGGTTTTGGTATGTTTTTCTCTTTATTGTCATCCTCTTAAATAAATTATGTATTGTTTCTGTGATTTATTGCTTGATTCACTCATTCCTTAGAGTTAGATTATTTAATTTTCAATTGGTTTTTAATCTCTTTCCCTGGCTCTTTATTGAATATAATTTTTATTGCATTATGGTCTGAAAAGGAAGGATTTACTATTTCTGCTTCTCTGCATTTGATTGTGAGGATTTTATACCCTAATATATGTTCAGTTTTTGTATAGGTGTCATGTACTGCTGAGAAAAAAGGTATATTCCTTTGTGTCCCTATTGAAATTTTTCCAAATTTTTTCCTATGTTTTTTAAGATCCTATTAACCTTCTTGTTTCTTTCTTGTTTATTTTGTGATTAGAGTTGCCTGATTCTCAGAGGGAAAGGTTGAGGAGCCCCACTAGAATAGTCTTGCTGTCTATTTCTTCCAAAACTGGATTAAAATCTTATTTAGGAATTTGGCTCTTCTACCACTTGATGCATACATATTTAATGTCATTACTACTTCATTATTTATGGTATCTTTTATCAAGATTTTCTTTCCTTCTTTATCCCTTTTAATTATATCTATTTTTATTTTTGTTTTATCAGAGATCAGAATTACTACCCCCCCTTTTTTTTTACTTCACCTGAAGCATAATAAATTCTGTTCCAGATTTTATCTTTACTCTGTATGTGTCTCTTTGTGTCAAATGTGTTTTTTGTAAACAATATATTATAGAATTCTGTTTTGTAATCCACTCTGCTATTCACTTCTGTTTTATGGGAGAGTTCACCCCATTCACATTCACAGTTATGATTACCAGTAATGTATTTCCCTCCATCCTATTTTCTCTCCTGTGTTTATTTTTGTTCTCTCTTTTTACCCTGTCCTCAGCCTTGTGTTTTTATCCACCCCACCCACCACCTTATCTCCTAACACTTCTCCTTTTCTTACTAGTTCTTTTTTTATTCACTCCACCCACTATCTTATCTTCTATCAACTCCTCCCCCTTCTCTTACTTTTTTCCCTACTCTTTTTTGCCTTCTCTTCTATCCTGACCCTCCCTATTCTTCCTTCCTATTCTTCTTTCTCCTCCTACTTTATAGAGTTAGATAAATTTCTATACCCAAATGAATGCCTTCTTAGAGGCAAAACTGATAAGATCAAGCTTCAGACAATATTTATCCCTCTCCTTTATTTACCTAGATTGTAATAGGTCTTTTGCACTTCTTCATGCAAACTAATTTTTCCATTGTACCTCCATTTTCATCTTTGTTTTCCCAGCCATTAATGTCTTTTTCTTTGATGTCATCACATCAGAATCCATTTATAACCACACCCTCAGTGGTGTCCCCTTCTGACTTCCCCAGTCTGAGATAGAGTTCCCAAGAGTTACAGATATTGTTTTCCCATATAGAAATATAAACAGGTTGATTTTTTAAATGCTATATGTTATCCCCCATCTACCTTTCTATGGTTCTCTTGAGTCCTGTATTTATAGTTTAAATTTTCTGTTTAATTCTGTTTTATTTTCCCAATAGAAATTATTGAAAGTCTCTTACTTCATTGAAGCTCCATCTCCTACCCTTAAACATGATGCAGAATCTCACTGGATAGTTAATTCTTGGTTGCTACCCCAGGTTCTGGAATATAGTATTCCAGGCCTTCCAATTCTTGATTATAGAAGCTGCCAGATCCTGGGTAATTCTAACTGTTCTTCCTTGATATTTGAATTGTTTTCGTCTGGCAGCTTGCAGTGTTTTTTTCTTGAGATTGCAGTTTTGAAGTTTTGCAATAATGTTCCTTGGGGTTTTCCTTTTATAGAATGCTATCCAGGATTTTTTTTTTTTGGGGGGGGTGGGATGGCCTTCTAGTAGGCCAATAATTTTTAATTTGTCTCTTCTGGAGCTATTTTCCACTTCAGCTGTTTTTCCAAGCAGGTATTTTTTCACATTTTCTTGCATTTTTTCATTCTTTTTAGTTTGTTTAACTGATTCTTGATCTCACAAAGTCATTAGCCTCCATTTAGTATTTTTTCCTAGTTTTTAATGTGCAATTTTCTTCTGTTAGTTTTGTATATATTTTTCTATTTGGTTAATTCTACTGTTTAAGGAGCTGTTTTCTTTAGAATTTTTTTTTCTTTTCCAAGCTGTTTAGTCTCTCATGCACATTTCTCATTTCCTTTCTCATTTTTTCATCTACCTCTCTTATCTGCCTTTTAAAGACTTTTATGAGCACTTTTAAGAAACCACTTTGGACTTGAGACCAATTGATATCTCAATTTGAGATGTCCTCTATGGAAATTCTGTCCTCCTCTGAATTTGTGTTTTGGAATATGTGTTTGGAGTGGAATGGAATCACTATAATAGCTTTTTTTTTTTTTTTTATTAATTTGGTGTTATTTGCATGGCAGACATTGTTCATATTACTCTTGAATGGTCAATGTAATTTTACCTGCTTACCATTCATTTTTTCTTTTCTTTTTCTTTTTTTAATAGCCTTTTATTTGCAAGTTATATGTATGGATAATTTTATAACATTGATAATTGCCAAACCTTTTGTTCCAATTTTTCCCCTCCTTCTCCCCATCCCCTCCCCTAGATGGCAGGATAACCAGTAGATGTTAAATATATTGAAGTATAAATTACATGACTAAGCTGTTATTTTGCTATACAAAAAGAATCAGACTCTGAAATATTGTACAATTAGCCTGTGAAGGAAATCCAAAATGCAGGCAGGCAAAAATTGAGGAATTGGGAAGTCAATGTAATGGTTCTTAGTCATCTCCCACAGTTCTTTCACTGGGCATAGCTGGTTCAGTTCATTATTGCTCGATTGGAACTGGTTTGGTTCATCTCATTGCTGAGGATGGCTAGGCTCATCAGAACTGGTCATCATATAGTATTGTTGTTGAAGTATATAATGATCTCTTGGCCCTGCTCGTTTCATTCATCATCAGTTTGTGTAGGTCTCTCAAAGCCTTTCTGAAATCATCCTGTTGGTTATTTCTTACCAAACAATAATATTCCATAATATTCATATACCACAATTTATTCAGCCATTCTCTAATTGATGGGCATCTACTCAGTTTCCAGTTTCTGGCCACTACAGAGAGAGCTGCCACAAACATTCGTGCACACACAGATCCCTTTCCCTTCTTTATGATCTCTTTGGAATATAAGCCCAGTAGTAACACTACTGGATTAAAAAGGTATGCACAGTTTGATAACTTTTTGAGCATAGTTCCAAATTGCTCTCCAGAATGGTTGGATGTATTCACAATTCCACCAACAATGTATTAGTGTCCCTGTTTTCCCACATCCCCTCCAACATTCTGCATTATCTTTCCCTGTCATTCTAGCCAGTCTGACAGGTGTATAGTGGTATCTCAGAGTTGTCTTAATTTGCATTTCTCTGATTGATAATGACTTGGAGCATCTTTTCATATGGCTAGAAATAGTTTTAATTTCTTCATCAAAGAATTGTCTATTCATATTCTTTGACCATTTATCAACTGGAGAATGGCTTGATTTCTTATAAATTAGAGTCAATTCTCTATATATTTTGGAAATAAAGCCTTTATCAGAACCTTTGACTGTAAAAATATTTTCCCAGTTTATTGCTTCCCTTCTAATCTTGTCTGCATTAGTTTTGTTTGTGCAAAAACTTTTCAGTTTGATATAATCAAAATTTTCTATTTTGTGATCAGTAATGATCTCTAGTTCTTCTCTAGTCATAAATTCCTTCCTCTTCCACAGGTCTGAGAGGTAAACTATCCTGTGTTCCTCTAATTTATTTATAATCTCATTCTTTATGTTTAGGTCATGAACCCATTTTGACCTTATCTTGGCATACGGTGTTAAGTGTGGATCAATGCCTAGTTTCTGCCATACTAGTTTCCAATTTTCCCAGCAATTTTTGTCAAACAGTAAGTTCTTATCCCAAAAGCTGGGGTCTTTGGGTTTGTCAAACACTAGGTTGCTATAGTTATTGACTGTTTTGTCCTTTGAACCTAACTTATTCCATTGATCAACTAATCTATTCCTTAGCCAATACCAAAATGGTTTTGGTAACTGCTGCTCTATAATATAATTTTAGATCTGATACAGCTAAGCCACCTTCATTTTATTTTTTTTTTCATTAATTCCCTTGAAATTCTTGACCTTTTGTTTTTCCATATGAACTTTGTTGTTATTTTTTCTAGGTCATTAAAATAGTTTTTTGGGAGTCTGATTGGTATAGCGCTAAACAAATAGATTAGTTTAGTTAATATTGTCATCTTTATTACATTTGCTCACCCTATCCAAGAGCATTTAATATTTTTCAAATTGTTTAGATCAGACTTGATTTGTATGGAAAGTGTTTCATAGTTTTGCTCATAAAGTTTCTGATTTTCCCTTGGCAGATAAATTCCTAAGTATTTTATACTATCAGTAGTTACTTTAAATGGAATTTCTTTTTGTAACTCTGACTGTTGGATTTTGTTAGTGATATATAAGAATGCTGATGATTTATGTGGGTTTATTTTGTATCCTGCAACTTTGCTAAAGGTGTGGATTATTTCTAATAACTTTTTAGTAGAATCTCTGGAATTCTCTAAATATACCATCATATCATCAGCAAAGAGTGATAATTTGGTTTCCTCATTGCCTACTCTAATTTCTTTAATCTCTATCTCAACTCTTATTGCCAAAGCTAGCATTTCTAATACAATATTGAATAGTAATGGTGATAGTGGGCTACCTTGTTTCACTCCTGATCTTATTGGGAATGGTTGCAGTTTTTCCCCATTACATATGATGCTTACTTCTGGTTTTAAATAAATGCTGCTGATTATTTTAAGGAAAAATCCATTTATTCCTATGCTCTCAAGTGTTTTAATAGGAATGGATGTTGGATTTTATCATATGCCTTTCCTGCATCTATTGAGATGATTATATGGTTGTTGTTAATTTGGTTATTAATATGGCCAATTATATTGATAGTTTTCCTAATATTGAACCAGCCCTTCATTCCTGGTATAAATCCTACTTGATCATAGTGTATTATCCTGGGGATGATTTTCTGTAGTCTTTTTGCTAATATCTTATTTAAGATTTTAGCATCAATATTCATTAGGGAGATTGGTCTATAATTTTCTTTCTCTCTTTTCAACCTACCTGGTTTAGGTATCAATACCATGTCTGTGTCATAGGAATTTGGTAGGACTCCTTCATTCCCTATTTTATCAAATAATTTATATAGCATTGGGGCCAATTGTTCTTTAAATGTTTGGTAGAATTCACATGTAAATCTATCTGGTCCTGGGGATTTTTTCTTAGGGAGTTGATTAATAGCTTGTTCTATTTCTTTTTCTGAAATGGGGACTATTCAAGCAATTTACTTCCTCCTCTATTAATCTGGGAAGTCTATATTTTTGGATGTAGTCATCCATTTCACTTATGTTATCAAATTTATTGGCATAAAGTTGGGCAAAGTAACTCCTTATTATTTCTCTAATTTCCTCTTCATTGGTGGAAAGTTCTCCCTTTTCATTTTTAAGACTACTAATTTGATTTTCCTCCCTCCTTTTTCTAATCAGATTTACCAAAGGCTTATCTATTTTATTGGTTCATAGAACCAACTCTTAGTTTTATTAATTAGTTCAATAGGTTTTTTTTTTTTTTACTTTCAACATTATTAATTTCTCCTTTTAATTTTAGAATTTCAAATTTAGTATTTGATTGGAGGGGAGGGGGTTAATTTGGTCTTTTTCTAGTTTTTTTAGTTGCAAGCCCAATTCATTGATCTTCTCTTTCTCTATTTTATTTAAGTAGGCCTCTAAGGATATAACATTTCCTCTTATTACCACTTTGGCTGCATCCCACAAATTTTGGTATGGTGTCTCATCATTGTCAATATCTTGAGTGAAATTATTAATTGTGTCTATAATTTGTTGTTTCACTCAATCATTCTTTAAGATGAAATTGTTTAGTTTCCAATACTTTTTGGTCTATTTACCCCTAACTTTTTGTGGAATGTAGTTTTTATTGCATTGTGATCTGAAAAGAAAGCATTTACTATTTCTGCCTTCTTGCATTTAATTTTGAGGTCATTATGTCCTAATATATGGTTAATTTTTGAATAGGTTCCATGAACTGCTGAGAAGAAAGTATACTCCTTTCTGTCTCCATTCAGTTTTCTCCAAAGATATCATACCTAATTTTTCTAATATTCTATTTACCTCTTTAATTTCTTTCTTTTGTGGTTTGATCTGCCTAATTCTGAGAGTACAAGGTTGAGATCTCCCACTGTTACAGTTTTGATATCTATTTCTTCTTGCAGCTCTCTTAACTTCTCCTTTAGGAAGTTAGATGATATACCACTTTGTGCATATATGTTTAGTATTGGTATTGCTTTGTTGTCTCTGCTGCCCTTTAGCAAGATATAGTTTCCTTCCTTATCTCTTTTGATTAGATCAATTTTTGCATTTGCTTGATCTGAGATAAGGATGGCTATCCCTGCTTTTTTGACTTCACCTGAAGCATAATAGATTCTGCTCCAGCTTTTTACCTTTACTCTGTATGTATCTCCCTGCTTTAAATGTGTTTCCTGTAAACAACATATTGTAGGGTTCTGACTTTTGTTCCAGTCTGCTATCCGCCTCCTCTTTATGGAGAGTTCATTGCATTCACATTTACAGTTAAAATTAGTAATTCTGTATTTCCTGCCATCCTAACATCCCCAGATTATGCTTTTCTTTTTCTTTCCCCTCTCTCTTTCCCAGTTTTAAACTTATGCACCCCACTTGTATCACGACACTCACCTTCTTTAAGATCCCTTCCTCCCCGCCTTTGAATCTCTTCCCCTTTCTTGTACCCTTCCCTTATTACTCTTTTTTCTCCTTTTCCTCTCCCCCTTTTTAATGAGGCAAGAGAGGATTTTTTGTAAAACAAGTATGTCAATTATTTTCTCTTTGAGCCAACTCTGATGAGAGTAAGATTCATACAATGTTCCCCCCCCTCTCTGAGTTCCCTCAGATATGATGTTTTCTTTGCCTCTTAGTGGGATGTAGTTTCCCTGTTTTTATCCCTCCTTTCCTCCTTTTCTGACATTATCCCTTTTCCATTTCTACGTTCCCTTTATTTTATGTTATATCAGTAAAATCACATTATACATATGGTTTTTATGTATATCCACAACAGAAATACAATTCTCAAGAGTTCCTTTTACCTTTTCTGCATCTCTTGAGTCCTATGGTTGGAGATCAAATTTTTTGTTTAGTTCTGGTTTTTTCCTTAGAAATAAATGGAATTCATTTGTTTCATTAAATGTCCATCTTCTTCCCTGGAAGAAAATGCTCAGCTTAGCTGGTTAGTTTATTCTTGGGTGCATTCTAAGTTCTTTTCCCTTTCGGAATATCAGATTCCAAGCCCTTCGATCCTTGAATGTGGAGGCAGCCAGATCTTGGATGATCCTTATTGTGGCACCTCGGTATTTAAATTGGTTTTCTCTGGCTGCTTGTAAAAATTTTTCCTTAATCTGATAGTTCTGAAATTTGGCCACAATATTTCTTGGAGTTTTTATTTTAGGGTCTTTTTCAGAAGGTATTCAATAAATTCTTTCAATGCCTATTTTACCTTCTGATTCTAATACCTCTGGACAGTTCTCTTTGATGATTTCTTGTAAAATAGTATCTAGGCTCTTTTTTCATCATAATTTTCAGAAAGCCCAATAATCCTCAGATTATTTATCCTAGATGTATTTTTCCAGGTCTGTCATTTTTCCAAGTAGATATTTCATGATTTTTTCCAATTTATCTTTTTTTTTTTTTTTTTGGTTTTGCTTGAGTGATTCTTGCTGTCTCAATGAATCATTAGCTTCTATTTATTCAGTTATGATTTTTAATGAATTATTTTCTTCATTAGCTTTGTTTACTTCTTTCTGTATATGTCCAATTGAGTTTTTACATGAATTGTTTTGCTCTATGGAATTTTTTTCCATTTCACTAATTTTTTTTTTTTTTTTTTTTTTTTACTGAGCTATTTTCTTTTTCTAACTCACAAATTTTGTTTCCCTGCACTTCCTGGGAATTTTTTATCTTTTCCAATTCATATTTCAGCAAGTTGTTACTTTTTTGCATAGCTTCTCTTTTCTTTCCCCATTTTTCTTCTAACTCTCTTTTGAGACTTTTTATGGTCTCTTTTATGAGAGCTATGTAAGAGAGGACAGGTAACATTCCCCTTTGGGATATTGTCTGGTGGCTGTTTGCTATTAGTCTCTTCCAGATTGCAGGCCTGCTCTTTTTTCAGTATAGAAGCTATCAATCGTCCTTTTCATTTTTTTATTCATTTTTTAAAGCCTTTAGAGTCTGCCTTCAGGGCAAGAGGGTTACCAGCTTCCTCTGTAGAGCAGGTAAGAGATATAAATTGGCTTCTGGCTCCGAGGAATGAGAGTGCTCTGAGTGAAAGTTTCCCCTTTCCCCAACCGGAGGTAATTTAGCACAGCAGAGCTACAGAAGTGCACAGTAGAGGACCCTTGCTGTGTGGTTTAGTTACTGCCCTAAGGCTAGAGACTAAGCAGTGAAAGTGTCACTGCCCCAGGCCAGAGCCCCTTATGGGGCTGTGGGTATTAGCAGCTGACTAGTGAATAGCCAGGTTAGGACTGGAAGTCTCTGCCCGGAAGCAAATCTCCCTGTGAAAGTTCTATTGCCCCAAGCTGAGTCCCCGCACTGTGCAGATTAGAGACTGTTCCGGGCTGTTCCCCCCTGCCCTGCAGGTTCGCAACTGCCCGAAGGAAAAGCCCCGTACTGAAGGTTGGGGCTGCGAGCTTGTGCTGTGATCTGTGCTCTCACTTCTGGTTTGGGGTTCCACTCGGAGCCTCTGGTTCTCTCCCTGCCCGGACTGATCTCCAGGCCCCAGGACAAACCTTTTCTGGCAAGATTCCAGATAATCTTTGGCTAGTGAGTTGTGTACTTCTAATCTTTATGAGTTATAGCAGTCAAGCCTATTTTTGAGGCTAAATATAATATTGATAGTGAGGGTAAAAGAAGAGCTTAGAAAGTCCCTTGTGTCTTCTCAGCCATCTTGGCTCCACCTCCCCCATAATAGCTTTCTATGATTGTGTCTTTTTTTTGTTTCTTGCTCATTTTCTTTTCTTTTGGAGGCCTGATAGGAGATAAGGTGATGGGTAGTATAAGGTATAGGGGGCACTGTCCCAAGCTTCCTTTGTAGTCTGAGCCTAGGCTTTGAGCACAAGGGCCCCTTATATTTGTAGGAGGTATTTTTGGCTGCTCTTTTGAGTAGACAGCCTGGTTTCTCAGTATTTGCCTTCTGACCTGGGCCTGGAAGCTGCTTCACTGATTTGCTCTTCTATTGGGCCAGGATTACGCATCTTAGTCGCTGATTTGCTGTGATTAAGACCCCCTTACTGACTTTCTCAGAGTCTGTCTAAGCTGGACTGAACACCATTTTTCACCCCAGTGAGACTGACCTTTTATTGAAGTTTTTCAGTCTATCTTGAGCTGGAGAGAGGTTTCATTCCATCAGAGACCATGGATAAGCCACTTCATTTCTCTCCAATTCAGTTTCTTCATTTTGCAAAAAGGGGTTAATGTTAACTATATTGTGAGACTAACAGGTGGTAATGTATCAAGTACTTCAGCAACCTAAAAATATTTCCTCTTATAGATTTATTGTTTGTTCAATCCAGGTTCTTAACATCCAATCAGGAAGTATATATACTGACTCATGTGTTTGTTTCTACCCCTAAATCTTGTTTCATTACAGAACAGCCAATTCCCCTTCCTATTTCTCTAATTGCACCCTTAAACTACCTCCATTCAGAGTTCAGGGGATTGTGATCCGTGCTGATGGCCAACTGGTGATCTGACCTTTAACTTACATTCTTTATGACTTAATCTCCTTCCTTAGAAGCAAAAATCCCTTTTCTGTATCATCACACCCTTTATTCTCTCTTAGTCTCATCCTCAACCAAATCAATACTAATTTACTGCTTTCATTAAAAGAGACCCTAAGATTTCTTATTTTCTTTGATTTTCTATACTACTGGTAATGTCCTGGGTAGTCTGGTGAATATTGGCAAAGAAAGCCTGAATCTCCATGTACAATCTGGAAGCCTAGCTACTCCCTGAGGCAAGCAGGAGGGAAAATCCATAAGATTTTTAAGTAGACCCTTTTGATTTTGTTTGGGCCTTTTGTTCTTAAGTGGCCTTTTATTCAAGCAGAATTTTAATTATAGTCCTAATTCAAGTGGTGGTTTCTAGAGACCACCATTAATATTTCCTATCGGAAAGCCAAGTTATTATGTCAAACTCCCAAGGTTATATTTCTCCTATACTATAGATTTTCGTAACTCTTTTTAGGGTGCTAAATCCCTTATAGAGTTAGCCTCCCAGTCAATAGTGTAATCTTCTTTCTTGATAACCCTCTTTTGGGGTTAGTCTGGCAACCTTCTCTATGAATTTAGTCTACTAGTCAATGCTATACTCCCACCTCATGGTGTCTTCCCTTTAATGACATTTTCCTCCTGGTTAATTTGAGTTCCTTCCCTTTGTTAATTGTTAAAATCTTTTTCCTTGCTAACTCCTCTTAAAATTTACACTGCTTTTAGCAGAATAATAAAATATTTGCTCCTTGATTTGAAAGTCTATGTCTACAAATTTTGGAGGGAATGACTTGGCAACACTAGCCCTTAACTCCAATATATTTTTGGGATCTCATCCCATACCTCATCATTTGGTGGGTGATCCTATCATTCTAGTGTACTGATGCAGGGAAAATCTGACTAATCACAGCATCACTACTGTGTCATCTGGAATCTCTGTCCTATAGATTATCTTTCATTTCTTTTGCTAACACTATCTTCTTGATCACATGAAAACCTCATTGTTTTGAAAATGATCTCATTTTTGACCTTCTTTCCAGTGCTGATTGCCACTTCCCTCATCATCCCTTCCAGTAATTTATTCCTTGCCACCTCTTTCTACTTCCAAACTTTACCTTTGTTGTGCAATTTCCTTAACTTTAAAATACACTTATAACCTACCTCTGAATTCTGTGTTGTTATTATTTACCAGTCTTCAAGTCATTTATCTTCCTTTCCTTGAGAATTTGGTATTTAATTTGATTTCCTTTCTACTCTAGGAAGCTGGAATTAATACTATTTTCATTGCACTTGGAAATGGGACACCACAACTGGGAATTTGATATTTCCAATTACTATTCTTTTGATCTGGGCAAATCATTTAACCATTCCAGGCTTCAGTTTCTTCATCTGTAAAATGAGGAAGACTTCTAAATTCTCTCCAAATTCAAAGTTCCAAATTCATGATGCTACTTAGGAATGTTAGTATATAAATGCCTGATCTTCCACTTTCTTGACTAAGGCAACTCTCATAACTTTTGTTTCCAGTACCCCTTAGCCATCTTTCATCACCACAAAATGCTACTTCTTCATGGTTTTGAAATCTGGTGTTTCTGTTCTTGACAGAATAAATAGAATCTTCTATCCTTCCATCTTTCCCTCTCCCTTCCTTTAACTTATTCTTTGTCTTCACTACTATCCTTCTGTGTTCTCCTAGTCTAGAATGTTATTTTTCTTCTACTATAGTGTTTATTTTATAGTTAATCAATTTACCTTTATACAATCTTTCACTCTTGTAACCCTTACTTCCTTATCCCACCACTGTTTATTCCTGACAGTCATGAAACATGACTCACTTTAACTATTTATTTTTTTAGATTCCACTTCCCTCATACCAAATGACACTGAGAGAACTATACAATTATGTGGACCTGGTACAATAAAAAAACTCTACTATTCAATCATTCAGTTGTGTCTAACTGTTTGAAGCCTCATGGACCATAGCATGCCTATGCTATCCATGGAGTTTTCTTGGCAAAGATAACTGGAGTCATTTGTCATTTCCTTCTCCAGTAGATCAAGGCAAACTGGAATTAAGTGATTTGCCAGGATCACATAGCTAAGGATTTGAGGTCAGATTTTAACTCAGTTCTTCCTGATTCCAGGCCCAGCACTCTATTCACTGAGCCACCTAGCTTTCTTACTATATGATATATTAATTCTTAGTTTTTATCTTTCATCTTTCATATCCAATCAGCTTTGAAGTCCTTTTGTGGTCATCATGTAATCCTGTGGTTCAAAAATTAATGCCCTCCAACCTGGAGGGCATAAGAGCATAATTGACATCCTTGTCTCTAGTCCCACCCCTATTCAATTAATGTTGCCCAGAGTTGTCTAATTATCTTTCTGAGCTAAAGGTCTGACCATGTCTCTCTAGCTCAGAAATCTTAAGGGGTTTCCTATTACCTAATTGGATCAATTACAAAGACCATTTCATAATATTTGAAGTCTTCCATAATCTTAGTCCCAAAAAATGAAGTAAAAATAATGTGTCAGACACTGTGCTAATTCCCTCTTAATTACCATTTTACTTCAAGCTCACCACAAACTTGAAGGCAGGTTATTGTGAAGAAATTGAGGCAAACAGAGTTTAAAAGGCTTTCCTAGGGATTCATAGCTACTGTGTAATTTGTACTAAATTTAAATCCAAGCCTTCTTAATGCTCTAAATACTGTGTTACTTAACCATGTCTAAGGTGCTCCACCACCCTGTCTGGACTTATTTCATTTCAATTCCTAAAACAGACTTTGCTACACAGCTAAATTGAGCTACTATTTGTTTCTCAGATTCAAAATTGAGTCTCTCACCTACATCAATTTATCCATGCTATTTTCCATGAGTGGGATATACTACCTCTTTAGATTTTCATTTAGGAATTTTTTTTCAAAGTTTAGCTCAGATTCTAATTTCTCCAAAAAAAGAACATACCTAGATTCCCTCCTTCTAGGACACATCCCCTTGTTAGAAGTTACTCCTACACAAAATACTTTCTCCTTATTTAAGAAGTTTACTATAACACATGTTAAGATGTGTGATGAGAAATACCACTCTGGAGTTTTAAGATACTTAAGCTTGAAAATTTTAATTAAAATGTATAACTTCTTAGGTTCCATGGAAGCAATGTAGATTTTTAAACTCATAAAGTCAGAGATTGTTTTCTTTTCTAACTTTTGCTATCAATGACTTACCTATAAAAGGTACTTAATTATTATTTGTTGAATGTTATTCAGTGATCAGGATTTGAGTCTTGATACACAATGTATTTTTCAGATAAATGATGCATATCCTTTAAAAACTGACTTTTCCCCTCAGGGAACTGAAAAGAAAACTTTCTTCAGATTTCAGATTGTTCTTCTTAACTATTTTTTTACTTCAGCTGACGCTTAATAGATTCTGCTCCAGCCTTTTATCTATCAAAATCATAGACCTTTATTTATTAGAACTTTAAGTTTTTAATAGAATTTTCATACTTTATATACAATAAATACTGCTCATATATCAAAGGAAGAAAAAAGTTCTTCTGGTCACTCATAGAACAGAGCATAAGCCAGGAGAGCAGTAAATGCAGCTCTCCTTAGCACCTTGGGAGAACTGACAACTCACACTTCTCTAGGGGGATCTCTGAAAACAGCTACACAAAACTCTTGAAGCTTGGGATATGCATCTTTCACCCTGAAAGTAGCGCTTTACTTTAACAAAGGGCTAGGATTCAAATGTAGTAATAATAGACTGGGAAAATTAGCAAAGAAACAGAAAAAAATTTTGACCATAGAAAGTTACTAGGTTGTCAAGGGAGAGTAAAACACTCAGAAGAAGATAACAAAGTCAGAGTTTTTACATCCAAAGCCTCTAAGAAAAATAAATTTATCTCAAACCATGGAAGAGCTCAAGAAGAATTTTAAAAATCAAGTAAGAGAAGTGAAGAAAAAGTTGGGAAGAGAAATGAAAGTGATGCAAGGGAATCATTAAAAAAACAAATTAACAGCACAATTAAGAAAACACACATATACAAATTAAAGAAAATAACACTTTAAGAAGAGACTAGCACAAATACTAAAGGAGACACAAAAAGTCAACTGGGAGACCAATACCTTATAAAGGAGGATTGATCAAATGGAAAGAGACACATAAATTAGCTGAAGAAAAAAACTACTTAAAAAAAAGTAGAGTTGTTCAAATGAAAAAGAAATAATAAACATTCTAAAAAAATAAATTGGGGAGGTGGCGTCAAAAAGGAGAAGTAAAGGCAGGAACTAACCCAATTTCTTCCCTAAACTTCTCCAAATTCCTTTAAATAATGATTTATTTATCTAAATAAATCTAAATCTAAACTCTAAATAAATTTTAGAGCATCAGAACAGCAAAAGACAGAGTAGGACATTTTCCAGCTGAAGGCAACTTAGAAGCTCAGCAGAAAATGTCTGTGACACTAGGGTGGGAACCCAGTGTGCACTCCCAGTGCAGGTTGCACTAGCACAGCCCCAGACCCTGCACTTGAATCTGAGACCAGCCAGACCTCTGAATCAACAGCAGTACTGGCAACTTCCACATCTCTCAGCTCACCAAAGTGGACTTGGAAGGTCAACAGAAAAGGTCTGTGGAACCAGAGTGGGAGCCCCAGCACAGGCCAACCCCAGTCCCAGACACAGATCTAATTCTAGTCTTAGGGACAGCCCCACACCCAGCCCTTCCCTGAACCCCAAAATCAGTGAGGCAGGACCTTTGAATCAGCAACAATACTGGTGGCTTTCATATCTCTCAGCTCAGAGGTACCAAAGTGGACTTAGAAGGTCAGCAGAAAAAGTTTGTGGAACCAGAGTAGGAGTCCAGTGTGCAATCCCAATGCAAACCAGCTGAGCCCCAGGCCCAGCTCCAGACTCTGGCCCAACCCCATCCTGGACTCCAGCATCAGTGATTCAGGATTTTTGATTCAGCAACAGTGCTGGAGGCTTCTGGACCTCTTATCCTGGAAAAACCAGTAATACTTGGGAGGTTAATGGAGAGAATATATGGCACTGGTGTGAGAGTCTGGTGGGCAGTTCTAGGCAGGCCACTATCCTCATCCTATCCCTTGGGTCAGAGCATCAACTAAGTAGAATTCTGTTGCTTTAGCACATTAGATCTTATGGCTATAGTGAGATGGGGACACTGCTAGTAGTTCCAGGGCAGAAAAGACAGCTTGTGGTCATGTTCCTTGAAAGCTCTCTGAAAACAGCTGCACAAAACTCCTGATACTTGGGACAATGCACCTTTTACCCTAGAAATAGAGCCCCACTTTAACAAAGAGTTAAAAGCCAAGTAATAGGTTAAGGAAAATGAGTAGACAATAAAAATGTTTCTGACCAGTGGAAGTTATTATGGTTACAAGGAATAGGTTAAGGAAAATGAGTAGATAATAAAAATGTTTCTGACCAGTGGAAGTTATTATGGTTACAAGGAAGATCAAAACACACTCAGAAGATGATACCAATATCAAAACTTCTACATTCAAAGCCTCCAAGAAAAACAAGAATTGGACTCAAGCCATGGAAGAGCTCTAAAGGGATTTGATAATCAACTAAGAGAAACAGAGGGAAAAATGGTAAAGAATTGAGAGTGCTGCAAAAGGAAATGCAAAAAGCTGATGAAGAGAAGAATGTCTTAAAAAGCAAAATTGGTCATTTGGGAAAGGAGGTACAAAAGCTCACCGAAGGAAATAATAAATAGAATTGAGCAAATAGTAGGTAATGATTTTATGAGAGATCAAGATAAAATAAAGCAAAACCAAAAAGATCAAAAAAATAGAAAAAAAATGAAATATTTCATTGGAAAAACAGCTGACTTGGAAAATAGAACCAGGAAAGATAATTTTAAAAGTATTTATCTACCTGAAAGCCATGATCAAAAAAAGAGCCTGGACATCAAGAGAGTAAAATAGAAATCAAAAGAACCCCCAATCACCTACTAAAAGAGATCCCAAAATGAAAATTTCTAGAAATATTAAAGCCAAATTCCCTGGATAAGAAAAGTATAATGCTAGCATCCAGAAAGAAACAATTCAAGTATTATGGAACAACAATTAGTATCACACATAATTTGGCAGCTTCTACATTAAAGGACTGGAAGACTTGGAATTTAATATTTCAGAAAGCAAAGGAACGAGGATTAAATCAAGAATCACCTGCCCAGCAAAATTGAATATAATCCTTCAGGAGGGAAAATGAACATTCAAAGAAATAGAGGACTTTCAAGCATTCTTGATGTAAAGACTGGTGCTGAATAGAAAATTTGACTTTCAAATATAAGGTTCCCGAGAAGTATTAAAAAGGTAACAGGAAAAGGAAATCATAAAGGACTTGATAAGATTAAATTGTTTTACATGGAAAACAATTATAACTCATAAGAAATTTCTCATTACTAGGGCAGTTAGAAGAACTATATAAAGGCAGAAAGTACCCATATGAATTGAATATGAAAAGTAATGCCTAAAAAAATAAAAATTAAGAGGTATGAGAGGAAGGTACTTGGAGAAAGGGAAAGGGAGAGATAGAATGGTATAATTACATCACATAAAATAGGAAAAAAATAAAAAAGCTCTTACCCTGAAGGGGAAGAGGGGAAAGGTAAGAAAGAGTGAGTGAACCTTACTTTCATCTGAACAGACTTGAAGAGGAGTAATGTATACACTCAAATTTATCTTATCTTACAGGATGGTAAGAGTTTAAGGGGATGAGGAATAATAGAAGGGAGGGCAGGTTAAGGGAGAGGATAGTCAAAAGGAAAACACTCTTGGAAAAAGACAGAATGAAACAAGAGAGAGAATAGAAAAATTCAATTAGCAGCAATAATTGTGGAAAAAAATGAAGCAAGTTTCTCCCATAAAGGCCTCATTTCTCAAACATAGAGAATTTAGTGAAATTTATAAAAATAAGAGCCATTCCACAATTGATAAATGATCAAATAATATGAACAGTTTTGAGATAAAGTAATCATAGCTATCTATAGCCACATGAAAAAATATTCTAACTCATTATTTGTTGAAGGAATCCAAATGAAAACAACTCTGAAGTCTTACCATATCCTATTAGATCGACTAATAGAAAAAGAAAATGACAAATATTGGAGGGAATGTGGGAAAAATAAAAAATATGCAACATTAGTGAAGTTGTAAACTGATTCAATCATTCTGAAGAACACTTTGGAACTATTCCCAAAGGGTTATAAAATCATGTTTACCCTTTGATCTAACAATACCATAACTAAGTTTTTATCCCAAATGGGATTAAAAATTTTATGTTTTACTAAAAGAAGTAAATAAATAAAAATATAAAATTAAATTAAATTAAAAATTAATAAAATAAATATTTTTTTCCTTTTTATAGGAAAAAATCTTATTTGTACAAAAATATTTAAAACAGTTCTTTTCGGGGGGCATAGAATTAGAAATTGGGAGTTTTCATCAATTGGGGAATGGCTGAACAAATTGTAGCATATGATACAATAATATTGCACCATAATAAATGATGAACAGGCTACTTTCAGAGAATCTTAAAAGAACTTAGATAAACTGATGCAAAGTGAAATGTAGTATGTACAAAATCACATAATTATTATGGGATGGTTAGCTGTCAATAAGTCATTTATTCTCAGCAAAACAATGATCCACGGCAACTGTGAAGGACGTCTAATGAATAATGCTAATCATTCCCAGAAAAAGAACTGGTGGTGTCTGAATGCAGATTGAAGTATCCTTTAAAAAATTTTCTTAAGGTTTCTTTCTTTTTATTGTCTATGTTTTCTTTCAACATGACATATAAATATTTTGCATATCTATATATTTATAATCTATATCAAATTGCTTGATTTCCCAATAAGAGAGTGGAAAGGGACAAAATGAAAGAATTTGGAACTCAGTTTTATTTTTTTTTTATTATAGCTTTTTATTTACAAGATATATGCATAGAATGAGTAGAACCAAATCAGTTCCAATGGAGCAGTAATGAACTGAACCAACTATGCCCAGGGAAAGAACTCTGGGAGATGACTAAGAACCATTATATTGAATTCCCAATCCCTATATTTTTGTCTGCCTGCATTTTGGATTTCCTTCATAGGCTAATTGTACAATATTTTAGAGTCCGATTCTTTTTGTACAGCAAAATTAAAGTTTGGTCATGTGTACTTATTGTCTATCTAATTTATACTCTAATATATTTAACATCTACTGATCATCCTGCCATCTAGGGGACGGGGTGGGGGGAAGGAGGGAAAAATTGGAACAAAAGGTTTGGCAATCATCAATGCTGAAAAATTACCCATGCATATATCTTTTTTTTTAAATTTTATTTCATAGCTTTTTATTTACAAATTATATGTATGGGTAATTTTACAACATTGATGATTGCCAAGCCTTTTGTTCCAATTTTTCCCCTCTTTCCCCCCATCCCCTCCCCCAGATGGTAGGTTGACCAATATATATTAAATATGTTAAAGTATATGTAAAATACAATATAAGTATACATGTCCATACAGTTATTTTGCTATACAAAACGAATCAGACTTTGAAATAGTGTACAATTAACCTGTGAAGGAAATAAAAAATGTAGGCAGACAAAAATAGAGGGATTGGGAATTCTATGTAGTGGTTCATACTCATTTCCCAGAGGAACTCAGGAGTTTTAAAAACAATGTTAAAATTGTTTTTACATGTAACTAGGGGAAAATAAAATACTAAATATAGTGTCTGATTTTTTTTAAAAGGAGAAAAATGATAACTCAGAAAAGATAGGCCAAGTATATTATGAGAAACAGGAGAGAATTATATTATTAAAGCTGTGGGAGGAAAAAAGAGGGGATAACAGGGTCAAAAGCTGAACAGTGGGAATAAAGAATAAAAAAGCTATTAAATTTAGCAATTAAATGGGTCTTAGAAATTTTGGATGGAATAATTTCTGTTGAGTGATAAGATCACTAGGATTGAAAAAAGGGGGAGGAGGATGGAATGATTTTCCACCCTTCTCTATAAATCCTCCTCTCTCTTCTATCATCATCATTTCTGTATGCACATAATCTTGATCCTAATATATTGCACTGAAGTACTGATAGCTGGTAGCTAAAAGTATTATCTCCGAAGTATATTTGTAATTTTGATAAAGGACAATTCTTTAACAGGCTAAAGGAATAAACCTCAAATGGAAGAATTTTAAGCAATTACACAATCCAGCATATAAGATTATTTAGGGTCAAAGAGACTTTCCAATTACTTTTCAAATAATAAAATCAGGGATTTTGCTTATTTGTCCCATTTCTATGTAAAGCTACTCTAAAATCTATCCCAACATGTAGAGTTAACAAGAATATTTTTGCTGTGGTCGGCTGCATATCAAAATAGTGCACAATCTCTATGCTGAAGGAAATGTGTCAAGATATCAAGACTGGATCAGAGCAGACTCTCTGTGTTGTTAATGCAAATTTATCTTTCAAAAATCAATCTAAATGCCACATCTTCAAAAAGCACTTCCTGATTTCCTATGATGAGAATAACCTTTTCCCTCCGACTTTACCTTGCACTGGGACATCTACTTTTCAATTCTTTCATCAATAAATATTATGCATTATGCTTGTCTTTTCTAGTACCATCTCCCTACTATAAAATCCTTTATATACCCTAGGAGCTAGTATAGTTCTCTATGCAGAGTACATGCTTCAGAATAATGCTGTTATAAGTTTTTACTTTTTGGAGACATGAATCCTTCTAACTTTCTTCCTTGAATGAAGATCCAGAAATGATGTAACTGCAGGTTTCTCTGACTTCTGGGACATCCCAATACAATACTCTGTATTAAGATCACCTAGTTCATAATATAAGAATATAATGTGAATCAGTAGAAACAGAAGCAGATTGAAGTCAAGTTGTTGTTATTGATCTATTGTTCATTCATTTCTGAGTCTTTATGTTCCAAGGACCATTATTTATCATCTGCCATTTTCTTTTCTTTTTGCCTTCAATATTTCCCAACATCATGGTCTTTTCCAAAGAGATTTGTCTTCCCTGAGTTCAAATTTAAGCTTAGATACTTACTACCTTTTTGATCTTAAACAAATCACTCTGGGTCTCTTTTCTCAGCTAGAAAAGGAGAGTACAAAAGAAATAGGACACTACTAATTCCTTTTTAAAGTTATTATTATTATTATTATTTTTACTGAAGCAATTGAGGTTAAGTGACTTGCCCAGGGTTACACAGCTAGTAAGTGTTAAGTGTCTAAGATCAGATTTGAATCCAGGTCCTCCTGACTTCAGAGCTAGTGCTCTATACACTGGGCCACCTAGATGACTCTACTCATTCTTTTTTAACTCTCAACATGTGACTAAGAGATCTCAAATCAAATTCCTCAAATTGGCATATAAGAATGAGGAACTCTTTCTATTTTCTTTGCTCCTACCAAGAACAGAAATAGGTTTTTAAAAGTTTCGATAAATTTGTAAATGAATCATAATGATTATTAAAGGGAAGTTAAGAACAATTGTGTGTATATTGTATATATATATGTGTGTATGTGTATGTATATATTTCCAAATATGATGATATGATCAAAATAAGCAATGCTGAAAATAATAGGAAGTGAGATAGGAGGGCAATGTCTTAGCTATTTCCATTTGACATTTCTAATTTCATCCCTCCACTCCTCAGTAAGTACAAATTGCTTGAAAGCTCCTCCAACCTCCTTACTCTCTTCTGTTTTGTCTCTTTTTTATCTTTCTTTTTCTCTCTTAAAGTTCTATTCATATTTCTCTCTCTTTTTTAAAAATAACTCTTTATTGATAGAACCCATGCCAGGATAATTTTTTTACAGCATTATCCTTTGCATTCACTTCTGTTCCGATTTTTCCCCTCCCTCCCTCCACCCCATCCTCTAAATGGCAAGCAGTCCTTTACCTGTTGAATAGGTTACAGTATATCCTAGATACAATATACAACAAGTTTTCTTGTTGCACAGGGAGAATTGAATTCAGAAGGTATAAATAACCCAGGAAGAAAAACAAAAATGCAAGCAGTTTATATTCATTTCCCAGTGTTCTTTCTTTGGGTGTAGCTGCTTCTGTCCATCTTTGATCAATTAAAGCTCTCTTTATCGAAGAGATCCACTTCCATCAGAATATATCCTCAAACAGTATTGTTGTTGAGGTATATAATGATCTCCTTGTTCTGCTCATTTCAATTAGCATCAGTTCATGTAAGTCTCGCCAGTCCTCTCTGTATTCATCCTGCTGGTCATTCCTTACAGAGCAATAATATTCCATAACATTCATATACCACAATTATTCAATCATTCTCCAATTGATGGGCATCCTTTCATTTTCCAGCTTCTAGCCACTACAAACAGGGCTGCCACAAACATTTTGGCACATACAGGTCCCTTTCCTTTCTTTAGTATCTCTTTGGGGTATAAGCCCAGTAGAAACACTGCTGGATCAAAGGGTATGCACAGTTTGATAACTTTTTGAGCATAGTTCCAAATTGCTCTCCAGAATGGCTGGATGTGTTCACAATGTATCAGTGTCCCTGTTTTCCCACATCCCCTCCAACATTCTACATTATCTTTCCCTGTCATTCTAGCCAATCTGACAGGTGTGTGGTGGTATCTCAGAGTTGTCTTAATTTGCATTTCTCTGATTAATAATGATTTGGAGCATATTTTCATATGTCTATAAATAGTTTCAATTTCTTCATCTGAGAATTGTCTGTTCATATCCTTTGACCATTTATCAATTGGAGAATGGTTTGATTTCTTATAAATTAGAGTCAATTCTCTATATATTTTGGAAATGAGGCCTTTATCAGAACCTTTGATTGTAACACATTTCTCATTATAATATGGAAATGACATTTGGTTCTTGAAGATAGTATCTGCAGAGCCTAAACAATGGTAAGTGTCCCCAAGACAGAAAGTGTCCCCAGAGACAGATATCCCAGGATCAGCCTGAGTATGCAAAAGAAAGTTGACAATCATGGGGTCAATTATTTGAATCAAAAATATTCCTCTTGGGATCTCATATATGCAACCCTTGTGACTATGCATCAGTCATTTTACCTCTTTGGGCTTCAGTTTCCTTTCGAGATAAGATGATTTCTAATTGCCCTTCTAAGTCTAAATTTGTTTTGATAATCCACATTTCAATTAGATGCTTACCTCAGCAATCTTTTAGCGATCTGATCTGTCACACTCCCCCCACACACACTACTTCTCTTCCTTTGTCTCTGAGAACAGTCAGCAAATCAATCCTGCCACAACTCTTAGAAAAAATATACTGCTTATTTAATTCACTCACTTTTTACTTAACTTTCCAAACCAAAATATCCATTTATATCTAACCCTTTTCTATATATGTTTTCTTCACTTTTTGAAAATAAGCTCCTTGAGGGCAAATCTTTCATCTGTATCTGTATTGCCAGTACTTATCAAGTACCTGGCCTATTTTTGTAGTTGTATGAGTAAATGCTTAATAAGTGCTTCCTTTTCATTCATTCATTCATTCATTCATTCATTCATTCATTCATTCACAGTGATGAAAAACACAGACCTTAGAATGACCATGGAAAAGGTCTCTTTTTTCTAAAGTAGGAAATGAATGGAGATCAAGGTGGAACAGTACTTGAGATTTAGAAATTGCATTTAGGGGTAGGGGCAGAGGAGACATTCTAATTATTTTCTTGTTTATTTGTCTCTTAAACCACTATCCTTGAGGACCACTACATCATTCTCCCACAAATCATCCCTTTGAGAAACTTCCATAACTGGATAAACTATTTGTCTGCTACAATGTTCCCTTTCTTGTTTCTGTCCTTTCAAAAATGTTCACTGTTGCAAATTGGATCCAGAATTTATTCATCAACTCTTTATATGTTGGCTTTGAGGCAATATCCACATTCATTTAACTTGTCTGGTCCTGACATTCATTTCCATGTTTGTATTTTGTTCCCCAAGTATATTTCCTAAACATTTCACAAGACCAAAACAAACAGTAAATATCACTGGGGGAGGGAACGAGTGAGCTATCAAGCCTAATCTGGATGTAGGTAACCACCCAAGAAGTCCTTGATAATAAGACCCATGGGTGCTACAGAAGGAGTCCTAAAGATTCCCCTACCCTGGAGTTCATTATATTGTATTGTGTAATTTTGCAAGACAAATTACAAGGTGTTTCTGAGATCTATAATGATCCATTAACACAGTTTTGAATGCTAAGTACCCTTTTCTAATAGTCCCTCTAATTTTATAAGGAAATGCTCACTTGTGGAAAATTGCCTCTGTTAACTTCTTGTATGTGGTTCTGATGTTCAAGGGGGAAAAAATGAAAGGCAATGGAAGGGCCAATTGGCATTCAAAAAATAAAGATAAATCCAGACAAATGCTTCCATCTTTTCTCTCAATTAAAAACCAACATTTCTAACAAATGATTTTTTGGTTTTTTCATGAGAGTATGGAAGTGACTATTCTGTTCTTCATTTAATGAACAAACATATATTAAGCATCCATTGTCAATCAAGGATTGTGATAGATCCTAGAAATATAAAGATAAAATGTGGTACAATCCTTGCCATCAAAGTACTCACAATCATGGAGAGAATAGGAGGAGTTTTATTAGAATATAATTCAAGTATTATAAATAAATAACAGGCAACTAGTTAGTGCAGTAGCTAGAATGTTGAACTTGAAGTAGGAAAAACTAAATGAAATTCCTGCCTATTACCTTTACTAGCTATGTGACTTTAGGAAAAGACATTTCAAAATATCTTTTCTACAACTCTTTGTATGATTTATTTGATAACTGTTCTCAGAAATAAAGGAAGAGAAATATGAATGAGTGTGTGTGTGTGTGTGTGTGTGTGTGTATGTGGTGGAAGTCTCACAAGTTAATCTTAATCATCCTCAGTCTTATGTGTAAAACAGGAATGTATAAAATGAACAAAATTTCTTGTCATTAAATTAATAGTTGGATCAGTTGATCAATTGAGACCACATATTTAGAGATTTAGTCTCAACTACTTATTATTACTAGATATATTAAACTATAATAGATGAAGAAAAAATCTCCACTTGAAGGGCAAAAAAAAAAAAAAAAAAGTGATTGTATGAAGGAAAGAAAAGATCTGTCCAAAGCACCATTCTGTCTACTTCTGCCAATTCATCCTCTTTCAGAAAAGGGCCGTGTTGAGTAATAAATAAAGGAAGTTTCTCTTAGAGCCTGATTTTGGAGGTTTAATTCTTTGAAATCTATTACAAATATGTTTGAATAGGTTTTTGATTTCTTCAATATAGGTACTTGCTCCATGAACATCACAACCCATTCATATGTGTCCATCCTCTATTACACTTTCCAGTGTCCTACTATTAACTATTCAAAGTTGGAAGAAGACAATCTCTATGAAAAAATTACCTGTTTTCTGCTGTTATCAAAAGTCATACAGAGCACATAACCTGAACTGCCAATCTTCTTTTTTTGATTGTATGTTTCTATCTACTTTGGTTATTTAAAGTTCTTTGTAATATATCACAGCCTGCAATTCACTTCTCCATTGCTGTTTCAATGAAATCTCTTTTAATTCTTTGGAGACAATTATGTTCCATTACTTATAGCCTAATAAAAACGTTGGAAAAATATAAGTATTGAAAATATATATTTTTTTCTTTTTAATTTTTAAATTTAATTGGGAGCAATCTGTGGTCACTGAAGGAGCTTTGCAAATTCTTTAGAGAAATTTAGCCTACTCTTCTCTCTTTGGATAATTCTAGTGCCATTTATACTATATGTGAAGACACACACACACACACACACACACACACACACACACCCATGCATATTGATGTATGTGTTCTCTATGTTGTCTATCAAAATGCATATCAAAATCTGGACAATAAATATTCTTTATTTTGTTTTCCTTGATAGATGCTTAAATTATATACAGTGATTATGAAATACAACCTGAAGGCCCTATGATATTCTTGGACTTGATAAAACATGTACAGTGTCATCCATAAACAGAAGTGTTTGAAAGCTTTTATCATCCATAAAAAATCCTTCTTCCATTGTACTTCGTTAAATTTCTTACATGAATAAAGAGTTAATGATGGGGGGGTGGGGTGCAGCAGAGAGGACACATGGTCTATCAAAGCTCCTCTTTAATCCATATGAGTTCTTTTATGAAAAGCCTCAGAATTAGTGCTTGACTGTCAAAACCCACAAATACTGGGAATACAACTCATTATCAACAGAAGATGTTCTCCAAATTCACCAGAAAAGGTCTACTTTTGCTCACAGGTGGGGACAGTTAGGCCAGGCACAAAGCTCAGGCAGACAGTGAGAGCACAAAAGGCAGCCCACACTGAACAGACCAGAGAGGGGTAGGGTGTGGTCTCAGCTGGTGGATAATTTGCAGGGAGAATTTACCACAATATGAGCTACTTTGATCTGGCAACAAGCCAGTAAATCAACAGAGAAGCTATAAATGCAAAGGGTAAAGACTCTAACCCCAAAATGGTTTAGTGTCTTGGGACCTGGTCACAGCCACCCACACCCAGAGTGACTCAGCACACTCTCAGAGCACAACTGCTGACCCAAGTGCAGCCATTGCTGTCCCACTGCTGCTTCACTGCTACTTCCTGTTGTCTGTGAAGGAAGCTTGGTAACACCACACGTCCTTAAAAGCAGATTACAATTGGGTTTTTATTTCTTTTGTTTCTTTTTTTGTGAAAATGAGTAAAAAGTTAAAGGGGCTCTAACTATAGATAGCTTATATGCTGATAGAAAGCAGACTTCAAACCCTGAGGAGACTTCAAACAGTTTGTCTCTAGATGAAACCCCAAATGGGGACATGATCTGGTTCCCACCATACAAGGCTCTCATAGAAGAAATTAAAAAGGCTCTTACAAAAGAGCTAAAAGAAAAATGGGGAAAGGAAAGGGAAGTTTGACAAGAGGTTCTGGATAAGTCATCCCACTCATTTAAAGATAGAGTGGGTAAAGAAATCAACTCCCTGAAAAACAGAGTTAGTGAATTGGAAAAAGAAAATAGCTCTTTAAAAAATAAAATAGGCAAAATGGAAAAAAAATTCTGTAGAACAAAACAATTCATTTAAAAACTCAATTGGACAATTACACAAAGAAATAAAAAAAGTAAATGAAGAAAATAATTCATTAAAAATCAGAATTGAGCAAATGGAAATGAGTGACTTGAGGAGACACCAAGAATCAGTCAAGCAAAACCAAAAAAAAAAAAAAAAATGAAAAAATGGGGAAAAAAGTTAAATACCTACTTGGGAAAACAACAGACCTGGAAAATAGAGTTAGGAGAGATAATGTGAGGATTATTGGACTTCCTGAAAATTATCATGAAAAAAAGAGCCTAGCCACTATTTTTCAGGAAATCATCAAAGAGAACTGCCCAGATGTTATAGAAACAGAGGGTAAAATAGACATTGAAAGAATCCATTGATTACCTACTGAAAGAGATCCCAAAACCAAAACTCCAAGAAATATTGAGGCTAAATTCCAGAACTATCAGACCAAAGAAAAAATACTACAAGCAGTTAGGAAAAAACAATTCAAATACAGAGGAGCCACAATAAGAATTACTTAGGATCTAGCAGCATCCATATTAAATGATCAAAGGAACTGGAATCTGATATTCCAAAAGGCTAAGGAAATTGGTATGCAGCTAAGAATAACTTACTTAGCCAAAATGAGCATTTTTGTTTCCAGGGAAGAAGATGGACATTCAATGAAATTGGTGAATTCCATCTATTTCTGATGAAAAAACTGGAACTAACCTAAAAGTTTGACCTCTAAATATAGGACTCAAGAGAAACATGAAAAGGTAAAAAGAAATCTTGGAAACTGTATTTTTATCATGAGTATATATAAAGAATACATGTATAATTTGGTTTTACTGATATAATATAAAAAAGAAGCTAGAGATAGAAAGGAAGTTGTACCAGAAAAAGGGAAAAGTGGGGGTACTACATCTCACAAAAAGGCAAAGGAAACCTATTATATATGAGGGAAAAAAGGGAGGGGATGAACATAGTGTGTATCTTACTCTCATCAGAATTGGCTTAAAGAGAAAAATATTAGACATATTTGATTTACAGAGAAACTTCTCCCACCTCATTGAAAAGTGGGAAGAGAAAAGTGAAAAGGGAAGAAGTAAGCTAAACAGAAGGGAATACAGAAATTGTAAGGAAAAGGTTAAAGAAAAGGGGAAGGACTCAAAGGTGGGAGGAGGGATTCAAAAGAGGGAGGGTTGAGTGAGGCAAATGGTGCTCACAAGTTTAATACCGGGGAGGAGGGCAAGGGGAAAATAAAATAGGAAAAACATAAGCTGGGGTTAACAAGATGGCAGGAAATACAGATTTAATTTTAACCATAAATGTGAATGGGATAAACTCCCCCAAAAAGCTGAGGCAGATAGCAGACTGGATTAAAAGCCAGAGTCCTACAATATATTGTTTACAGGATACACACTTAAAGCAGGGTGATACATACAGAGTAAAGGTAAAAGGCTGGAGCAGAATATACTATGCTTCTGGTGAAGTAAAAAAGCAAGGGTAGCCACCCTGATCTCAGATAAAGCAAAAGCAAAAATTGATCTAATTAAAAGAGATAAGAAAGGGCACTATATCTTGCTAAAGGGTAACACAGATAATGAAGCAATATCAATATTAAACATATATGCACCAAGTGGTATAGCATCTAAATTTTTAAAGGAGAAGTTAAGAGAGCTGGAAGAAGAAATAGACAGCAAAACTATAAAAGTGGGAGATTTCAACCTTGCACTCTCAGAACTAGATAAATCAAAGCAGAAAATAAATAAGAAAGAAGTTAAAGAGGTAAATAAAATACTAGAAAAGTTAGGTATGATAGATCTTTGAAGAAAACTAAATGGAGACAGAAAGGAGTACACTTTCTTTTATGCAGTTTATGGAACTTATACAAAAATTGACCATATATTAGGACATAAAGACCTCACATTCAAATGCCAAAAGGTAGAAATAGTAAATGCATCATTTTCAGATCATGATGCAATAAAAATTACATTCAATAAAAAGCCAGGAGAAAATAGACCAAAAAATAATTGGAAACTAAATAATCTCATCCTAAAGAATGATTGGGTGAAACAGCAAATCATAGACACAATTAATAATTTCACCCAAGAGAAAGACAATAAGAGACGTCATACCAAAATGTGTGGGATGCAGCCAAAGCGGTAATAAGGGGAAATTTTATATCTCTAGAGCCCTACTTGCATAAAATAGAGAAAGAGAAAACCAATGAATTAGTCTTATAACTAAAAAAGCTAGAAAAAGAGCAAATTAAAACCCCCTAAACACTAAACTTGAAATTCTAAAATTAAAAGAGAGATTAATAAAATTAAAGTAAAAAATAAACTATTGAATTAATAAATGCAAGTAAGAGTTGTTTCTATGAAAAAAAAAAAACAACAAAATAGATAAACCCTTGGTAAATTTGATTAGAAAAAAGAAAGAAGAAAATAAAAGGAGAACTTGTCACTAATGAAGAGGAAATTAGAGCAATAATTAGGAGTTAATTTGCCCAACTTTATGCCAATAAATTCAATAACATTAAGGAAATGGATGAATACCTTCAAAAATATAGCTTGCCCAGATTAACAGAGGAAGAAGTAAATAGACTAAACAGAACCATTTTAGAAAAAAAAAATAGAACAAGCTATTAATCAACTCACTAAGAAAAAATCCCCAGGACCAGATGGATTTACATGTGAATTTTACCAAGTATTTAAAGAGCAATTAATTCCAATACTATATAAACTATTAGAAAAAATAGGGATTGAAGGAGTCCTACCAAATTCTTTTTATGACACAGACATGGTATTGATACTTAAACCAAGTAGGTTGAAAACAGTGAAAGACCAATCTCCCTAATGAATATTGATGCAAAAATCTTAAATAAAACATTAGCAAAAAGGTTACAGAAAATCATGCCCAGGATGATGGCCATGAAAACCATGACCATGTAGGATTCATACCAGGAATGCAGGGCTGGTTCAATATTAGGAAAAACTATTAGTGTAATTGACTATATCAATAACCAAATTAACAAAAACCATATAATCATCTCAATAGATGCAGAAAAAGCATTTTATAAAGTCCAACATCCATTCCTATCAAAAACATCTGAGAGCATAGGAATAAATGGACTCTTCCTTAAAATAATCAGTAGCATCTATTGAAAACATCAATAAGCATCATATGTATTGGGGATAAACTCGAACCATTCCCAATAACATCAGGAGTGAAACAAGGTTGCCTACTATCACCCTTACTATATTGTATTAGAAATGCTAGCTTCAGCAATAAGAGTGGAGAAAGAGATTAAAGGAATTAGAGTAGGTAATGAGGACATCAAATTATCACTCTTTGCTGTTGGAATCTTTACAAACTGCTAACTCATTAGAGTTGATGTTTTGGGCCAGAACCTGAAACAAGGTACTAAGTAGAACTAATTAATACAATGCTTGTATTCATATCTTTACTCATTGGAGTTCACAAGTGTGGGAGATTCACAAAGTAAACTTTGTAACTTTGTGAATTCACACCTCCCATGGGTGTGCCTCCAGAAGGAAGAGTCAGCCTTTTGAAAATCATATATATAGAGGCTCTTAGTTTTGGGTGAGGTAGTTACTTCGGGTTAGAGAGCCAGAAGCCCTCTCTCTGAGGAGAAAGAGATTCATTACATTTTCTACTTGGTTGGCTGGTGGCAGAAGGGAGTTCAGCTGAATTAGATGCATGCTAGGACAGACACAGAGCACTCTGGGAGATTGAGAGCCAGAAGCCCTCTCTCCGAGGCAAGAGAGATTCATTCCATTTTCCACTTGGCTGGCTGGTGGCAGAAGAAAGTTCAGCTGAATTACATTGGAAAGAGCACTCTGGGCCAGACACAGAGCACTCTGGGAGAGCCAGAAGCCATCTCTCAGAGGCAATAAAGATTCATTACAACTTTTACCTTGGAGCTGGCTGGAGGCAGAGGCAGAAGCAAAGGACAAAGCTACAAGATCTCTTCAGAGGCAAGACAGATTCAACTTGGTGCTGGCTGGAGGCTGAAGAAAGCAGAGGCAGAAGCAAAGAACAAAGCTGCAAGAGCTCTTAGAACCAAGGAGAGAGAGAGGCCTCTAAGAAAAGCTAACCAGGCTATATTGGAGGCAATAAAAGATCTGAACTTTTATCACCTGGCTGCATTTTGGGTGATTATTACTCTCAACTGATACTAAGACTGCCTCCAGAAAACCTTTCTGAGAAACCAGCTTTCTCCCAGAGAGAACGATTATATTATATTTTAAAGAATAAACACACCATACTTTGCAGATGATATGATGGTATACTTAGAGAACCCCAGAGATTCTACTAAAAAGCTATTAGAAATAATCCACAACTTTAGCAAAATTGCAGGATACAAAATAAATCCACATAAATCCTCAGCATTTTTATACATCACCAACAAAATCCAACAGCAAGAGATACAAAGAGAAATTCCATTTAAAATATTTGTTGATAGTATAAAATATTTGGGAATCTATATGCCAAAGGAAAGTCAGGAACTATATGAGCAAAACAACAGAACACTTTCCACACAAATAAAATCAGATCTAAACCATTGCAAAAATATTAAGTGCTCTTGGATAGGCTGAGCAAATATAATAAAGATGACAGTACTACCTAAACTAATCTATTTATTTAGTGCTATATGAATCAGACTCCCAAGAAACTATTTTAATGACCTAGAAAAAATAACAACAAAATTCATATGGAAGAACAAAAGGTCAAGAATTTCAAGGGAAATTTGAAATTTGAATAAAAAAAAATCAAATGAAGGGGCCTAACTCTACCTGATCTAAAACTATATTATAAAGTAGTGGTCACCAAAACCATTTGGTATTGGCTAAGAAATAGACTAAATGATCAGTGGAATAGGTTAGGTTCTCAGTACAAAATAGTCAATAACTATAGCAATCTAGTGTTTGACAAACCCAAAGATTCCAACTTTTGGGATAAGAATTCACTATTTGACAAAAACTGCTGGGAAAACTGGAATAGTATGGCAGAAACTAGGCATGGACCCACACTTAACATCATATACCAAGAGAAGATAAAAATGTATTCATGATTTATGCATAAAAATGAGATTATGAATAAATTAGAAGTACATAGGATAGTTTACCTCTCAGATTTGTGGAGGAGGAAGGAATTTGTGACCAAAGAACTTGAAATCATTATTGATCACAAAATAGAAAATTTTGATTATATCAAGTTAAAAAGCTTTTGTACAAACAAAACTAATGCAGACAAGATTAGAAGGGAAGCAATAAACTGGGAAAACATTTTTACAGTTAAAGGTTCTGATAAAGGCCTCATTTCCAAAATATATAGAGAATTGACTCTAATTTAAAAGATATCAAGCCATTCCCCAATTGATAAATGGTCAAAGGATATGAACAGACAATTTTCAGATTATGAAATTGAAACTATTTCTATTCATATGAAAGGGTGTTCCAAATCACTATTGATCAGAGAAATGCAAATTAAGACATCTCTGCAATACCACTATACACCTGTCAGATTGGCTAAGATGACAGGAAAAGATAATGACGAATGTTGGAGAAGATGTGGGGGCACTGGGACACTGATGCATTGTTGGTGGAGTTGTGAATGGATCTAACCATTCTGCAGAGCAATTTGGAACTCTGTTCAAAAAATTATCAAACTGTGTATACCCTTTGATCTAGCAGTGTTACTACTGGGCTTATATCCCAAAGAGATATTAAAGAAGGGAAAGGGACCTGTATGTGCAAAAATGTTTGTGGCAGCCCTTTTTGTAGTGGCTAGAAATTGGAAATTGAATGGATGCCCATCAACTGGAGAATGGCTGGGTAAATTGTGGTATATGGAATATTATTGTTCTATAAGAAATGACTAGCAGGGTGAATACAGAGATGCTTGGAGAACTTACATGAACTGATGCTAAGTGAAATGAGCAGAATTAGGAGATGATTATGCACTTCAACAACAATACTATATGAGAATCAATTCTGATGGAAGTGGATATCTTTGGCAATGAAAAGATTCAATTTGGTTCCAATTGATCAGTGATGAACAGAACCAGCTACACTCAGAGAAAAAATGAATATGGACTGCTTGCATTTTTGTTTTTCTTCCCAAGTTATTTTTTCTTTCTAAATCCAATTTTTCTTGTGCAACAAGAAAACTATATAAATATGTACATATATATTGTATTTAAGATATATTTTAACATGTTTAATATGTATAAGACTGCCTGCCATCTAGGGGAGGGGGTGGAGGGAAGGAAGGGAAAAGTTGAAACAGAAGTGATTGCAAGGGACAATGTTGAAAAACTACCCATGCATAGGTTCTGTCAATAAAAAAGTATAATAAAAATAAATAAATAAAATTTAAAAATCAGTTAATGATATATAGATGTGAAGTGTCTGTATAGTCTAAAAGTCTTTGGATTGTTCTACTTTCCTTATCCTATCTTCCAAAATATTTCTCACTGTCTTTATTTGTTTCCTCCTTCGTATTGATGTCACCAAATATCAAAGTTTGACTTCAAGAATAGCAATTTAAATCAAAGAGGTTTGTTCCAAGATGACTTTGTAACATGTGTGAGATTCATTTTTGTTTAATCTTAGACCTCTATTTTGGTTATAGTCACAATTATTCTTCAAATAATTTTATAGCAATTATCTTACAATCTTCAGAAATCAGCACTACGCTACCATATACCATCTAGTACTTATATTACTTTAGATTTCCACAAAGATCAAAGGATGCTATAACACATCCAAGTGAAAATTAATCAAATCTCATGTCTAAAATTATTCCAGGAATCTGCATCTCCTCAGCTTCTGTAATATTAATTGAGATCGTGGCATTACTTGAAAAGATTAATGCAAGTGGTAAATATAGGGAGATTTCAATCACCACTCTCTTTCAGAGACTTAAAACATATTTGCATATCAAAAAAACTGGAGAGATTGGTTTGGAAGGTTTGGCAGAATATGAACATTAAAAAGAATTTTCTTTTTCTGGGAATAATTTGTGGTCAGTGATGGAGCTTTGCAAATTCTTTAGAGAAATTTTAGCCTACTCTCCTCTCTTGATAATTTATGCCATTTGTAATATATGTAAAGACACAGACATACACACACACACACACACACACACACACACACACCTTCTCCTCTCTGTGGTCTTTCTTCTTAGAATCTATGTCAGATTTTTTTTTGTGTTGAAATACATGTTAGATCCCATATATATATATATATATATATATATATATATATACATATATATATATATATACACACACACACACACACATATATACAGTTATCTTGTTGTGCCAGAAAAATCAGATCAAGAAGGAAGAAAAGGAAAAACTGAGAAAGAAAATAAAATGCAAGCAAGTAACAACAGAGAGGGATAATGCTATGTTGTGTTCTATACTCTGTTCCCATGGTTCTCTCTCTGGATGTAGATGGCTCTCTTCATCACTGAACAAGTGGAACTGGTTTGAATCATCTCAATGCCACATCCATCAGAATTGATTACCATATAGTCTTGGTGTCATATATAATGATCTCCTGGTTCTGCTCATTTCACTTTTCATTAGTTAATGTAGGTCTCTCCAAGCCTCTCTGAAATCATTCTGCTGGTCGTTTCTTACTGAACAATAGTATTCCATACCATTCATACCCCATAATTTATTCAGCTATTCTCCAATTAATGGGCATCCACTCAGTTTCCAGTTTCTTGCCTCTACAAAGAGGCCTACCATCTATGTCAGATTATTGATAAAGCCTATAAAATACATTTGCAGCAAGAAAAAAAAAAGAGAGAAATCTGACTTATTTCATAACTTTATTTGAGAGTTGCTTTTCCTGGACTATTTACATAAAAAAGCCATAAAGACCTAAATTCTGTCCTTGATTGCAGAAGAGACAGCTGCCTTACAAATAACATCATGCTTTTGTTTGGTGATAGAGTGAGGTCTTGAGTCATTCTTTGGTGAACCAGTTTGGGTTAGTTGTTATTTGTTTGGCTAGGTGGGGCTTACTGTATCTCAGAATATTCAGAAAAAGAGGAAAACAATGCAATAATGCTTTGAAAATAGGAGACATGAACTATCCAGTGGGTCTGGGGGGAAATTTGAGCATTCTTGTATACTACTTAGTACTTATGGTTTTTGGATTGTTCCCCCCCTCCCCTAATCGTGGTAATTTTATTGCCCAGGACTTAACTGATCATATTTCATCTTCAAGATACTAGTTCCAAGAATTCAGAAGATTAATTTCCCAGTCTAAAACAAGGAAATTATAATAAAATTTTATAAGAATTTTTTTGATCTAGAGATAGATGGGAACTATAATGAGACAATGAGGATTGGAGACATTAAGTTATTTTCTCAAGATTATGCAACCATGGAACCCAGTTAGCTGACTCAAGTTCTAAGTATTTTATGACCAGAATCTTTTCTGTATCATAATACAACAATAAGTCAACTAGTTATCTTTTTTGCCTTAATTTTTGCTGCTCATCTGGAGGATATATTTATTTCAAAACAAAAGCATATAGCAAAATACCATAATGCTAAACATAATAATGGAATTTATTCACAAAAACTTGGAGCACCCTCACAAATATACTTGTCTTCAGAAGGTAGATCAGGATCATACATAAAGATAACATTTGAAACATGCATATATAAATGCTACATGTGGATAGCACTCCTGCATAAAGGGCAACTAAATTTATCATGGTGCAGAGCTGCCCATGTTTTCTCTTGATGTCATTATGCTGCTTTTTTCTGGGTCTGCCTGTCACTGGCATCCTCTTTCAACTTCAAGCACAATTCAGTATTGAAAAAATACTGAATTTTCTTTTTTTTTTTTATTATGAACTGAACTGAGCAATTATGAACACAACAAGCATTTCAACATAATTTTTTTAAATTGTGAACTACAGTTTATCTATAAGAAGTGTATGTTAGATTTGTTAAGGTAGTAATAAAATTACCTTATTTATATCATCCTCTAATTTTTTAAATGATTTATGTATTTTAATATTTTCTTGATAGGCTTTTCTTTATTTCTCTCTATGTGTATTTCTGTCCCTCTCAGAATGTCTGTTTGTCTCTGTATGTCTCTATTGGTATGCATCTCTGTGCTTCTCTCTGTTTTTTGTCTTTTTTTTTGTCTCTGTCTCCATCTGTCATTCTTTCTATATCTCTATGGCTCTCTCACTGTCCCTATCTCTGTCTGCTTCTCTGTCTTTCTGTTTCTGTGTGTCTCTCCCTGTCTCTGTTTGTCTATCTCTGTCTCTGTCTCTCTTACCTCTTCCTTTATAACAAATAAGTATAGTCAAATTATTTCTTAAATATATAAATGTGTCAAATTTATAAAAATATAGGTCATTCCTCAATTGATAAGTAGTCAAAAGATATTAGACAATTTTCAGATAAAGAAATTAGAAGAGGCAGATAGGTGGCACAGTGAATAGAACACCAACCCTGAAATCAGGATGACTTGAGTTCAAATCTGTTCTCAGACACTTAACACTTCCTAGCTGTGTGACCCTGGGCAAGCCACTTAACCCCAATTGCCTCAGGGGAAAAAATAAATTAGAGCCATCTATAGTCACATGAAAAAAATGCAATAAACTACTATTGATTAGAGAAACACAAATTAAAAGAACTCTGAGGTATCACACCTCTCAGATTGGCTAAAATGACAGGAAAAGATAATGATTAATGTTGGAGGGAATGTGAAAAAACTGGGATACTAATGCATTGTTGGTGGAGTTTTGAACTGATTCAACCATTCTGGAGAGCAATTTGAAACTATGCCCAATGTCTATAAAACTGTACATACCCTTTGACCCAGCAGTGCCACTAGTGAGTCTGTATCCCAAGGACATCATAAAAGAGGGAAAAGGACCTTCATGTGCAAAAATGTTTGTAGCAACTCTGTGTGTGGTAGCAAATAATTGGAAAATGAATAAGTGTGCATCAGTTGGGGAATGGCTAAACAAGTTGTGCTATAAGAAGGTAATGAAATATTATTGTTCAATAAAATAATGACTGAACAACTGATTTTAGAAAGCCCTGGAAAGATTTACATGAAATGATAAGAACCAAGAATATATTATACACAATGACAGCATAAATGTGTAATGACCAACTATGAAAGACTTGGTTCTTCCAAAGCAATCCCAATAGACTTTAGACAGAAAATGCCATTTGCATTCAGAAAAAGAACAAAGGAGACAGAATGAAAATCAACACATATGTTCGCTTGTTTTTTCTGTTTTTGTTTTTTTTTTAATCTTTCCCACGGTTTTTCCCTTTTACTCTGATTTTTCTCTCCCAACATGATTCATAAAGCAGTGTATAGTAAAAATAATACAACTTTGAAAAACTTAAGGACTATGATTAATGAAATAATCAACTATGATTATGAAAGGCTCATGATGAACTATTTAATTCTTATAGAGAGACAATGAACAAGAAGTACACTTTGAAACAAGGTTTTTTCTTGTTTTTAGTTTTCTTTCTTTCATGGCTGGTGCAGTAATTGGTCTAGCTTGATAATAAGTCATAGCAGGGGATTTTGTTTTGCTTTATTTCTCAGCAGGAAAGGATGCACAGTAGAAGGGAGAGAACACATATTTTTCATTGAATAAAAATTCCATGATGTTATATAGATATTTGAGTATTACATATTTATCTTTGGTGCCTTTAAACATCTTTTCCTCTGTGCTTTTCTCTTAATTATATCTAATTTTTTTTTTTTTTTGGTTTGTGGAAGGGAAGGAAACAGGATTATCATCCCTATTTTTTTGGGGAGGGGGGTTATCTGATATATACATATTCCACTCTAGTCCCTCATTTTAACCGTGTTAATATATTTGGTTCAAATGTGTTTCCCATGAACAACAAAAGGTTGAATTGTGCCTTCTAATTCATTCTGCTGCCCTTCTGTGTTTAATGGATAACTTTGTCTATCTAGAACTATTAGAACCAAAAGACAAAAAAAAGAGAGAGAGAGAGAGAGAGAGAAAGCATAAATGGCTGACTACTAAAACTCTAAATTTAGCACACCCAGCAATGTCTTAGCTAAAATTTAGAACTTCTGGTTCAAAGAAAAAAAATTCACAAGCAGCCAGAAAGAAAGGGATCAAGTACAAAAGAACCATAATTATATAGCTTTATGAAGCAATTATTATAAAGGAAAGCTAGAACTGTGGTATACCAATAAAATAAAGAAAAAAAAAAGGCTTACAACCAAAATTAACTTGTACAACAAAAGTGAGAATAATCATTCAGAGAGAAAAATCGACCTTTAATAGAATTCAGAACTTTCTCACATTTCTGTTGACAAAATCAGAGCTGTTTAGGACTTTTGAAACCAGAACCTAGGATAAAAAGAAACCTTGGAAAAAAACCATATATTTGAGCAATACAAAAGGACCAAATAGTCATCATAAAGTCGTTCCCTCTAGGAAAAAAGACAATTATATTTATATTTGAATCCAGTATTTTTTAAGGAGAAAAGAAAAGACAAAGATAAATTTAGAGTTTTAATGTTAATTTTTTTTTTTTTTGCTTTGATTGTTTAAAAAAAAGAAAGGGTAAGGAAAATGAATAAAGTAGGAGGGAAATGAACATGTATACATCCATGTTATCTTATTATAATTATGGTCCATCAAAAGAAGAATATGAAAATATATAGTTTGGTCCAGGTAAGGCAGTATCTAATGATATTCACACATCTGAATCAAGCAGGTTAAAGAAGACTAAATGAATACATAAAAGCTCATATAATAGAAATCCATTTTGTTTCCTGGTTCCTATCTTATTCTACCAAGTAAAGGCAAATATCCTTCAGATGGAAATATTTCCTCAGATAAAAAAGGAGCTGAGTGAAATTATAGTAAAGAAACATTTTTAACATTGTTCTTTTTAAGACTGTTCTTTTCTATGAAATATAAGGACTAGGATACTTGATGACTTTAGATCTACTTCCATTCAGCTCTGAATCAATGTAAATATCAATTGTTTCTGTTCTAAAATAGATTTTTCATTCCTAGATTTATTCTCTGGAGAAGGCTAGCTAGGACACTTTTTGTCCCCATTCTATTAATTATTGAATTGATGCTGTTCCAGACAAACTGAGACCTGGGAAAAACTTAACTTAAAAGGGCCAAGGCCTTCTACTGCATGAGGCTATTGCCAGTCTTTCTGACTTGTGTCTTACCACTAGACTTGGATGATTCTGGAGAAGAGAATAAAGTTGATAACTTGGCAAAGTTCTGCATCATTTGAATTCAAATCACTTGCAAGTAAAAACATTACTCTTCTGATGTCATTAGTACTATTCAAGAACAAAGGATAAAGAACAATACTCTACCCCAGTGACCAATCACACTTTGACTTCTCTACAATAGAGAAGCAGGATTCTAAAACAAATCTTCTGAATCCAAGTTCAGCATTTTTCCACTATGCCAAACTATATCTCCATGCAGAAAGTTTATTTCCATGGAAAACTTCCAAATTTCATGTATATTAAAAAGGGAGGTAAGAAATAGAATTATGCTTCTGAAAATAGTGATTAGCCCAACAAATTGAATTATATTTGGACTTCAAATTGCATCATATAAGTGAATACGGATTGCCTTTAATGCTGGGTTCATTCAAATTAACTACTTTTTTAAAAAATTGCTGAAAGTGGAGCATGATATTATGGAAAAATATTAGATTAAGAACAAACTTTGGTTTGCTCTGTGACTTTGAACAAATCATTTAATATCTCTGGGCTTCAATTTCCTGGTAAAATGAAGATCATTGGTTAAGCTGTTCCTTTGTTCATTTTTTTGATTCTCTCCTGGATGAGATGCACAAATTTACATCCTGCCATAAAAAGATTTGTAATATTTATCAACAATAATAGATAAGTATTTGCTAAGCACTTAATATCCACCAGTCCTATACTAAGTATTGAGGACACCAAGAAAATACAAACAACACTCTTCTCTTAAGGACCTTAACTTTTAATGATAAGATGCAATATATTTTAATCTGTACATGTAAAATAAATTCAGAGAAGATGGAAGATGACCTTAGAAAAGATTCCAGTAGTGACTGAGGGGACTTGTAGAGTCTTCCTAAAGGAGATGACACTTGAATTGATTCTCAAAGAAAGCTAATGGAGGTAGTAGAAATAAAAATGCCAAGTATTCCAAACACAGAGACAATCAGAACAAAGGATGGAGAAGGGAGATGGAGTATCATGTTAGATTAATAGCATTACAGCTAAATTATAGATTTCTTGAAGTGGAGTAAAATATAAATGTGTATATGGAGTAAAATGTGGAGTAAAATACTGGAAATGTAGGAGGAATTCAGCTTGTGAAGAGCTTTAAATGACAAAAAGAGAATTTTTATTATATTCTGTAGGTAATTGGGACACATTACAGTTTACTGAGTAGAGGAATAACATGGTCAGACTTGCAACTTAGGAAAATGTATTTGACAACTTAGAGAAAAGGAATAAATTAGCAAGACCAAAGATTTGAGGTAAAGGAACTAATAAGAAGTCTATTTGTATAGTCTAGGAATGATGCAATGAGGGTCTGTACCAGGGTTGGTGTGAACAGCCAGAATGGGTTGTATCTAAGTGCTATTGTGAAGGTAGAAAGGACAAGCAAGACTCCATGGACAGATTGGATAGGTATGGTGAGTCAATAAAGAAGTAAAAGAAAATAATGCGGTTCTGAGCCTGGATATCTGAAAATACAATGGTGCACGCAACACTGATAGAGAAGTTGGGAAGAGGAAAAGATTTGTGAATAAAGATAATGTGTTCTGTTTTGAACATAATGATTTTGACATCCAAAAGGAAGTTAGTGTTGTGAAAATAAAGCTCAGAAGATAAAATTTGGATGAATAAATCTGAAAATCTTTTGCATAGAGATGACAATTAAGCCATTTTTAAAATCTAAATTCCTTAGATGGAGAAAGGATACATGTGCAGTCAGGGAGGTGATTCATGTGTATCAGCATGGTGACAAAATTTAGAGAATTAAAAACAGATGGAAAAATAATGAAGGATGCAAAGAGATACTCAGCATTGAGGTTTCAGAAGGATTTCACAAAATGGAAAAAAAGGGGGGGCACAAGGGTGGATGAGTATTCCAATATGATATGTCTACAAGGGAGTAGAACTATAGGACAAGTGCTAGAACATGTTAGAGTCAAATGAAATTTTTTTTAAATGGTGGGGATTTGCTTCTGTTTTGGAGCATCTACAAAGGGATTAGCAGATAGGAAGAGATTGAAGATTACAAAATTTTGCTTTGGCAAGTAAAAAATTCATTATTAATGAATGGGGTAAAAGAAAATATAGCAGGGCATGATGTCAGGAGACTATAAAATGAACAGGATGAATTTGAGATCCTTAGCAAAAAGATTAAATGAAAGAAGAGCTGTAGGAAGTTTGAGGAGAGAAAAGAGGGTTTGGAATAGCTATTGTGGAGAATAGGATAGACAAACAGTGAAGAATAGAAGAATTGCCTTTTAAAAATAGCACAGTTTGTATTAGCTTAACAAAATCTGTACTGGACACATCTAGTCCAAGAGTAGGAGTTTAGGAAATGGATGCTGGGAATAATCCAGAACTGAGTTTTGGCAAGGCATGATTGGCCAGGAATCAAGAGAATAGAGAATGTTGCAAAATTGAACTGGCTAATCAAAGGTCATGATTTTGAAGGGAGAAGAATGTAGCTAGAGCAGGAACAATGGTCTGGATTAGTACGGAGGGATAGAGAGATTGAAAGTCATAGTGAAGATGAAAAGTAGGTTTAGGCATAAAGCATAGGGAATGCAAAGCCCTTGAACATGGGAAGTTGAACTTTTCCGGCAGATGACAAACATAGATCCTTTCTAGCTTTGACATTCTGAATCTGAAAACAAAGTAGCAGCTTTAAGAAGTTCTGTTACTAATAATATTGAAGCATTACAAATAAATGGTGCCATTTGTGGCTTTATGTGGAAAAAATAAAAAAGAAGGAAAAGCTTCAAGATTAATTACTTTAAGATGTGTTTCTAAAGTCTCTTAATGGAATATACTTAAAGGACAGCTTCCCATTTATATGCTTCATATGGATTTGCTGAACTACAATTTCCAAATATCATAAGAAAAAAAGTTTGTTGTTTTCAAATAAGTAATAATAATAATATTAAGAACACCATATTCTTTTAATATTATAGACTTCAAAAACCTAGTTGTTGTGTGTGGGTTTTTCCTGTTATTGCTATGGTCACTCCCTGTATGCTTCAGTAGACAGTTTCCTGAGTTTTTATGATCAAGTAACTCATCTTGTAACCTAGTTTCTAGTGATAAATCTTTCTGAAATAGTGTTATCTTTCAATAAAAGACATATGGTCCATCATAGAATCCACTTTCAAAGGTTTTCAATCTGTTGTCTGCCTGGTTTCAATTCCACAAATGCCCCTTCTAGGTTCATTTCAAATATCATCACCATACTGCTAACTCAAACCTTTATTGACAATACCTCCCTCAGCCACCTCTGCCCTCTGATTGCAGGGCTAGAGAGGAGCACACCAAACTCCTTCTAATGCCTTCACTTACAGGATGCTAAGATTACTCTAAGTCACCTGGTCTCCTTACTTTCAACAACATAGAATAAGATATCCCCATGATAGGTATCCCCTACTTTTCCTTCCACCTTTTCTCACTTTATGTGTAGTCTCCCTTCCTCTCATATACACATTACATTATAAACTTCTTGAGGGTAAGAACTGTCTTTATTCTTATTTACTGTATTTAGCACAGTTCCTGGTACATAATAAGCACTCAATAAATATTTATTATATTGAATTGAAGTAGTTTGAGATCTTTGGATTATCTCCATGGCATAAAGACTAATGTGCAAGAAGATAACATATTTGATGTAAACTGACTCATTCGTAGATGTTAAGAGAATGTGGTAGAATCCTCTATTTAAATGTTTGAAAATTATGATGTATTCTTCTAAAAAGTTTTAAATGTGCTAAAATCAGAGAATGATAATGTCATAGATTTAGAGCTTGAAGGAGCCTTGAATTTTGTGTGGACAAAACTTTCATTTGACATATAAGAAAAAGTCTGATGTTAGAATGATGCAATTTTAATGAAGAAATTTCTTTTAAAGAAAATAATAATTTAATTGAAGTTGAGATTCAAGACATAGATACAAAGGAAAGTTTAATCTTATTGCACATCTATAAGATTTGAGAGCAACAAAGGGAATTACGTAGCTGATTTTTTCCTCTTCTTTTCAGTTTTCTCTAGAAGGAAAACAAAGAAATAAGGAATTCTAAAAATAAGCTCTATTAAATACAGAAAGTTCAGTGCTTCAGAGAAATATTTCCCTTTGAAAAAATTAGATAGATCTTTACAACTGCCCTAATTTCACTCATCCTTAACAAGTTTCTAGCAAAGAGAAAAAGGCTAGAGTCAAGATTAGATCCAAGCTCCTAAGAACAACTACAGTAGCAGAGTTCCAATGACAAATGATGTTTTTACAACTTGTAACTCAAAGAATAAATTCAAATTTTATATTTGAAATAAGACCTTATTTAGACTAAATCTGAATCCAAATTAATGCAAATAATGAATCCCATAAAGTGATTGCATCATTCAAATCTTTATTGCACATATTAATTGTGCCAGAACCAATTACTATATTTTTATAATTATAACTTTGAATAATGTATATTTGAAACCATGAAACCATTTCATAGGATTCATTATTTATACTAATTGGCTCCTAATTGTCTTCATTTGGACTCAGCCCTAGTTGGACTCAGATAAAGTTAGTGACTAGTGAATAAGCTCATAATCATAGGATCATAGATTTAGAGTTAGATATAATCTTAGAGATCATGTGGTTTCAATTCCTCATTTTACAGATGAGTGAAGTATGGAGAAGTTAAGTGACTTTTTAAATTTTGCTTTATACAGTGTTATTCCTGAGTTTTTATATAATATCTAAACTTTGTCATGGAATCTAGGAAATAGTAGTTGTAGATATGTCAGAAACATTTAGGAAGGGATATTTAGATGCCAGTGAAATTTTCTTCTACTCTAATCTGCTCTGTGTCAGTTCAGTTCTAAATGATTATTTCTACATAGAGCTGAATGGATTAATATATTATCTCCACATAGAACTGAATGACTTGAAAAATCAGAAGCTTGTTGGTCACTGTGAAAGTTCAATATTTTCTCCCCAATATTTTCTATCTCTTTAGAATTGAATTTATTATGGTTGATAATTGTGTAACATTAACCTGTATTTAGTTAATTAACTCACCTCTTTGTCATTTCCTTCTGCTTATGTCATTCATTATACATTCTCTTCTACCACCTTTGAATTCATGGGTGGTAGAAGAGGATGTATAATGAATGACATAAGCAATCTACCATTGCCCCACTCTATTGTATCACAGCCAGATTCTGGATCAGTTCCAAATAAAGGTCAAGGCCTCAGATTCAGCAGTTCCAGACACATTATTGAATGTTATTATAGACTTCAATTATGATTGCTATAAGCAAATTATTTTATCCTATAAAGGAGCTATTTCTCATATTGCATGAATTAGGACTATCTTATCAGGGATATAGGTTCAGGACATCCTCTGATGCTTCTCTATGTGATTTCACACAATTTTTAAAATCTCTTTGGCCCTCCCCTCAATTTTTTCAACTGTAAAATAAAGGATTTGCACTAAAGGGCCTCTGATGTAATTATCAGATTTATTTAAATAATAACATATTGTCTTTATATTTGGAAACAAAATAAAACAGAAGTACCAGGAAGCAAATTGTAAATGTAAACAGAGAATACTGAATTAAATACTAAATAGACCAAACAGATTCCAAGTTATATTGAAAAGTGATAAAGACAATCTATAGATCTGCATAATAACAAATTATGTTATCATACTCTTAAAGTACAACAATTGAGACTTCACCCTGCCAAGATGGCCAGAAAGCTGCCCAACAATCCTAGTTTCCCTCAAAAAATATATGAAGCCAAGACTCTGAATAGAGTCCAACAAAATGAAAACATTCTCCAACTCAGGATAGATTGGAAAAACTTCAAGAATGTGCAGTCTTACTGGGGTGAAAGAGGTGTTCAGCCCAACTCAGACAGAACTTAGAAAAGCTGGTAAAAGCTTAATTACAGCAGATCAGTTTCTGAGATCCACAGTTCTGGTTCAGTAGTGGAGCAAACCAGTAGGACAGCCCCCAGTTGCAACTCAGAAAGCAAATTCTGGGGAAATTGTCTGCTTCCTGGAAAGAGCAGATAAAGCATACATGAGAGAGCCAACAGCTTGGGAAAGGAAGAAAAAAATGTCTGGAAAAAAAAAACTACTTAAAAACTATAATTAACCAAATGGAAAAAGATATAAAAGCCAACTAAAGAAAAATCATACATTAAAAACTAGAACAGAGCAAATGGAAGCTAATGACTCTGTGAGACAGTACAAATCAATCATACAAACTAAAAAGAATGAAAAAAATGGAAGAAAATGAAAAATAACTATTGGAACAATAGCCAACCTGGAAAATAGATCCAGAAGAGACAATTTTAAAATTATTGATCTATCTCAAGACCATGACCAAAAAAAGAGACTGGGTAGCATTCTTCAAGAGACCACCAAAAAAAAACTGTTACAATATTCTAGAAACAGAGGGGCAAATAGTCATTGAAAGAATTCATCAATCATTTTAATAAAGAGATCCCAGAAGGAAAACCCCAAAGAACATTGTTGCAAAACTCCAGAACTACAATCTCATGGAAAAATACTTCAAACTGCCAGACAAAAACAATTCAGATATCAAGGACCAATAGTCAGGATTACCCAGAATCTGGCAGCATCTACAATAAAGGATTAGAGGGCCTACAATATCATATTCTGGAAAGCAAAGGACTTGGAGTTACAATAAAAAATTAACCTACTCACAAGACTAAGCATCATTTTTTTTTCAGGGAAGATGAAATAAGAGACTTTCAATCATTTCTATTGAAAAAACAAAATTAAACAGAAAATGTAATCTTCAAACATAAGACTCAAGAGAAACATTGGAAAGCAAACAAGAAGAAAATATATGTTATTTAAAGGTTAAACTATTTACATCCCTATATGGAAAAATGATATCTGTAACTCTTGAGAACTATATCCATTACTTGGGTAGACAGAGGGAAGCAACACATGGATGTAGGGTGTGGTTGTGAATGGACATTGATGTGATGTTATCAAAGAAAAACAAATTAAGAGATGGAAAATGATTATACTGTGATAAGAGAAAGGGGAGATGTAATGGTACACACTGGATCACACGAAGAAGCACAATGACCTATTGCAATCAATGAAAATAAGAGAGGGGGATGAACATTGTCTGAAGCTTGAGCACATCATTTTTGGCTCAAATAGATTAATTATTCTTTTTAGTGTAGAAATTCATTTAACACCATAAATAAGTCAGAGGAGAAAAAAGGAAAAGAAAAGAGAGGGACAGGACAGAGGGGAGGGCAGAAATACTAGGAAAATAGGGAGTAGAGGTGATAGAAGATAAGGTAGTGGGTGGGATGAGTTAAAAATAACACTACTAATGACATGATAAAAAAGAGAGCAAAAGTACATACAAAGGAGAAAATAGAATGGAAGGAAATATGGAGCTGGTAATCACAACTGTGAATGTGAATGATATGAACTCTCCTGTGAAATGGAAGCAAATAAAAGAGTAGATTAAAGAACAGAATCCAATATGTTGTTTACAAGAAACACATTTGACCAAGAGAGAAATATACTGTGTAAAGGTAAAAGGCTTGAACAGAATTTATCATGCTTCAGCTCAAGTTAAAAATGCAGGAGTAGCCAGTATGGTCTCAGAAAAAGCAAAAGTAAAAATAGATCTAATTTAAAGACATAAAAAAGGAAAGTACTTGATAAAGTTTAACATAAACAATGAAGTAATAATGATATTAAGTGTATATCCTCCCTATGGTAGGGAAGCCAAATTCTTAGAGATGTTAAGCCTTTTTGCGGAAAGAAATAGAAAGATCAATCTTCCCCTCTCAGAATCAGAGAACTCTAACCACAAAATAAACTAGAAAGAAACTAGGGAGATTAATAGAATTCTAGAAAACCTAGATATAATAAAGAAAATTGAATAGGAACAGAAAAGTTTACACATTTTGGGGGTCAATACATGGCACCTACACAAAAATTGACCTTGAGCATAAAAACCTCACAATCAAATGCAGAACAGTAAAAATAGTAAATGCTTCCTTTTCAAACCACAATGCAATAAAAATCATAATCAATAAAGGGGCAGAAAAAAAGATAGAATCAAGAATCTATTGGGAATTAAATAATCTAATTTTAAAAAATGAGTGGGTCAAACAACAAAGAAACAATCCATAATTTCATTCAAGAGAATAATAATGAAACAACTTACCAAAACCTGTGGGATGCAGCCAAAGCTGCAAAATTTTTTAGGGGAAATTTTATATCTCTAAATAGCTCCATGAATAAAATAAAGAGAAGATCAATGAATTGGGCATGCAACTAAAAAAGCTAGAAAAAGAGCAAATTAAAAATCTCCAATTAAATACCAAATTAGAAATTTTGAAATTCAAAGGCGAGACTAATAAAATTGAAACTAAGAAAACTATTGAACTAATTAATAAAACTAAAGGTTGATTTTATGGGAAAAAAACAAAATAGATAAACCTTTGGTTAATTTGATTAGAAAAAGAAAAGAAAAAAAACCCACTAGCATCAAAAATGAGTGATAGTTAACCACCAATGAAAAAGACATTAAAGTGCTAATTAGGAGCTATTTTGCCCAATTGTCTGGCAGCAAATCTGACAATCTAACCAAAATGGATAAACATTTACAAAAATATAAATTGCCCAGATTTACAGAAGAAGAAATAAACTACTTAAAAAGTCCCATTTTAGAACAAAGAAATTGAACAAGTCAATAATGAACTCCCAAAGAAAAACTTTTTAGGGCCAAATAGATTTACAAATAAATTCTACCAAACAATCAATTCCAATACTATGTAAACTATTTTGAAAAATAGGTAAAGGAGATTTCCTACCAAATTCCTTTTATGATACTGATATCTAAACTAGGAAGAATCAAAACAGAGAAAATTACAGACCAATCTCCCTAATGAATAGTGATGCAATTTTTTTAAATAAAATATTGGCAAGGAGATTACAGGCAATTTACCATCAGGATAAAACATTATGCTTTTAATTCAGTATGCTATCTGCTTCCCTTTTATGAGAGAATTCACCCCATTCACAATCACACTTAAAATGACTAATTCTGTATATCCTACCATCTTATTTTCCCCATGTTATGCTTTTCTTTTTCCTTTCCCCTTTCCCTCTTCCCCAGTATTTTGCTTCTGAGTACCACCTCCCTCAAAAAGCCCTTCCTCTTTACAGCCCTTACCCCTTTCTTATGCCTTTCCCCTACTATTTCTGTTTTCCTTTCTATTAGACTCCCCCTTTCTTCTTCTCTTTCCCCTCCCACTTCTCTATAGGGTGAGAGAAGTTTCTCTGTGAAACCAAATATGTCTGATATTTTCTCTTTGATATTCTCTCTCCAAATCTAATGAAAGTAAGATTCACACAATGTTCATCCCTCTCCCTTCTTTCCCACAATTACAATAGACCTTCTTTCTTCTTCATAAGAAGTAATTTACCTCATTTTATCTCCATTTTCTTCTAGTACAATCTCTTTTCCATCTTTAGTTTCTTTTTTATGTTATCACAATAAAATCAAATCATACCTGCGCTCTCTAAGTATATCCATGACAGAGAAACCGTTCTTAAGAGTTCTTTCCTTTTTACTTTTTTATACTTCTCTTGAATTCTTTGTTTGGAGATCAAATTTTCTGTTTAGCTCTGGTCTTTTTGTAATAAATAAATGAAACTTATCTATATCATTGAATTTCTGTCTTCTTCCCTGAAAGATAGTTAGTGTTCAGTTTTACTGGATAGTTGATTCTTGACTGCAGTCCAAGTTCCTTTGCCTTAATCTTAGTTGTGGTTCCTTGATATTTGAATTGTTTCATTCTGGCTGCTTGCAATATTTTTTCCTCTGTCTGATAATTCTGAAATTTAGCTACAATACCTCTTGGAGTTTTCATTTTGGGGTCTCTTTCTTTCTTTCAATGGCTATTTTACACTCTGGTTCTAGAATATCAGGGCACTTTTCCTTGATTCTTTCCTGAGAGATGATGTTTAAATTCTTTTTTTCATCATCATTTTCAGGAAGTCCAATAATCCTTAGATTGGCTTTCTTAGATTTATTTTTCAGGTCAATTGTTTTTCCAATGAGGTATTTTGCATTTTCTTATATATATATTTTTTATTTTTTGTTCTTGTTTGACTGATTCTTAAAGTCTTATTGAGTCAATCATTTCCATTTGTTCAATTCTAATTTTTAGTGAATTATTTTCTTCAGTTACCTTTTTTTTTTTTTGGCTGTTTTTGTATTTGGCCAATTTAATTTTTAAATGAGTTGTTTTGTTCAATGGATTTTTTTCCTATTTCAAAAGTTCTGTATTTTGAGGAGTTGTTCTCTTTTTCCACTTTTTAAAACCTGTTTTGTAAGGATTATATATTTTTTTCAATTTCCCTAAATCTATTTAATAAGGAGTTTTCTTCAGATAATTTCTCTGTTTCCTTTAACAAATTTTCCTTTAACGTTCTCATTCCCTTTCCCCATTTTTCTTCTAACTTTTTTTTAAAGATTATTTTTGAATTCTTCCAAGATCATTATGAGATGGGAATCAACTCATATCACCTTAGGGATTTCATCTGGGCATGATTTGCTTTTAGTGTCCTCAGGGTTTGAAGTCTGTTTTTCTCTTTCTCCATAAAAAGTATCTATGGTCAGGATTCTTTTTTTTTTTTTTTTTTGCTTTTTTGATCATTTTTAATAGGTTGAGGTCTGCTTTTAGGGAAAATGGGAAATTGTACAAGCTTCCTCTGTAAATGACAGTAGCTACCCTGGGTTGGTTTTAACTAACTTCTGGGGCTGAATGGGCATTGCCAGGTCCCATGTTATTCTGAGGTTCAGGAGCTCACTATTTGCCTTTGGTATTTCTGTTGGATGTCTAACAGCTAATCTGATCTACTAGCTTGAAATCAGGTCAAAGTAGCCAACACTACTGTAATTCCTCCTGATGGATTCCCTGGCAAGCAAATTCCACTTCTCCCTGGGTCTATGCATTGCTTCTGCACTTGGTTGCCTCTCATGTGCCCAATTGAAACTGACCTTTTCTGAAGTTCTTTCAAAATATCTTCTGCTGGGTTCTGTCACTCCAAAACCACTTCAGAAACTTGATTTCATGTTGATCTGAGGGACATTATGGAGAGCTCAGATAAATATGTGTGTCTCTTCTCTGCTATTTTTCAATAGAAAGCTTCAAAGTCATTAAGAGAATGACAGTTTCTCAAAACCAATTGACTTCACTTTTATCTTCATGTTAAATCTCATTCTCCATTTATAAATGTGTGCAAATGATCTATAGGTATTCCAATTAAATGAATATAATTATCTGGATAACAGGTATTCTTTCCCCAGTATATTATTCTTGAGTGGTTACTGAGGCCAAACTCTTTGTTTTTTTTTTTTTGTTTGTTTGTTTGTTTGTTTGTTTTTTAATTTATTGTGGTAAGTTTATTTAATTTTTAATCTACATTGCTTTATGTTGGAAGAGAAAAACTAGAAAAAAATGGAAAACCATGAGAGAGATTTTTTAAAAATAGGAAAAAAAAAAACAAGTCAACATAGCATGTGTTGATTTACATTCAATCTCCTTAGTTCGTTTTCTGGATGTAATGGCATTTCCTGTGCAGTCTATTGGGATTGCTTTGGATCACTGAACTACTGAGAAGAACCAATTCTTTCATAGTTGATAATCTCACATTCTTGCTGTATTCCTGGTTCAGCTACTTTCGCTCAATATCAGTTCATGTAAATCTTTCCAGCCCTTTCTATAATCAGCTTGTTCATCATTTTTTATTGAACAATAATATTTCATTTTCTTCATGTACCATAGCCATTACTCAAATGATGGACATCCACTCTTTTTCCAGTTATTTGCTACCAACAAAAGAGCTGCTACAAACATTTTTGCACATGAGGGTTCTTTTTTCTCCTTTATGATTTCCTTGGATACAGACTTTTTTCAGCAATTTGGGATCTTATTTAAAAGAGTCAACAGTGTTTTGGGACTTGATACAATTTCATATACAAAAAAAGGAGCATCTGCAGTATCTGTAGGGATTTATGATTCAAATAGCACTCTGCATTGTATTATATAATAGGAATGCATGTGCTCACCATTGGTGAGTTGTTTTTATTGTTTCGTGATCCACTTAGTATTAATAATGAGAGAATTTTAGAGCAAGTTTGTCTCTGGAGATAATGTTTTCTAGGAATCTTCAAGCATTTTAATATTATTTCTTGCACATATGTCTCTAGGAAAAACTTTGATGTAGCATTTTGCTCTACTTAGTAAGAGACAATAGTTGATAGAGAGACAGTGATAACTTTAAAATATATGTATATATACATATATATCATAATCATAGTAAGATTGTATTATTTATGTGCATTTTATGATGAAAATATGGTCAATCATACAAATATGATTTATAAATTCTTCTAATGCTCCAATCTAGGGTCGCTTGATGTATATAATGATTACTTTTATAAAAATGTCAATATAGGAGCAAATGTTGCCAAATATATCAACTGTTACAAATGTTGTTTCAGTTGTCTTTTTGGGGGGGAGTAAGTAAGGTTTGAGTTTTTTGCCGTGCTTTGACTCTTCCCTTCTGATATTCTGTGAATTGATGTCTCTCAATGCTCTCAAAATTGTATTGTCTCTGTAACAGCTGTTCTCTCTGTGTACTTGATCTATTCCAGCTGCTTCTCCAATTTATGTCTATCTTTTCAGAACCATATCCAAACTCTTTCTAATAACATCCAGGATAGTAATCCAAATTACTATGGTTCCACTGTGGTTAATGATGAAAATAATTTGTTGCAATTTCCCCCTAAGATATTTTCTGTTTTCTTTATTGTATGCCTTCCTTTTTCATTAAAAAACATTGCCAGGGTGGTTTATGTTTCTTGCCAATCTTTCTTTAATTTTTATTTACAATTTTAATCTTTTTACTTTATGAAACAATATTACACATAATTTTCTACTAACCATTTCTGAAAGATTTTACAAATTAGTTTATAAAGAATTCCTATTTGTATCCCAAAGAAATCATGAAAAAGGGAAAAGAGCCTATGTGTGCAAAAATGTTTGTAGCAGCCCTTTTTGTAGTGTCAAGGAACTAGAAACCAAATGGATGCCCATCAATTAGAAACTGGCTAAGTTATATAACATAAATGTTATGGAATATTATTGTTCCATAAGAAATCCCAGCAGGACGATTTCAGGAAAGTCTGAAGAGATTTACATGAACTGATCCTAAATGAAGGAGTAGAACCAAGAGAACATTGTACACAGCAACAAGATTATGCAATGATCAACTCTGATGGACAGATATGGCTCCAAGAAAAACTTTCAAGAAAAATAAGATTTGGGATCTGTTATGGGCCAGAACTTGAAACAAGGTGCTAAGTCACTGGAATTGGTAGAGACAATGTTTATGTACTTAGTACTTATTACAATTCACACCTTTCACACCTTTAAGATTCACACTTTTAAGAGAGCATATATAAGCTAGGAGCCTCAATCAGGATGCACTTTGGGAGATTCAGAGCCAAGATTCAGTAGAGGAGATTCATAAGTCGAGGAGATTCACAAGTCAGGCAGAACTAGGGAAGACAGAAGCCCACAAGCCCACTCTTAGAGGTGGAGTCAGATTCATTCCATATTTGTGCTGGCTGAAGGCTTTGGATTCAGAGGGAGCTAGAGGCAAAATCTGGAAGAGACAAAAGACTAGTGGCAAGAGCTCTCAGAACCAAGGAGAGAGATAGGCCTCGAAGAAAACTAACCAGGCTATTTTGAAGGAGACAATAAAGGATCTGAACTTTTAGCTCCTGGCTACATTTGGAGTGATTATTGATTTGAACTGAAATGAAGGCTGCTTCCAGAAGCCCCCCCCCCAAGAAACCTGCTCCCAGAAAACATTATATTTTAGAGAAGAATATTACAGGGATCAGATCATAGAAGAGCTCAAAAGGGATTTTGAAAATCAAGTAAGAGAGATAGAGGAAAAATTAGGAAAAAAATTGAGAAAAGAAAATGCAAAACCCTAATGAGAAGAATGTCTTAAAAAGCAAAATTTGCCAGTTGGAAAAGAAGGTACGAAAACTCACTGAGAAAAATAATTCCTTAAAAAATAGAATTGAGGAAATGGAAGCAAATGACTTTATGACAATTCAAAATAAAATAAAGCAAAACCAAAAAAGAGTATGAAATATCTCATTGGAAAAACAACTGATCCATAAAATAGACCCAGGAGAGATAATTTAAAAATCATTGGTGTACCTGAAAGTCATAATTTTAAAAAAAAGAGCCTGGACATCATCTTTCAAGAAATTATCAAGGAAAACTGACCTGATATTCTAGAACCAGAGGGCAAAATAGAAATTGAAAGAACCCACTTATCTCCTCCTGAAAGAGATGCGAAAATGAAAACTCCCAGCAATATTATAGCCAAGTTTTGGAACTCCTAGGTCAAATATTGCAAACATCCAGAAAGAAACAATTCAAGTATAGTGCAGCCACAGTTAGTATAACACAAAGTTTAGCAGCTTCTATATTATGGAATATGACATTTTAGAGAGCAATGAAACTAGCATTATAAGTAAGAATGCCCTACCCAACAAAACTAAGTATAATCTTTTAGAGAAAATGGTAATCAATCAAAGAAATAGATAATTTTAAAACATTTGTCAAGAAAACTTCAAAGCTGAATGGAAAATCTGATTTTTCAGATACAGGACTCTGGAGAAGCATAAAGAAATAATCAGGAAAGTGATATCATAAAAGGCTTAATAAAGATTCAATGTCAGAATTTGTGGAAGAGTTATAAAATGGAGATGATAGTCACTTTTCTAATTTACAGAAACGTGCTAAAGTTCAAATGAAATAATGAATTTGAAAGGATTTCATAAAATTGTAAAGACAAGAATAGTATTATTGTCCCTTTGATTATTCTTAATTATAGATAGGGCTCTAAAACCAATACTGTTTTATTCAAGTTTGATGTTAAAATGAAATAAGGCACTCACAAGTCAGGGAACATTTAAAAAATGAAGAAATTTACTTTGTTCAAACATAACAAGCTTATACAAGAGTACGGTGACCCTGGTGGCCTCTTTCATCTTTATCTAGAAATGGGTCTAGTTAGTCACTACTTCTTTTCAATTTGGATAATTCTTTTCCTCAAATGCCTCTACAGGAATAGGATATAAATATGTTTAATGTATTTGATCTGTAGAGAAGCTGACCAAGTTAGGGTCAAATGAAAGGAAAAAATGATGATTAATAGTTAGCCTTTAAGAAAGTGCCTGGGGAAGGAGTGGGATGGAAGATTACTGGAAAAGGTAGACCAGAATTTTGGCCAAGAGAGACACTCTAGGGAGATGTCAGGGAAAGTTTCTTAATGGCAAAGTGAGCTTGGAAAAAGATGAAGAAAAAACAGGTGATAATATAATAAGGACCAAAGATATGGAGAAAGAAAAATGAAAAATGAAAAGGAAGTAAAAGATATTCCTTCAGTTTAAATAGTCATCATCCGGCATTTCTAGATTACTTTTCTACCATAATTCCTGAAAAGTGTTTCCTCTTCTGAAATCTATGAAATTCATCTATACCACCATTGCTCTACCCATGTTGCTGTTATTTACACACTCTCAGGCTATTCTATCAACATTCTCAGGAATGCTTTTATTTTATTCTTGGTCTACAACTCTTCAGCATTATAATTGATTTTTAAAAGTAATAGACTTTAGGGATTATGTGTGATAAATCAGCCAAGTTTCCTAAAGTAACTTCCTTTTTTAAAAACATAGCTAAGCAAAAATACTTAGGGATAAAGGCAGGAAACTTTCTATAAATCATCGTCAACATAGCTTCATCTCAAAAAGCTGAACAAAAAAAAATAGTTATGTAAAACAATGAATAAATGATCATTTCTGATTTTGTATTTAAGATGCTACTGTTATAGTCCCCCACTATTTCGCTGATATAAGGGAGGCATGCAACATTATTTGTTCTCAAGGATGAAAACAATTTGGCAATTTAAATTCTACTTGTTTTAATGATATTTTTATTTATATTGTAATAATTGTGCATATTATGTTTTAGTACCACTTATTTAACTCTCCATCAATATTTTTAGCCTCTACCAACTCTGGAGGTGAGCAATGTAGAATGCCATACACCCAAGAAGGAAAAGGGAAGTATTTAATTCAACATAGGAGCTCTGGAAAATCAGTGAAATATACTTCCAACAGGTACAAGAGGAATGATAAGGACTAAAGAATCTTGAGTACTTTGGAGAAGATCATTCTATTATACTCTAAATTCTTCATTCTATGGAAAGACAGAATTATCCTTTATGTTGTTGTTCTTCAATCTTTTCAGTCATGTCCAATTTTTCATGACCCTTTTTAGGGGGTTTTCTTGGCAAAGATACTAGAGTAGGTTTCCACTTCCTTCTTAATTTTTAGTTAAGGAACCGTTAAGTGACTTGCCCAAGGTCACATAGGTAACTAGTGTCTGAGGCTGAATTTTAACTCATGAAGATGTGTCCCCTTGATTCTACAACCTGTACTCTATCCAGCTACCCCATAATCCTTTACAAAAAAATAAAAAATAATATATACATAGTGAATAAACAATTTTTCTTGGAATCAGAAAAATATATATCCAAGTCCCACTTATGACATACTGGCTGTATCAGTCAGTCAATATTAAGTAAGTCAGCAATAAGTATTTATTAAATGCCTACTATGCATTTTACTAAATGCTGTATGTGCAAAGAAAGGCAAAAGAGCTGTTGAACTCAGTCTAATGGGAGAGGCTTGAAAAATAACCATGTACAAACAAATTTTATACTGGGTGAATGGAAATAATAAGTTGTGGAAATTTAGCAGAGATGAGGAAGTGTAATGCTGAAGAAAGTGAGGCAAGGCAGAGATTGGTTTTTAATATTTTAATTGTGGAGAGTTTAGACTAGCCAAGGCCAGCCAGCTGCATGTGAATCTTGTCTCAAAGCATTCAGCAGGGAGCAATTAATTCAGGAAACTTTTATAACTAGGGGAAACAAAGGCAGATAAGGGAGGGGGGACAGGTGGCGAGGATACTGAGTTGGGGATAAGTCATAATTCCAGCAAAGGATATAACTTAGTTCTGACAAGATGGAGTCAAGATAAAAAGGTCAGAGGGCAGGAGAAGCATGGCAAGGGGCAATTCTCACAGGTATGTGGAGTTTTATAACACAATAGTATTTTAGGGCCTCTTTTCTAACAATGTCCCCATTCCTAAGAACAAAAGAGTGGAGCTATAATAATTTTATTCAGGATATAATAATTCAGGGAAACTGAGGCATAACAAAAGGAGAGGGTTCAGGGCATAGGGATGAAGCAGTGAAAATGCCTTGAATCTATAGATGGAGTTTCTACTTTGATGAACAACAGTGAGGCCAGAGTCACAGACTCAAAGACCACTTAAAAAATAGGAGTCAAGGTTAGAGCGAGGTGCAAAAAGATTAGAAGCTGTGAAGGATTTTGAAAGCCAAAGGATTGCTTTCAATCCCCTAGATTTTTATTGAATAGAATATTCATGTGGTCAGATCTTCATTTAGGAAAATTAATTTCGTTGTCAAGTGGAGAATGGACTTAAATGGGAAAAGATTTGGGTCAGGGAAACCAGCCAGCAGGTGAATGCAATAGCATAGGTGTGAGGTAATGAGGATCTACACCAGGGTGGCAGTATCACTCTCTGATTTTTGGCAAATTAGTTAACCTTATAGAGCTCTTGGCAACTCTCTAAGATTACAAATTGCAGAGAAAGTGCTGCCTTGTTTTGATTGAGTCTGTCAGGAAACAGTAAATAAACATACCCCAATATCAGAAAAACTCAGAGATAAAAAAAAAGAAGGCAAAATCTGTACCTGTTCTCAAGGAATTACATTTTAATGGATGGGAAAACATAAAAATAATTAGGTACATTCCAGAAATAGACAAAGCAAATGAAAGGTCATGATAGAGGAGTTCCCCATACTAAGAGTTCTTTACACAGATGAAATAAATCATGAGTCCATCCCTATTCTTTCCCCTACCACTTTTAAGAGTAATGAACCCAACATACTGTAAGTTGTCTGAAATGTTTCTCTTTTCAATTCTATATCCTTTTAAACTACTCAAGTAAATAATAATTATAGTGCATCCTTTTCTGAGAACTGACTGACTCAGCTTTTTTTTTTTTTTTTAATTAGAAAATAAACTTAGAGTTCATTAAGAATTCATGTCAGCTTGTGACTACTTTTGATGAACACTAGGGCTCTCAGTTCTCTTTTCTCTTGTTTAGGATTCTAATGTGTTCCTTCTAGGCAATTTCCCCCATCCTGTTATTCTCATTCAACTTATTTTGGGTGTCCTTTGGTGTATATAATACACACTCATACGGACATTTTTCTCATTTTCATAGCATAATTATGATATTTTTTTGATTGCTGGGCCCATTCAATCAAGCTCAAAATACTAGACATTTCTGATAAGTATGACTATACACTTTGTCTAGGGAGCAAATTGGCTACATATCTATCTTTCCCCAGTCCCAATACCTTGGAGAAGAAAGATATTACGTAAATTGGAATGGAAGTCTTCCCTTTAAAGTACTCAACTTCTGTGAATTGAGAAAAATATAATAGCATTAAGAACAGGACCAGTTTCTGTAGAAATAAATAACCAAAAGATTGTCCTTATTTCTCTGATATTTGGAAAGTTGAATACTGAGGGACAAAGCTTTTAGATTTATAATAAACATATGCTTAGATAGTATGGATATAATTTATCTCTACCATTAATTCCAACTTTCCTCTCTTCAGGCTACAATAATGAATAGTTCAATTACAGGCATTACTACGCTTCTTAGTTTCCTTACAAGGCTTTCTGAATAGCCCAAGCATACAATGAAGTTAAGGTAGCAAATCTTACTCCAATTCACAGCAATAAGTCAGATATAGTAAGTAAAGACTAGCTATTCCAACTCGAACCTGGACTCTGAACCTGCTAATTGACTGTTTTTATCATCAGAACACACAGCTTATCTACAGATTCAGAGTATGAATTACTCTGCTAGAATTCATTCCCATTGGTTAGCTTTTTTCCAATCCCTCTTATCCTTTTCATTCTTCTTATGCTGAATCCCCAGCTGCTAAGAACCCCTCTCCCTAAAAAATCCTCACTTTAGCTATCTGCTTACTCTTTTCCATTCCTCTTATCTCTACTTTTTCAAGGTCCCACTTCAGATTTACCCATTCCTTCCATTTTGCTCTATGAAATGTCTGTTCTACAATAAAATTATTTTCATCTTAAACGTCGTTGTTTTTTGCTTGTTCTATCTTCTGATACATAATAAAAGCTGACTCCCTCTTGATAAGTCTGCATTCCTGTATCTTCATCTAGTACTGATGCCATTTTAATTCATATCCCCTTCTTCCCTTGCTCATAAACACTCATTGGTCATGGTGGGGTAGTTGGAATTCTACTTGTTTGCTATTGCTATTTCAGGACTCTCCTTCTATTGTCATCACTTTGCAACATCTCCTCCTGTGAGGTTCATGGAATCCAAATTGTAACCCAACCCCAAAGCTATTGGTCATTATATAACAAATAACATTATATAACATTATATAACAAATATTTATATAATAAACCATATGTGGTTTTCTTAGCAAAGATACTGAAGGGTTTGCCAATTTCTTCTCCAGGTTATTTTACAGAAGAGGAGACTGAGGCAAATGGGGTTACTTATTTTTTAAAATGTATATTGTAAAAAAAAATAAAGGAAGGAGAATGCTTGGCTATTAGTATTTAATGATTCACAGGTTTTAGTTTGGATAATAATGTTACTTATAATCTATGTGTGTTCGAAAAATAAAAAGACACAAAATTAGTGCTAGAAGTTGTTACAATTGCTCTTTCCTTTGAGGATTTTTTAAATCTATTTCTGTCGAGTGATTTTTCAGTCATATTGTAATGCTGGAGAAACTGAGGCAAGACAGAGATTAGGTTTTAATATTTTAATAGTGGAGAATTTGGGCTAGCTGGTTGGACAGGACTCTTGCCCAAAAGATGTCTGACCTCTAGCAATTAAAACACAAATCTTTTATAGGGATCCAGCTATCCATAAAGGCAAGGGGGAGAACACTGGGTAAATCATAATTTCAGGAAGGATCAAATCTTTAGTTCTGACAGGTTGGGGGTCAAGAAAGTGGGAGCAGGAGACAGATAGGTAGGACAGGAAATAGTAAGCAATACATAGGCATTTGAGAGAAGCCATCTAGAGTTTTATAACTCAATGAAATGTGAGAGTGACCACAGCTTAATGGGGTAAGGAAAAAAGGGATTGGTGGCCATAATAATTTTATTCAGGGTGTAGCATAATAATTCAGGGAAACTGAGGTATTACAATATTTGGATACCATATGTGGTTTTCTTGGCAAAGATATGTGGTTTGCCCATTTCTTCTCCAGTTTATTTTACAGAAGAGGAGACTGAGGCAAATGGGGTTCAGTAACTAGCTCAGGGTACTAAGTATCTGAGGTCTGATTTGAACTCAGGAAAACCAGTTCCTTCCTGTAATTGGATTATGCCACTTTGCTGCCTCTATCTTTATTTCTAAAAAAAAAAAATTAATAGATTATTGTGAAGAAGCTCATAGCAGAGTTCCTAGAGTGCTGAGTGTGGAATCACGAAGTTCCCAGTTATAATCTACATAGACACTTAGCAACTATGTGACAGAAAATCTCTATTTATCTTTATTTCCTCATTTGTAAAATGTAGTATACTAATAACTTCTACCTTTCAGTGTTGTTGTAAGGAACAAATGAGATTTCATATACAAATATATATGTATGTGTATTTGTGTATGTGTATGTGTGTGTGTGTGTGTGTGTGTGTGCACTTGTGTATAGAGAGAAGGCAAGGATATCTAACATAGTGCCTGACATATAATAGGTATTATATAAACAATTATTCCCTTTTTCACTCCTCCACCCACCCCCATCAAAGTCCCTCCTTTTTCAAAGCACCATCTATCCAATTAAGAATTGTTTTTTAGATCCATTACAATTATACACAATTACAAGACACTTCTCACACAAATAAAGTCATATTTAAACATTTGGAAAAATATCAATTGCTCATGAGTAGGCCAAGCTAAAATAATTAAAAATGACAATTCTACCTAAATTGATCAGTGCCATATCAATCAAAAAGCAAAAAAAATATTTTATAGAACTAGAAAAATTAGTAAATAAAATTCATCTGAAGAATAAAAAGGTCAAGAATATCAAGGGAATTAATGAAAAAAATACAAAGGATGGTGGGCTAGCAGTAGCAGACCTAAAACTATATTATAAAACAGCATTCATCAAAAGCCTCTTTAACATGCTAAGAAACAGAGTGTTAGTTCAGCAGAATAGATTAGAAACACATGACACAATAATCAAGGCCTCTAATAATCTAATATTGCTAAATCCCCAAACTCCAGCTTTTGGAATAAGAACTCACTATTTGACAAAATTATTGGGAAAACTGAAAAATAATTTGTCAGAAACTCAACATAGATCTACATTTCACACTCCATATCAAAATAAGGTCAAATGTGTGCATTATTTAAGCATAAAAGTTGATACCATAGACAAAATAGGAGAGAAAAGGATAGTTTGTTTATTAGATTTTGGAGAAGGGAGGAATTTATGATCAAAGAAGAATCAGAGTACATTATGAAAATGGACAACTTTGATTACATTAAATTACAAAATATTGTACAAACAAAACCAATTGAAACAAGATTAGAAGGGAAATACAAAGCTGGACAAACATTTTTACAACCAGTATTTCTGAAAAAATCTCATTTCTAAAATATTTGAGGAAATGTGTCAAATTTATAAAAATACAAGTCATTTCTCAATTGATAAATGATCAAAAGATATAAACAATTTTCAAATAAAGAAATTAAAGCCATCTATTATCATATAAAATACTTTAAATCACTATTGATTAGAGAAATGCAAATGAAAACAACTAAAGAACTACCTCACACTTCTCAGATTGGCTATGATGACAGGAAAAAATAATGATAAATGTTGGAAAAGATGTAGAAAAACTAGGGCACTAATGCATTGTTGGTGGAGTTGTGAAATGGTACACTATTCTGGAGAATAATTTGTGCTATCAAACTGTGCATATCCTCTGACTCAGCAGTGCCATTACTTTTTTTTTATTTTTTTTTAGTGGTAGTAAAGAATTGGAAAATGAGTAGATGCCCATCAATTGGGAAGACTGAATAAGTTCTGGTAAATGAAGGTAATGGAATAGTTTTGTTCTGTAAAAATGATTATATATATAAAATTTTAGAAATGCCTAGAAAGATTTACATGAACTAATGCTGAGCCAAATAAGGAGAACCAGGAATACATCGTACATAGTAGCAATAAGATTGTTCAATGATCAACTGTGAAAGATTGGTTCTGCTCAGTACTTGAGAGCCAAGGCAAACTTTGGATAGAAAACACTGTCTGCATCCAAATGGAGATTGAATGTAAATCATCACAGGCTATGTTCACTTTTTTTTCCTATTTTCTTTCCTCTCTCTTCTGATTTTTCCCTTTTGTTCTGATTTTTCTCCCCAATATGATTCAAAAAGAAATGTATGTTAAAAGAGTTATTATACATGTATAACCAGAAAAAATAAATTAATTTTTTAAGAAAAAAGAAAATATTTCAACAACACTATCTAATTGATTGAAAAAAATATGATACTATACCTAAAGTTTTATATCTGCATATTTCCCACTCCAGTCTGGCCAAAAGAATATGAGAAAACATTATTTCATTTTTCTTCTTTGGAGAAAAGTTTGTCTTTTTTAAACTTTTCAATTGTAACTTTTGTTATTATAATAACTTATGTTCTTATAGTCATTATATATACATACACACACATATATATGTGTGTGTTATCTTAACTGTGCTAAGTTTACTTTACAACAATTTATGTAAATCTTTTCATATTTTTCTGTATCTATAACAGCTGCTTATTCTAGTTGGTATTTTTTTTTAATTTACTTATTTTTCAAGCTATGTTCAAAGAATTGGGACTTTGTGTGAAGTTCAGACTCTAATCCTGCTACTACTTTTAGATTTGGAGTCTTGTTTAATCTCTCTCTGAATTAAATGGATTTTGTTCACTGACTTCGACTTCCTAGAGTCCTAGCATCCTTATTAAATTTCTTATGACACATCTTAGTCAATTTTAATGCATATTCCTCATTGTTATCAAAATGATTTTCCTGTGTCACAGGTGTGATCATGTCACTCACCCAATCAGTAAATACTAGTGATCCTCAAATTCATCTCATGCTGTTTTTTTTATACAGATAAAGTAACTAAAACCCAATAAAATTAAGTGACTTGTTCCAAATCATATTTTTAGTAAGATGACTGAGCTAATATGTGAACCCAGATTCTTTCATGCCAAATTGCTTTTTGAATTGAGTTGAAGTCATTAATTAATTATACTATATAATTTATGAGATCTCTTCCAGTCAGAGTGTGACAAAATGATTCTGGGGCTTAATGAGAATGGAAACCAAGATCAGGTGCATGTGTGCTCATTGTTTCTTGTGCTTAGTTTAGCCCCCAAAAGGATAAAATTAGATAGTCTTGAGTTTCAATTTTTTCTGAATGGTAATTGTTTAATTCTAAGGAATTTTGCATTTGCTTCCTTCAAAAACAAATGTTTATTGCAACTGTTGGTTAAATAGGCTATGTTTCTTGCTCTAAATAGTAAGATTGCCAAGGTCTTCTTTTGACTCCTTGTCTAAGAGAAGAATCATAGTTTTTTTGTGGTACTAGAGACTGAACTGATGGTTAGCCTAAAAGAGTCTAGAATCTTTCACTCTATACTCATAAATGTGTACTGCTAAGCTAATGACTTAGCCATACCAAAATAGAACTGACAAGCAATCTTCTTTTCCCTTGACAAGCAATCTTCTATCTATCATGATTCCCTGTAGCAAAGCTGATAATTTAATAAGCCCCTTACTGAGAAGTCTTAACACAAAAGACTGTTCTTTTTTAGTTATGAAGACTTCTTCCATTTAGGCGACTTTATTTTGGTTGCTTGAGGAGAAGAATTTGTTAGCAAAAAAATGCCTTTTGTTGGCCTCAGCAGTGATGTACCAAGCAGAATTATGTAGCAAGGAATGTTAGTTATAAGAAACTAAATACAATATTAATGTAAAAATAGGACAGAAAGAACATCTTAAAACTCCAATAATAAATTTTAAGAACTCAGAACAACTGGGGACCAGGAATTTACTTACTTTATGAGAACAGGGGAATCTGCCAAGCATTCTTAAGCAACCAGGAAATTAATAGAGATAACTTAGTAGAAGAGAAATGGCCAAAAAATATGGCCCTACATATTGAAGCTAAAGATGTGAAATGCATGTAAACAAAAATAAGCCATCCTAGTTAATTGTTTTTGATGATATTTGGTAATATTCTTTTCAGCATAGAAATGATTCAGTAGTTCTGACTACCTCTATCTCCAAACCCCCAGGGGGAGGAAAAAAGAGAGAAACTTCCTTCCTCTAAAAGGGTGGGAGAACTGCTAGGCATCTCTTTTCCTGTATGTGGGACTTAGTATGTGAGGTCCCATGGGGACACACTGGAAGGCAAAGGCAGGCAGGGGCAGAAGTCATTCCAAGCCAAACCATATCACATTGTCTTGTCCTATTTCATTGTCTATAGTGCTCTGTTCTCCAACATTAGCTTCCTCAGATACTACTTTACCCTTTAGAAGCAACAAAAGAAACTTTTTTTTTTTCTTTTTGTGGATGCCTATAAGACAGCCAGACCACCAGAAGCATAATAGTCTTGAAGCATTTATCTAAGAGAGACTCCTTGGAGTCCAGAGTCCTGGGAATGAACAATGCCTCACACAGTGACTAATTGTGTGACTCTGGATTAGTTACCCAATCTTTGAGAAATATCGATTTTTTTAAATCTAAAAATGGTAACTATAACACATTCTTTACTTAACACAGATACACCATGAGCTAAGTACTTTGCTTTGTGAAAAGTAAAATGTATAGAATACACACACACCCACACACACATACACACACACACACACACACACACACACACACACACACACGGGCAGCTAGGGGTATAGTGGATAGATCAGTGGTCCTGAAGCCAGGAGGACCAGAGTTTAAATCTGACCTTGGACATTTAACTCTTATTATCTGTGTGATCCTGGGCAAGTACTTAACCATAACTGCCTCACCAATTGAAAAAACAATCAAACAATCAAAAAAGAATGTGGAATCCACAATCATGGATAGAAACATAAATGTACAAAAACCGTGAATGTATTGAAATACTACAAATAAGATGACATTCCTTTCTTTTTATTGCACGTAGAAGAGGAAACCATATATGAATCTTAAATCACACATATAAAGGAGTTATTGAGACATTGTAGATTTTGTTAAGGTCAGAATATAAGATCAGAATATATACAGAATATATTTAATACACATGTGAGTATTGAAGATACACCATTTTTATCAGTTTTACATTTTGAATTAATTCCCTATTCCAGTCTCTACCTTTATTTACTATTATAATTTATAATCGTAAAACACTTTACAATCAACAAATTGCTTTGATAATATTTTATTTCTCTTGATATAATAATCTTATGAGAGAATCAGTACTATTCTTCAGGGGCATAGTAATTATTCATAAATGGGGGGAAATTCTTGGGTATTTAAATTAGTTTTATAACTTGTCACAACTTAGTCTTAGAGACCTACTAAGTCTCTGATAGGCTTATTGGCCACGTACGTGGGCATATGTAAGAGGCAGAATTTCAAACTACATCTTCCTGATGTCAAGGCCAGCCCTCTAATCCATTAGACCACACTATTTCTTGCCAGATAACATTAATTCTGTTTCATAATGGAAAGGCAAAAAGGGGGATAGAAATCAGACCTTGGTTACAAGGAGATTATACAGAGATTTGTTTACAAGTTCTATTTCTTTTATTTATTACTTGTATTAACCTAATTTGGTCATTGGTATTAACATCCCCATTTTCCTTACCTATAAATTGAGAAAAATAATACCAACTGTCTTAGAGAGTTGCTATAATAATTTAATGATATAAATATATGTTTTACAAATGTTAAAGTGTTATATCAATATTTTGTCATCACCATTATCACTAGCATTATAATTATTACTTAACCTTGCAGTGTCCCAGATAACTTTCTTAAGATTATAAATTGCAGAGTAGGTATGTTTTTGCATTGGTAGGGGGAGGTTTTACAATTACATAGATGAAATAACAAAGATGTCAAATAATAATATGGATAAGGAAATTTAGACTGAAAGAAATCTGCTGACTTCACACTCAGAGCTCTTTTCAGCACAATATACTATCCCCTTATTTTAATTAACATTTTCTTCTAGTTGTGTATTTTTATTCTCAATCCAAAAAGTCATGGCATCAGAAACTAAGTTCATTTCTATGGAATTCTGAAGGGACATCAACAAAAGCCACAGTATGAGTCCAATTGATTTATGCTCTGGAATAACATATCATCTTGTCAATACTTTAAAGATATACCAAAGTCTCTAGGATGGTTTGAAAATGAAAATGAAAGTCCTAAAATCCTTTCAATTCCCTGGAGGCAGAAAGTTTATCAAGAGGGACAGAAGCAATGAGAAATAAAGCAATTTTTCAAATAAAACAATTTAATTTTTACTATATTCCACTATGAATATGGGAAGTTTGCACTGCCAATATAGATCAAGCAAGCAAGCACTTGCTAGGTAACAGGTATGTTCTAGATATTGGATATCAAATTACAAAAATGGAAAATTCCCTTCTTATAAGAAGTTTATATCTTGACAAGGAATACAACATATACATACGTAGGCTTATGCTGAATAAAAATAAAGATAAATATAAGACAATTAAATAAAATATAGGGAAGGCACTAATAACTGGAATGAGAAAAGATTTTATGCAGAAAGTGATGTTTCCATTTCATCTTGAAGGAAGAGAGGGATTCTTCAAAAGAACTTAAACTGGTAGTCATTCCAGTAACGGAATGAAAATGTGATATAATCCCTGAAAGAGAATCTATAGGAGTCAGATCTTAGAACCAGCTCCACCCCTCACCAGCTGTTCTTGTGCACTGATTGTTTTGAAACATCTATTGGGTAAGTACTAAACTCTTTTGAGTAGTTTTTTCATCAGTGTAATAAGGAAACTAAAACTATAGGATCATTCATGTAGACTTAGCAGAAAGATTAGGGATTATCTAGTTCAAACATGCAATTTTACAGTTATAGAAGCCACTAATGGCAGCAAAGAGAGGCCCAGATGATTTATGTTCAAATCCTGTTTCAAACATTTACTAGATCACTACACTTAATAAAAGCATCTTCTATATGCAGAGGAACGCTAGATAAATCACTCAACTTATCTCAACCTCACTTTCCTCAACTACTTTAAAAAAATAAGGATTTGGATTCTGGAATTGTTAGCATGTAATGTCACTTATTATTCTATATTTCTATTAGCCTGAGACCCAAGAAAGAAGCCTCCCCTAATAACACAAAGACATACCTATATTGGATTTAAGTGATTTGCCCAAGATACAAAGAACTGAGATTTGAACTAGGTCTTCTGAATTCAGAATTTTCTCCATTGTACTCTACTGACTCAGAGCTTCCTTTCTTCTTTATAGGGTTGTTGTGAAGATAATTCTCTATCAATGGTAATATACTATAGAAACATTTATTTATTTATTTATTATTTTTCCAATTCCCTTTTCACACAGATGATGAAATTAAAGCTCAGAGATATAAAAATGACTGAAATAATATACAAAGTTTTGGGTGTTTTCTTTTAGTAGAAATGATGCTTAGGTGCCATTTCAAAATATAGTAGAAATACAATGTGCTTTGTAATTAAAAGATTTAGGTTCAAATCTTTCTTTTGCAGCTTAATTGGCTGTAAGCTACTTTACGTCTTTGGACTTTTTGTGCTCATAGGATTATTATAGATGCAAAACTGAAAAAAGACTATAATTGAGTTTAATCTCCTCATTTAAAAAAAAGATGAAACTGAGGCATAGAGAGGACAATTGACGTGGTTGGTAAATGATTAAACCAAAATTTCAGCCCATGTTATGTGACTCTAAATCTAGCACCTTTCCTGCTATCGTGCTATCTCATATAAAATGTTGTTCTTCTCACTAGAACATAAATTCCTTGAGGGCAAAAATCTATTCTGCTTTATTCTACTTTACCAGTCTTCTTATAACTTATGCCCCAACATGTACTTTTCATCCAGTGACACTGATCTCCCAGGTGTTCCAAAAACAAGACAATCCATCTCTTGGCTTCAGGCATTTTTTTGGTTGTTTCCCATTGCTAAAGTACTCTTCTTTTTTCTAACTAATGACTTTCCTGTATCACTTTAAATCCCAACTAATCCTACCATCCACAGAAAGCCTTCTCCAACCTTACTTCTAGTGTTCTCCCTTTTAAATTATTATTTTTTATTTATCCCTTACATTCTTGTCTTATGTATATTTTGCAGGTTTTTTCACCCATCAGATTGTAAACTCCTTTAAGGCAGAGGCTGTCTTTTTCCTCTTTTGATATATCTGACACTTAGCACAGTGCCTGGAAAATAGTAGTCACTTAGTAAATATTTGTTGAATCCTTAGAGCTCAGAAAATGTTAGCATTCTTCTCACATACCTAATAAAACTCCATTAAATGAATGAAGAGACTTCAAGTTCTTTATTTATAAAAAGATGGAGTTGGACTAGATGGATTCTAAGGAACCTTTTAGTTTTAAATTTTTTATTCACTAAAATGAATAGTTCATATCCTGAAGCTATATTTTATAAAACAAGCAATGCAATATTGATTTCTCCTAAGGTCATACACATCCAAGAAACTATGACAATCACTGAAAATCCAATAAAAAAAAAGTATTCTTTCCATTCATTGGCAGAGTTTAAATCACCTCTTACCTAGATTGTTGCAAAACATTCTAATTGCTCTCCTTGTATCAAATGATTCTCTATTTCAGTTCTTTTGCCTCTAGAATAAAATAAATATGTTTTTAGCTTTGTAAATTTATTTTTTCCAATGGACAAAAATCTACCCTCACTTCCTTCTACCTTTCCCTTCAAACCTTATATCAAAAAAGAAAGGAAAAAAAGTTGAAATGAATTTCCACATTGGTTCTACCCAAAAAAATGTCTCAATATGCATCCAAGTCCATCATTTTTTTTCTGTGAAGAGGTGAGTTACATACATAAATCCATCCATCCATATATGCATTATATGTACATGTGTGTGTATCCTGCATATATATGTGTATGGATACATATGTCCTTGCTGTCAATTTGGGACAATTTTGAGAAAATTCTCTTAATTCAGTCTCTAAATTCAATGTTAAATCAACATTGCCATATATGGCCCATTGGTTCTGATCTTACTTCTTGACTATAATTGTAATTGTGGAGTGTTACATACTGCTATTTGTGGCATAAAGCATGCTATTGGACATCCCGCTAAATAAAGAGTCCTTGAAGGAGAATTTGAGGACATAGACATCTGCCCTCAATCATGGTGAGTTTTTGACTAGATGAGAACTTCCAAATTGTACAAACATGCCATAACGTCAGGGCTGATCTCATGCCTAAGTGCTTGACTATGTGATATGGTTCAAAGGATATTGTTAAGGCTTTCTCTATCCAAATATTTCTCTCTTTCTGGTTTACTTGTGGTCTGTAGAATTCCACTAGGAGAGGTTCATCCCTTTGGAATAAGGATTTTGTCTCATAAAGTCAAATTTTTGAATACAGATATTGTTATATCAGCTTAAATTAAGATTCTTGTGTTCATTAAACCTTAATGATGTGTTATATAGCAAATTACTTTGAAAAATGTCATTTAATTAGGAAGCAAGACTCCAGAAATGTCAGTGAATTAGAAGTTAAAGTCATCAGGTTTATAGGATCACAGAGTTAGAGGGAACTCTACAAGACCCTGAACAAACTCTCTAATTTTACAGATGAGGAAACTGAGTTACAAAGAAGTGAAGCCATTTTTCAGAGTTATATAGCTAATAAATATCTGAAAATTCAAACCCAACTTTTACTGCTCCTAAGGCCAATGTCATGTCCATTCTATCCTATCTCCTCCAACATTGCCTTCCCTATTATTCTCACTCTCTCACTATTGACTCATGTTTTTCTGCCTGCAAAAATGACCAGATCTCCCCATCTAAGGAAAAACAAAATACTGTCATTTGATTCTTCCATATCTACTAATTATCATTCTATATCTCTCCTTCTCTTTGTAGATAAACTCCATGAAAAAAGTCATCTACAATAGGTCCCTCTACTTTCTTTTTCAGAGGATTTTGTGAGCATGAGGCAGTGTCCAGCCAAAAGTTGAGGAACAAATGAAGTGTTTCACTCTGTTCTGCTACCATAATCCCAGTTTAAATTCTGATAGTGAAATATTGAAAGCAGCAAAGATATGGCATCTGGCAGATGTGCTGGAAAGTAAGAAGCAGGAAAACCAGAATGCCAAGAAACAGCAGAAGGAACAAACAATGGCACTTGAAAAAGATAGTTCCACCTATTCTCAAATGTTCCTCTGCCATTTTCACTGTTTCTGAGGTTTCTTCAGGATCACTGGTTAAAAACACAAGCAGAATTGGATCAGATTAATACACCAAAGATCGAGAAATGAGACATAGACCAACATTTCACACGGTATATCAAGATAAGGTCAAAATGGGTACATAATTTAGACATAAAGAATGATACCATAAGCAAATTAGGAGAGCAAAGAAGAGTTTACCTGTCAGATCTATAGAGAAGGCAGAGAAGAGATGACCAAGTAGGAGATAAAAAATATTATCAAATGCAAAAATGAATAATTTTTATTGCATAACAATAAAAAGTTTGGGCAGAAACTTAATGCAACCAAGATTAGAAAGGAAACAAAATTGAGAAGCAATTTTTGCCAAGTATTTCTGAAAAAAGCCTCATTTCTAAAATATAGAGAGAACTGAGTCAAATTTATAAGAATGCAAGTTATTACCTAATTGAAAAATAATCAAAGGATATGAAGAGGTGATTTTCAGATGAAAAAATTAAAAGCTATCGATATTCATATGAAAAACACTCTAACTAATTATTGTTTAGAAAATAGCAAATTAAAACCACTCTGAGATACCATTTCACACCAAAGTGGAGTTGTGAACTGATCCAACCATTCTGGAGAGCAATTGGAATTATGCTCAAAGAGTTATAAAACTGTCCATACTGTTGAATCCAGCAATACTACTACTACTAGATGTGTATCTCAAAGAGATAACAAAAAATGGAAAAAGACTCAAATATACAAAAATGTTTATAGCAGCTCTTTTTGGGGTAGCATAGAATTGGAAATAAAGGGAGTATCAATCAATGTAATGGAATATTATTGTTCTAAAAGAAATGATGAGCAGGCAGAAAAACCTTAAAAGACTTAAATGAATTGATATTAAGCACGTTGAGAAGAACCAGGAGAACATTGTACACAGTAACAGCAAAATTATCTGATGATCAACTTTGACAGTCTTAATTCTTTTTAGCAATACTATGATCTAAGATAACTTCAAAACACTCATGAAAGAAAACACTATCCAGAAAAAGAAACATAGAATCTAAATGCAGATCAAAACATACTTATTTTCACTTATTTCATTTTTCTTTCTCATGTTTTTTTTTTTTGTTGTTGTTGTTGTTCTGATTCTTCTTTTACATCATGACTAATGTGGAGATATGTTTAATATGACTGCACATATATAAGCTATGTCAGATTGCTTGCCATCTTGGGGAGGAGAGGGAAGGGGAAAAAAAACTTGGAACTCAAAATTTTATGAAAATGAATGTTGAAAACTATCTTTATATGTAATTAGAAAAGTACTATTAAAGGGAAAAATTTAAAAATTTAAAATATTGTTTTCTCATTTTTCAAAAGGGGGAATGAGGATATATCACTTATAGAGTAAGAACTCTATTGGTATAAGCATTGTTCTAATTTCTTTCTTTTTTTAAATAATAGGGTTTTTTTTCCAAAATACAGGCAAATATAGTTTTCAACATTTACCCTTGCAAAACCTTGTGTTTCAATTTTTTCTCTTTCTCTTCTCCCTCTCCCCAGGTAGCACGTAATCAAATATGTGTTAAACATATGCACATTCCCACAATTATGCTGCACAAGAAAAATCAGTCAAAAAGGGGAAAAAGAGAAAGAAAACAAAAAGCAAGCAAACAATAATAAAAAGATGAAAATTTCTATGTTGTGATCCACATTCAGTCCCCACAGTCCTCTCCTGGGTGCAGATGGCTTTCTCCTTCAAAAGTCTATTGGAATTAATCTGAATCACCTCATTGTTTCAAAGAACCATAACCATTAGAAATAATCATTGTATAATCTTGTCATTGCTGTATACAATGTTCTCTTGGTTCTACCCACTTCACTTAGCACCAGTTCATGTAAGTCTCTCTAAGCCTTTCTGAAATCATCCTGCTGATCATTTTTTATAGAGCAATAATATTCCATAACATTTAGATACCATAACTTATTCAATCATTCCCCAACTGATGGACATCCACTCAGTTTCCAGTTCCTTAACACTACAAAAAGGGTTTCTACAATCATTTTTACACATATTGTTCCTTTTCCCATTGTTATGATCTTTTTGAGATACAGACTTTGTAGAACATTGTCCTACTTTCTACTCTATGCTTGTAATAAACTGGCATTCTCCAATTTTCCCCTAGGAACAGAATTGTATATATTGTACCTCTCTTAAAAAAAAAAAAGAATCCTGCTTTTTATCCAATTGTCCCTTAAATAAAATGATGATGTGTTTTAAAAAGAGTAACTAAAACTGCTCTCTCTAAAGTTTTTATCTCTTAGGTATCAAATCCAATAGCATTTTCTCAGGCTTCATTTTCCTTGAAATCTATTTGATTTTGACTTTTTGATTCCTCTCTCCATCTTGATCTTTTATTCTCTCTAGATTTTCTGGACATCAATGTCTTCTTGTTCTTCTCTTCTCTATCTGAGCACTCCTCTCATGGATCATAATGGATCCATGGGCAATTGATCTTACTTCTCTCAAAGCTTTTAACCCTAGATATCCTTTACAATCCTGTATTGGGCTATCTTTTTTCTATATATATATACTACTTCATTTGGCATTTGACAATTTCATAAACTCCTATAGATTTATTAACATATTATGCTACTGATTCTGAAATTTACTTTTCCTGCACCAATTTCTCTGATGACCTCCAATCTTGTATTTCTAACTGCCTTTAAGAAAGTTAGAAATGAATGTCTAAAATACATCTTAAACTTATTACATCAAAAAAAAAAACCAACCTCATTTAATTTTCTTCCTAAACCTTCTGCTCCTCCTACCTTTTCTATTGCTATAAAAGGCAAATTGGAATTCCCATCCCATCCTCCCAGATCCTTAAGCTTCTAGCCTGACATGATCTTGGTTTCCTACTGTGCCCCATATCCAAGTTGTTGTCAAGGCCTTTTTATTTCACCCTTGCAACATCTCTCGAATATACCCCCTTCTCTCCTCTCACATTACCACCACCCTAGTACTCATCACTTTATAACTGGATTTTTACAACAACCTGTGCATAACTCAAGGGTCTGCCCTTGCAGATCCTTGAAACAACTTGCCTACCTCAAGTCCCTCCCCACTCCAGTCCATGCTCCAATCAGTCACTAAAATGGATTTCCTCAAATAGAATACCTTTCATTAAAGAGGTGAACACCTTTGAGAAGCATACATCTTTTTATGTCTTTCTTGATGACAATAGATTAGAGAGTTATTGAAAAGCTGAACAGCATTTTAAGTGTGTTAACATTTATGTAGGACATGAATGATTTGAATATATGTACAAGAATCCTCATTATAGGAAATTCATTAAGGCTTTTCACTCTTCCAAGTACATTTTTACCCACTGGCAGTAAGGGGAGGGAGAGGAGGGCATAGAATCATTAACAAATACAAGTCACAATGATATTGTAATTTCTGCACCTCTTAGAAAATACATTTGGACCTGGCCTCCTACTGCAAATCTCAAGATTCTACCAAAACAAACAAAGCAGGCACATTTTGTTTTCCATTTTTTCTTCTTTCTTTCCTGACTCCTGCCTTCCTCCCACCTCAGGATATTTTTTTCCTAATTATATGTTCAAATTTTTGTTATTTAGTCATTTAACAAGCACACTTTGATAAGAAGATAGGGAAAGGATATCCCTCCAGCATAGGAACATCTGCATGGAAAGGGCAAACATGAGTGAATTGATACAATGATAAGTAGGCATCAAGGAAATAGTATAAGGGCACTAATTGCATGCTTAAGAAAATACCTATATATAAATGGGAAGAAGTAATTTGAAGGTGAATGAGTACAAAAGATAGTTAGACAAATTCAGAAATTTTCATGGGGAAATATCATCTTATAATTTATTAGTAAATTTATTACTAATTATATCTTGTAATTATTGGTAATAACATCTTTATTTATAACATCTTATAATTTTTAGTTTAAATGTATCCAAGGCAGAATTCTGATTTGATATCTGTCATATAACTTCTGGAATGCTCAACCATTAAAAAATGATTTGTGTTTGTTTAAAGAAAAATCTTCTTATAGCCCTTTTCTCTTAATTTGATTAAATATGATCTCACTTTTTTTTCATTCTATAAACCATTGTAGTGTACAGAGAATGTATATGAATTGGCCCTTAGTGCTGGCAAACATAAGTAAAGAAAGCGAAGACTCAGATACTAAGCAAACTTCCAGGATTATAACATATGAGTGAAAGAGGTCAAAGCAAAGAAGATGATGCCCAAGGAAAATAGGAATTGGAATTAATCTGTCAGAAAACATTTATTGTCAAGCTCCATTTTAGGTACTTTCAATTCAAAGACAAAAATGTATGCTCTGTGGGCACATCCATGCGAATAGGAGAATTTTATGCATACATGTGTGTTCATAATCCATACAAAATGAATACAAACAAGTTATAAGAAGGAGGAATCAGAACAAGCTTCATGTAGAAGGTAGCACTGAGATGAGTCTTAAAAGGAGTTAAATGCAGTTGGTTTCTCAATTAGATGAAAAACTGACACTTTTTTATGTATTATTTCTCTCTTTCAGATATGAACTCCTTAAGAGTAGGTGCTATATTGTTTTTCTATTTATATTCCCAGCATTTAGTCTAATATTTGAAAAAACAGAGTAAGCACTTAATAAAATGATTTTCTGTTCTTTTATTATCTCACTCATACATTTATTCTGAGAAATAAAGATTAGGAGGAAATGCATTCTAGGCATGGGATACAGCCATGCAAAATCAGGGACCTATGAGATGGAAGGCAATATGTGAGGAATAGCAAGAAGCTGAATAGTCTGGATTGTAAGAATATTACAATGGTAGAAAGAGGACTAGAGTTTGTTGAGTAGAACAGTGTCATAGTCAGAACTGCGAGCTTTAGAAAAATCGGTAAAGTCTTTAAGTAGAAAAAATTTTGAGCTCTTGGCAATTGCAATTGATTGATATTATATATTGCTCTATTCATGAAGATTCAGGTACAGGGAAAAAGTCCCAAGAGCAAGACAAATATCTGGACTTATTATAATTGGACAAGTCAATTAATTTCTTTACATTTTCTTATATAGAAAATGAGAGAATTAAATTTGATGACCTTTGAGATCCTTCCTATCTCCAAAATTATGCTCTACTGACTATATATATATATATATACTTCCATTCCATATATATATATATATATATATACACATACATATATATACACATACATATACATATGTATATTATAAATACATTTAATTTACCTAAGGCAAAATAAGGTTCAAATCCTGGAGGAATGGGGTACTAGGCACAGAACCAAGACACACTAAGGGATGAGTATACAAAGGGTACAATTACTGCATCTACATATAAAGGAGGTGTTTGGCTAATGGGAAAGGGTTAAGATCATATTTATTGCAATAGGAAAGAGCAATGACTGTAGCGCTCTTGGATGGGAATATGCTTGGTCCTAGATTTTATGTTAGAGTTGAATTTACAGGTAAAGCAACTCCATCAAGGAAATTAAGATGGATACTGGATTATGGAGTTAAACACATTGTTAAGTAAAAAAAAAAAAATCAGCTGATCTAGTAGTAGTCATGGGCACAGTCTAGAATTTACTTTTTAAAACAATCACTTATGTTTCCTTGATTTCCTACTCTTGAAACTTTTTTCATAAAAATGGATTAAAAGGTATTCACTACATGAATTGATAGTCACTAATTATTCAATCAAAAGATGAAGCAATGTTTTCTAAGTATTTTTTCCTCCTCTCAATGTACCCTAATTTAATTAATCAGCAGTCTTTGATTTTTTTGCAACCCAAGGTATTCTGTTATATTGGATCCATGTCTATACATAATTAATCTTTTTTTCGAAAAAAAAAAAGAGTTGAAGGAACTGAGAATGACAAGAACCAAATAAGAGTACTTGGTACATAATAAGTACTTAATAAATGTTTATTGACTCACTGAAATGATTGATTATTGATATGCACATCATATAAAAGTCAATGGTGTATGGTCAGACCATTGATGACTAACTCAAAGATCAAACCATCATCTATAGAATAAAGATGAGAAGAGACCATGAATGTCTACAACAACTTATAGGAAATGGGGGAAAAAAATAAAGGTATTGGCTTCCTTGAAGATGAACTTGGTACATAGTAAGTACTTAATAAATGTTTATTGACTCACTGAAATGACTGATTATTGATATGCACATCATATAAAAGTCAATGGTGTATGGTCAGCTCAAAGATCAAACCATCATCTATAGAATAAAGATGAGAAGAGACCATGAATGTCTACAACAACTTATAGGAAATAGGAAAAAAATAAAGGTATTAGCTTCCTTGAAGATGAACATTTCCTACAATATTTTAACATGCTAATATCCACAGTGAAGAAGGCAAAAGAGGCTCCAAATTATAGCAAGCATTTAACCTCCTTACCAACCAGAGATATATTGTAGACATATAGAATACTTGTTTAGAATGCAGAATTACAGAATTGAGAGGAAATTCTGTGTCCATTTAGTCCAATACAGACAATACAAGCATATATGTTTTTTTTTTTAAATAGCAAAAGATTATAAGCAATTATTTCCTAATAAAATGAGAAAATTAAATTTTGGAAGCAAAACTAAGCCTATAAAAGTGTGAGTTTTGACAGAGACATAACAACTCAAAAGCATTTATGCATCAAACTAGCACAAGATAAATAATACATGAACTATAGAATGCATATGTCTATATTTCTATAACTAACTATTTTTCCAATTTATTGAAATTTTTTAAATCTTATGTTTATTTTTCTTACATTTTGAGTTCTGACTTGTCTCTTTCCCTCCCTTGTAACCTCACCCTAGAGAAAACCAACATTTTAAACAGATATGTGCATGTATATTGAATTTTATAATACTTACTTCCATCTATTAGTTCTTTTTCTGGAGGTGGATTGCATCTTCCTTCTTAAGTCTTTTGTAATTGGTTTGAACATTCATATCACTTAAAAAACCTTCATCATTTACAATTACTCTTTGAACAATATTGCCATTACAGAAAACAAGGTTCGTTTATTTTTTTCACACATCATTATTTCTAAATTTTTCTAAAATCAACCAACTCATCATTTCTTACATCATAATCATATACCACAATATATTCAACCATCCCTCCAATTGATGTGCATCCCTTTAATTTCCAGTTCTGTATGTCCACAAAGAGAACTGCTATAAATATTGTCATACATACAAGTCCTTTTCCTTTTTCTCTGATCATCTTGAGAAACAGACCTAATAGATAAATTGCTGCATCAAATGCTAAACAAATTTTACACCTCTTTGGGTTTATATCTGGATTGCTCTCCAAAATGGCTATTTCCTTACATGATGCAAATGAAAGAGCAATTCCTAATATATAGTTACAGGTTTCAAGGTTTTTCTGTTATCTAATTTTGTCAAGCTCCAGAAAGTTCCAAGATGTCCTCAATAAAATCCATGATTATCCAAAAAATTTAAACTTAATGGATGAAACATGAATGTGATATGCCTTTGGAGAGACAACCTATTGAATTAATAAATGGATAAATATTTATCTGATTTAGATATTGCAGATTGACAGTGAGTTGGGCTAAGCCTTTAACAGTAAGAAGAAATCATAGCAGATTACATCTGGAAAATTATTCTGTAATATTCTTCTCTCTAGAAATTATAATCGTTTTCTGGGAGCAGATTTCTTGGGGGTCTTCTGGGAGCAGCCTTCATTTCAGTTCTGTGCAATAATCACCTCAAACACAGCCAGCCGTTAAAATCCAATCCTTTACTGTCTCTTCCAAAATAGCTCAGTTAGCTTTCCTTGGTTCTGAGAGCTCTTGTTGCTAGTCCTTTGCCTCTGACAGCTTCAGACTCCAGCTGAATCCAAAGCCTCCAGCCAGCACAATAGTGGAATATCATATGGATCTGACTCCTCTTCCAAAAGAGTGGGCTTGTGGGAGCTGTGACTTGTGAATCTCCTTCACTGAATCCTGACTTGTGAATCTCCCTAAGTCTCTAATTGGCTTGTGGGAGCTCCTTATATATGATCTCTTAAAGGTGTGAACTCTAAAGGTGTGAGAGGTGCAAACTCTAATGTGTGAGCTAATGTGTGAACTCTCCCAAAGGTGTGAACTCCAAAGGTGTGAACCAAGTACATAAGCATTGTTTCTATCAATTAAAGTGACTTAGCACCTTGTTTCAAGTTCTGGCCTCAGGTTGCTTCCCACAAAAAACCAATGAGTTGGACTAAGTCTTGACTTAGTCTAAAATGGACTAATAAGAAATCAGGCTGATTTGCATCTGGGAAATTGTACTGTGTTTTTTGATAATCCCGGGATGTTCCTCAGGAAAAAAAAAAAGCCCAATACATACATACATTTACACACACATATATATATATATATATATATATATATATATAGAAACACATATACATATATGTGTATATTTTATGTGTATATAGATGCATCATATTAAGCATAAATATACATATAGAAAACATATATATTCTCTAGTTGAGGTGGTATATCTTGGAACATTACTGTCTCTGAAGAATTAGCATTGTAGATGGCTCAAAGAGGGTAAGAGAAGAATGCAGATTAGGCTCAAATCAACTATAATCTATATCCAGTAATGATCTAGATGAAAACAATGTTACAAAAATACAATTAAGGAAAAATAATAAATGAAAAGGAGGTGATAAAGTCATAAAGTGATGGAAAATAGAATGACTCTTTAATCAATAAACACTTTTATAAGCATCTACTAAATTCCTGGCATAATGCTAAATGTTGTAAATATGAAAAAGAAAATAAAACAACCCCAAACAAAAAAAAAGAAATAGCCTGTGCCCTCAAAGAGATTGCAATATAATGCAGGAGAAAAGAAAGTAATATGTAGATATATAGACAGAGAGAGAGAGAGAGAGAGAGAGAGAGAGAGAGAGAGAGAGAGAGAGAGACCGAGACCATATACAGGTTAAATAGGAAATAAATACTAAAGGAAAGGCATTAGAGTTAAGAAAAAAGCTTCTTCAATAAGAGAATTTTATATGGAATTTAAAAGAATCAAGCAAAGTTAGTAGGTAGAGATAATGGAGAGTATTCCAGACATAAGGAATAGCCAGAAAAATAAATCAATAGGGGGAATTTGTGAGTGTCTTATTAATAGAACAACATGGAGAGCAATGTTACTGGATCAAAGAGTATGTATTGGAGAATAAAGTATAAGAAGATTGTAAAGGTAGGGGATGGTTAAATTGTGAATGGCTTTGAAGGCCAGAAGATAATTCTACTATGTGATCCTGTAGGCAACAAAAACTCACCAGAGTTTACTGAGTGAAAAGGTAGAGGAGTGTTATGAGTGGGAATTATGTCAGACTTTAGGAAAATCACTTTAGAAAGGAATGGAAAATGGATTCAAATGGGGAGAGACTCAAGCAAAGTGGTACACAAACCCACCAACAAGCTATTGCAATAGTTCAGGCATTAGGGATGGGGTCCTAAACCAAGAATGGTCAAAGGAGTGAGGGGACATATTCAAAAGATATTACAAAAGTAAAATTAACCAACTTGGGCAGCAAATTGCTTACAGGGAGTGAAAGATAGAGAGGAGTCAAGAATGACACATAATTTGAGATCCTGAAGAACTAGGAAGATGGCATAGCATCCTATAATAACAGGGAAGGTGCAAAAAGCAGAATTAGGAATAAAAGGTGGAAATTGCAGATTTTGGTGACTGACTTTCTAGCACTTAGAAATGCCCAAAAGTAAGTTCTCTGGAGAAAAGTTGACACATTTTTGGATTATTATGTGGGAAAAGATTTTTGTTCAATTATATATAATACTGTATGGACCCTTCCAACTCTAAGTATAGCTCTATTTTGCATAATGTTGTGAACTATAAATCAAATGAATAGAGAATGATTAAAATGGCATTCAATTAAAGTATAGATCTGATAATTAAAAAGTGCATAAAATTAAAAAAAAAAAACAGGCAAGGTAGGGGACTAAAAAATTTATAGGGAAAGCCAATGAGTTCAACTTTAGATGTGTTGAATTTAAGATTTGGAAATCCAGTTTAAGATATCTAAAAGTCAGTTGGAGATAGGAAATTTAAGGTCAGTAGTAAGAGAGAAGCAAGATAGATAGATCTGAGAATCATCAACATAGTGATGGTAATTAAATCCACAGGAGCTGGTCAGTTCATCAAGTTTACAGTGAAATAGTATAGATGGAGAATTGAAGAGGTTCCAGGACTGAACCCTGTGGGACATCTATAGTTAGAAGCTAGATGATGATTCAGCAAAGGAGATGGAAAATAGATCATTAGAAGAAACCAAAAAAGGAAGAAAAAGAGGGGGGTCAAAATAGTCAAATTTTGCACAGCAATGAAGGAGAAAGAGGATTGAGAAAAAGCCATTATATTAGACAACTAAGAGATCACTGGTAACTTTGGAGAGAGTTTTGGAGGAATGAAGAGGTTAGAAGCCAAACTGTAAAATAGGAGAAGAGAAAATGGAAGAATCTGTCAAGCAGATAGCTGGCACAGTAGATAAAGTGCTGGAGTCAGGAAGATTCATCTTCCTGTGCTCAAATCTGGCCTCATCCAATTACTAGATATGGTAAATCACTTAACCTTGTTTGCTTCTGTTTCCTCATGAATGAACTAGTCAAAGAAATGGCAAATCACTCTATCTTTGCCAAGAAAATACAAATGAGGTCATGAAGAGCCAGGCATAACTAAAAACAACTGAACAACACCAAAACTGCAAATGATCTTTGTAGTTTAGCCACAAAGGGAAGGAAAGATATAGGTCTTTAGCAAAGATGGAAAAATCAGAAGAGTTTTTTGACACTAAATAGAGGGATATCCAAGAAATGTAAAAAGACTAGAAGATGATAGGTAGAGGATCTTGTAGAACACATGACTATGAGTTGAAGAGTTTGAGAAGTCATGAGTAGAGAAAATTTACACTTATAAAGGCAATATCTATGTGAATAAGTAATGAGATCACAGAGCCATTAAAATATTGAAATATATATGAAAGGATTTTAATATCATAATACAAATTTGAAGTTTTTACAGGACTTTACCATAATTATCCCATGAAATATGCATGAATTTATCATAAGGTAATTAATGTAAATTTTATTCCCATTTTACAAATGAGGAAACTGAGGCTTAAGAAATAAATTAATTAACCCCTACTCCCATAGATAGTGAGAGGCAGTAGAGTCAACATCTGATGATTTATTTTTTAGCTCCGTTTCCCTGCTTGTTACCATGATAACTATCTTAATATAATGCCTTAGTAACTCCAACTTACAATATAGCAGAATGTATGGTGTGAAGAACCAGAATGTATGGTTCTTCACACCAGTAAAGCCATCTATTAAAAAATATGGGATTGATTAGATTCCTAAGATTCTTTTTTACATCTAATTTTCTTTTTTTTTAATAGCTTTTTATTTACAAGCTATATGTATGGGTAATTTTACAGCATTGACAATTGCCAAATCTTTTGTTCCAATTTTTCCCCTCCTTCCTCCCACTCCCTCCCCTAGATGGCAGGATGACCAGTAGATGTTAAATATATTAAAGTATAAATTAGATACCCAATAAGTATACATGACCAAACTGTTATTTTGCTGTACAAAAAGAATTGGACTCTGAAATATTATACAATTAGCCTGTGAAGGAAATCCAAAATGAAGGCAGGCAAAAAATATAGGGATAGGGAATTCAATGTAATGGTTCTTAGTCATCTCCCAGAGTTCTTACACTGGGCGTAGCTGGTTCAGTTCATTTCTGCTCCATTGGAACTGATTTGGTTCATCTCATTGCTGAAGATGGTCAGGTCCATCAGAATTGATCATCATAAAGTATTGTTGTTGAAGTATATAAGGATCTCCTAGCCCTGCTCATTTCACTCAGCATCAGTTTGGGTAAGTCTCTCCAGGCCTTTCTGAAATCATCCTGTTGGTCATTTCTTACTGAACAATAATATTCGATATTATTCATATACCACAATTTATTCAGCCATTATCCAATTGATGGGCATCTACTACATCTAATTTTCTAAGATTCTTAGATACAATCTTGCATTAATTTCTTTTCTAGAAAATGTTGTATCCATTTACATACCTTTGTTAATACTATTTCCTCTGCCTGAAATAAAATTGTACCATCTCCCACTCTATTTTTCCCTCCCTCTACCCTGTTACATAACCCTATCTTTGCCTATGGAAGAGAACATGGAATATAATGCTGACCTCCCAAAATACCCATCATATTTTATGCAAAAAAAATGAAGTCAATAAATATTAAGTGAATTGCCCAAGATGACACAAGAGATCTGGGAATGTTATTTCAGTTTCTTTTTTTCAAATTCAGAATATTTTTCATTCTACTTTACTTCCTATGAAAACTATTTTTGATACAACTAAGGAAAAATCACAATTCACAATCACAATTCAAGGAAGAAAAAAATTTAATATAAAAGGATGGGGAAAGTAAGAAAAAGCTACCCGTTAAATCAAATAAAAACCATCATAGCTGATTGTTTTGATTAAATGAGTTCAGACCAAATAAGACAAAGTTTATTTTATAACTTGTGGTTTAACACAAGCAGGAAGGAAAGAAGAAAGGCCTGTTCCAGGTTCTTTTGAAATTGTAATACACTGAAAAAAGGAAAAAAAAAAAACACCCCATTCTTTGGTTCATTGGGTTTATAAATCATGTTTCTTCTGTGTAATCAGACACACAAAGTATTGTGAGTTTTTTCAGCCTCAGCATTTTTTCCCCTGGGAGACATTATGTAAGAACTTTGTGCTTTGATAGGCATTTAAAATTTTTTGTGTGTAAATACATATTTGGGAAACAATACTTTCTTGCCAATTTCCAATGTAGAAATTAGATAATACTAGACTGAATAGTTTAGTGGTGTTTTTTCTTTCTTTCTCCTTCAGGCCAAATTTTGGTTCTAAAGTACCAAATTGCCTGATACTCACTCCCCTCAATATTCAATTTTCCTACCCAACACCCAATTTCATTAGCACTTAGTACTGTGGAATTCAGAATTTGATGCCAGAGTAGAAATTATTCCTTTGACAATTAGATAACACATCCATGTCACCAGAAAGCATGAACATAAATTCAGTGACTCAGTACAAGGAATGAGTTTAAAGATCATAGCGATGTTTTATTCCAGAACTGTTTATGTTGCTCATGGATCCTCCTTTCCACAGTGTCTCATTTTCATCTTTTTCCCTCAAGACTGATACTTTGGCTTAATTTTTAAGCCAGCATTTTATTTTTCCATTGAGCAAAATTAACCATAATGGTTAACTAGATTAATATTTTTCCTCTTCATTCATTCATTCTTTTATTCAACAAAATATTTGTTAAGTTTTTATGCCATTCTTGACACTAGAAATACAGAGATAATAAATGCAAATGATCGCTTCCCTCAAGGAGCTTACATTTTCTTTGGGGAAACTAAGGTATTATATTGACAGATAAATAGATAAAAAGAAAATTTCTAAGCACTGGGAGACCAAAGAAAGAATTCATGTAGGAAGAGGTACCAGAAATTAAGCTTGAAGTAAGTTAGTGATTCCTAGAGGTAGAGGAGAAGAAAGAAGGATAGGTCATTTAAAAGTATAATAATGAAGAAAGAAGTGATCTTTATTATTCACGGAGAAAAGGTAGATTATCAACTAATGCATAAGTGTTAGGAGTATAGAAATTGCCTTATTTTTCCTTTTCCTTCCTCTCTCCATCTGTCTCTCTTACAGACATACATAACTGTGTATTACATGAATGATGCCACAGAGTAGGCATTTAACATATATTTTGAAGGAATTTATGAGTGCCTAAGATTTGTCAAAACATTAAAACATAATTCCATTATACCAGAACAAAAGAAAATGATAATGACCCACTCTTTTACCTAGTGGAATTGTGAAATATTCTTGATTGCTGTCTGAAAGGTATTTAGGTGGTACAGCTGGTAATGGAGTCAAAAAAAGCTGAATTCAAATGTCGTCTCAGACACTTTGACGCTATTTGATCCTGAGCAAGTCACTTAACCCTGTTTATCTCAGTTTCTTCATCTGGAAAATAAGCAAAGGAAGTGGCAAACCATTCGAGTATCTTTGCCAAGAAAACTCAAATGCAGTCATCAAGTGTTGGATACAAATGAAAAATTACTGAATAATACTATCTAAAAAGCTGGAGTAGAGTAAACACATGCAGAATGATACAAGAAATATAATTTAATGCCACCATTCAGCAATGAGACATGATCAAGAATCATGATCAGCTTTAGCTGATCCATGGGATAAATAATGACATCAATGATATATCTCTCAATGTCCACTTTGGTGATGTTTTAACAAAATAGAAAAGGCTGTAAATAGAGAGTAAAATAAGGAAATAAGTTAAAATATTGAATTCACATTCATTAGTCAATTAATGTTTATCAAGTATTTACTATGTGACAGGTATGCTGAGTAAGCAGAGGAAATATAAAAAGAGTCAAGGAAGGTGAAGAAGATAATAGAGATGAACAGGAAGAAATTCCAAAAATTGAGGAAAATCAGAAAAAATTCCCAGAAATGAGAAATAGAGTTTCTTGTTTGTAGCATAGCAAGGAGGTCAGTTGTATGTATCAAGAAATATTTATTTGGGAGTAAGAAAACTGGTGAGGCAACTAGATGATAGAATACTGGGCCTGGAGTCAGGAAAACTTGAATTCAAATATAATTTCAAACACTTACTATCTCTGTGACCCCAGTAAGATCATTTAACTCTTTACTTAGTTTCCTCATTTGTAAAATGAGCTGGAGAAGGAAATGGCAGAAACCCTAAAAATGGACAGAAAGAGTTGAAATGGCTGAAATAGCTAAACAATAGCAACCTTCTTACATATTTATATGTGTGTGTATATATTATATATAAGCACATATATGGAAGAATGGGGCTTTCAGAATAACTATAAAGCATATAAAAATAGAAGAAGAGGATAGGAATTGGACTTGTCACTTCATTTGCACAGAAATTACTTGATTAAGAACATTGTCTTTACTATTGCAGATTCATATCTTTGATGCCATTTATACTCAGAGAGTGAGTTAAATGGCTTGTTCAGACCAGTATGTATCAGATGTGGGAGTTGGCCCTGGGTCTTTCTGTATACCAGACTAGTTCTCTATAAAAATATATATCAAATGATAAATAACTTGGAAAAGAGAAGATCACAGTGAATTGACCACAGACCGGGAAATATGTGGTGGGAAAAGAAAAATTCTAATTTAAAGACCAAACTACAAGATGTATGAATAAACTTGTAATCTTTGGGCTGTGCTTATATGTAAAGACAGCTATTTGACTTGAAGACAAAATGGTGGAAACTAAATATTTGGAAAGAAGTTTTCACAAAAGCTTTTAAAAAATCTGTAACTAGAACTTTGCTTAGTTTCCTTTCAGACCCAGGTGTCTCTCAAAGTTAAAAAAAAATGCCTACAAAATCTCTGGGTGATTATGGTCCTACTTAGAGATAATTTTTGAGAAAATGCACCAAAAGGATTCAACTCATCAATGTCTGGTCCTTTGTCCCCATGGTCCCTGGTAAATCTTGTTACTCGCTAACCTCATAATTCCTTCATCATATCCATTAAGAAATGACCTTTCCTTTTTGAGATTTGTTATATATCTTGGCTTAACATGCTGTATTTTGTCATTACAGTATTAAATATTTCTTATCTACCTCCTTCTCCCAATTCAATTGCAGGCAATGACCATGCTTTGTCCATCTGAAGCTTCCCTATCCCCCATATGCCAGGGGGGACCTATACATTTAGGAGTCATTTAGCAATGCTTTTGAAGTTAAGTTGGATCTATTTGTGTCAGGATTATCTGATGTATTAGTCACACACCAGTCCTAGTCTTTCTTCCTAATAAATCCCAAATCACATGACTGAAATTTTAAAAATCAAGATAATTTTCTATGCTTTCTCATAATTGCAACAGAGATGCCAATTGAATATAATAACCAAATACTTCTTCCCCTTTTCTTGAATGAGAGATCTGGATCAATAATTGGCCAAACCTTTTGGTGCCACCAGAAGTTAGAAATGAAAAATGGTGAGAACTTGAAAGAATAGTATTAATCATTTCATCCAAACTCTTCCTTTCATAGATCAGAAAATTCATATCCAAAGAAAGACCTAATTTCCTTTCAAGGTCACAGGAGGTATCAGTGGACTCCTTTCTATCTTTTTTCTCAAATTAATTCCATAGCTGATTTTACTTTGATCACCAAAGGCCTATCTTAAAAGAAATGTAATTAAAAAGGAAACGTTTTAGCATTTAGAAGGAAAAGTGTAGCTATTCCTCATCCTGTTTGAAGTGTTCCTACAGCTCGGATATTATATTGACAAGAGATAGAGCAATTATACTTACAGGGATAGTTATGACATTTGCAGACTTGGATATCAACAGATTAGTTAAAATCTGACTAATAATCCAAAATTCATATTACATTTACCAGAAGTTTGCTTCCTGGGAAAGCAGAATCTTGGAGATTTTCATTTTAATGAAAATTTATTGTGCTGAGATTCATAATCCAAGATCAGAAGAAAATTGGTGAGATAGGACCACACACTTGCTCAAAACCACTACAGAGAAAAGCCCTTGGCACTTCCCTTTAACTAAGAGAATGTTCCATTCACAGAAATACTTGTGTTGCTGTTATTTGTTTAAGCTTTCAAGGAAGTCTGTTTCCTAATATTTAATTTCTGTCATTATTTTCACCAAGACAAAGCTGCTACCTAACTCTATAAATATGTACATCCCATAAATAGGAAGTTGCCTATTGATATTGTGTAATTGAGCCCATTAAATATTATTTTTCTTTCTCTGTAATGTCACTACCACTGAAAGCTTGCCTGGAATAGCATACAGAGACCAAGGCTCAGAGCCAGGAAAACCTAGTGTCAATATTCCCTCTGCTGCATACCATCTTTGTAAGCTTATTAATCAAGTCATCAAACCTCTTACTACTCTTAAGTCAGAGGTGTCAAACATTCCCTGAATATAGATCCAGACCAGGCTAAAAGGAAATTAGGAAATATTTAAATAAAATCAATGAAAATACAATAATAGTAAAAACAGAAAACATTACATTTTAAAACTAAGTCAACTTATGGCTCATATAGATTCTTATGTATAAATTAGGAGTCCCTATTTCTATTTGCTTTGGCACTATTGCTCTAAGTAAATCCTACTCTTTAAGGCTATCAGTTTTATAAATGGTAGAACTTGTCTTAATGGAAGGAGTTTGCTTCTTTGAAATTTCTTACACTTTTTCATTTTGTTGTTCTCAAAGAAGACCATGACATCAGGGTGGTAATATTACAGGTCCAGTACCTATTCCTCTTTATATAATAGTTTTGTACTTGTGATTGATTCACTTTGATATATTGAAGTATTCCCCTAGAAAATGCAGGTGCCTTTCTACAAGGTAACAATACTGCTAAGAGTATCTCTTAATTTGATGAATAAAGAAGGTTAGAAAATGCTTGAAGGAGATTTCAAAATGGCCTTTCTTGCAAATTAAAAAAAATAGCAAAATACTAAATTTCCTTTAATATGTGCAGTATTTAATTAAAGCTAATTTTTAAATAGCTTATACATTTCTTCTAATAGTATTTCAAAATTAATAACTTTTATATTTATGTTGTCTTTGGATAGCATTAAGGAGCAGGACCAATCATTCCTTTTCTTTGAAGGGAGGGAAAAGAAGAGCCTATCAGAACATTTGAACACTGGTCAGTTACCATAATGAGAACTGCTTGGACTTGGAACCTAGTCTTGCTTCCACTTTTAGGATATGAAAAATCAAAGTCAGAGTCCAGAAACAAAAATAAATAAATAAACTTTGAGATGAAAAACTGTGAAAGAACTCAATTATCATTTTTAAAATATGTGGAATTGAGATTTGGAGGTTTTCCCTTTTACTTATTCTTTGATTATATATGTAAAAATAGCATGAAGAGAACTCTTTTTATTCCTGCTTATGGTGTAATGTATCACTTACGTTTTCAGTGAGCTATATAAGACACTCCATTTTTGGGACTAATGCATTTTGAAAACTAAGAGATTCAGTCTTTCTTTGACATTTGAATGGGAACTCTCTTCTTAGGTTAGTCAAATATGTCTTATGCTCTGAGCTACAGTTTTAAATTATTGTTGAAACTTTAGGGAACAGGAACTAAGTATCTGAAAAGCTACAGACTTTCCCTCAAGCTTGACAATCCTGTTTCTTGTAGTTAATTAAAGGGAAGATCACCAAACAACAAAAGTCAGCCTGCCCAAACCTAAAAACAAATGGAGCATCTAATAGACTATTTCATTAGCCATGATTATTTGTTTACTTTATATGGCAAGTTCATCTTGATGATATTCATCTTTTGGAGGGAATGAACTGGTAATTAAACTACTCCACTGTGTTCAGCTAATAAAAATGAATTAGTAATTACATAAACATGGTGTGAACATCATTAGTGTAGTATGTAAAAGACATAATGGCTTTGGCTTTTTGCTGCCATCTGCTGGGAATACACTGTAAGAATGTTTTTTAGTTGAGTTGAAAATCATACAGTTGATCTAATGGTAGAGCATTTTACCAATGGCAAAATTGCTTAAAGGGAAAAAAAAAGAAGAATTGAGAATTACAGTCAACCTTTAGTTTTCTAACTATCCATTCATATGGTCACCAAAGCAAAAGTATTATTTTAGAATTTTTCCTAATAGTTTGAATGAAACATGGCATATTTGTTATAAAAGCTTACTATCAAATCAAGGTTTTCAGTATTCCATGCAGAATAAGAAGGAGACCCAAACTCTAAATTCTTCTCAAAACAAAATAAGTTTCCTGCATCATGTTTTCTTGTAACAATTATACCAGACTGAGTTTCCCTACTGAATTGGGATAAGCAATGATTTCACATAATATTCATTATAATCAACATTTATTTAAATATAGTCTAATGGATTTTCATTGTCTTTTAGCCATATCTACCACAGAAGTATGATACTTTAGCACCCACAAGCGCATTTTGACAAAATAAGAAATTATTTGTAATGTTAGGATTGCATCCTTAGGGAAATTTATTTGATAGGAGTTGGTCACTTAATAACACTTAAGGTCTCAATGAACTAGTTACTATCCTAGCATGGATTTACCCAATCTTCTCTAAAAAGAAAATAAGGAAAAAAGATATAAAATTGCTGAATACCATGAAAATCCTGGCTCACTACTATCTCATCTTCAGGGGTTTGGTTTTTTTTTTTTTTTTTTTTTTTTTTTTTTTTTTTTAAACAGCATTGGAGAAAAATATACTAGGTTGTTATGGGCCAGAACTTGAAACAAGGTCCTAAGTCAGTAGAATTGATAGAGACAATGATTATTTAGCATGGTATTTAACAGTTCTCTAGTTCAGTAGTAAGTACTTAGTACTTACTAGAGTTCTACAAAATTCACACCTTTAAGAGAGCATATATAAGCTAGGAGCCTCAACCAGGATTCAGTCGGGGAGATTCAGAAGCCAGAGTTCAAGCTCTGGGAACCAAGACTACCGAAGGCCTCTAAGAAAGCTAACCAGGCCCCAGGAAAGAAGACAAGACTTGGAAAGAGACAAGAAAGGATTTGGACTTTAATACCTGGCTGCATTTGGGATGATTACTGAACTGAAACTAAGGCTGCCTCCAGAGACCCCAAGGAAACCTCAACAGAGAATATTACATTTTAGAGAAAAATATTACATTTTAGCGTCCGAATGTGGGACAGACACAATCCAGATTTCAGTGGAAAAGTTTCCTCGACCCAGAAATTAGGGTGAGTACAAAAATAGACAAGGAAACTTTGCTAAAGGGCTAAAGTAATACTTCAGCTAAAATGGGACAGATATTTAGAAAATAGCCTTCTTTTCCAATTCAAGGAAAATGGGTAGAGAGCATTGTCAGACTTATGAAAAGCCAAGGTTTAATTATAATTTGGGAGCAGATCACTGAACTTTTAGAAACTGTACAGTACACATCTCCTTGGTTCTCTATGGAAAAAGAATTGGATCTAGAGGAGTGGAAATTAGTAGGAGAGCAACTATGTCAATTCTACAATGAAAACGGACCCGACTCAATTTCCAGAGATACACTTTATACATACAATTTGATACAATTGGCTTTAGGAAATTATATAAGTTATAGAACAAGGAAAAAGACAAAAGAACAAGACAGGGAGGATCAAAATAAACTAGATGAAAAGGATGAAGAATCAGATAAGAATGGAGTTAAGTACAATTCTGAGTGTGGCACTTCACAGCAGGAGCATTTCCTATACCCTGACCTACTTCCCTCAATTAATCTTTCATTGGTAGAAGGAGAAGGAGGAGGGGGAGAGGCAGTAACACAATCAGCACCACCTATGAAACAGCCTATGAGAAGATTACAAAAAGCACTTCTTAAGGGAAAAAATGAAGGACAGGACGTATTTGATTTAATAAATGCATACCCTGTGATTGAAGAGCTTGATTCTTCAGATCAACAAAGGAGAAGATACATTCCTTTTGATCTAGAAAAAATTAAGAATTTGAAAAAGGGTTTCACTTTTTATGGGGCTTTATCATCTTATGTTAAGATGTTTCTAGAGAGTTTGGCCTATGAAATCTTAACCCCTTGTGATTGGAAATCTATAGCAAGGACATGTTTAGAACCTGGACAAAATTTGTTGTGGCTTTTGGAGTATAGTGAATTATGCAGGATACAAGCCCAATGCAATAAGCAAACTAGAGTTAATGTATAAGTCACTTTTGACCAACTAGCAGGTGAAGGTCAGTATGAAGACAATTCAGCACAGATTAATTACTCCATAGGAGTGTACGACAAATTGCTACTGCAACTATAAAAGCTTGGGATTCCCTCCCAGGGAAAGATCGAGGGGAAGCCTTCACAAAAATAGAGCAAGGTCCCAGTGAACCATTTGCTGATTTTATGGGATATTTGCAGACAGATGTCACAAGAACCATCGGAGAAAATGCAGCTACAGAAATAATGATCAGATACCTGGCTAAGGAAAATGCCAATGAGGTTTGCAGAAGAATTATATGGGGACTAGACAAAGATGCTCCTTTAGAGGAGATCATAAGATGCTGTGCCACAGGGGGCACAAGTGCTTTTTATGCCCAGACTATGATGAACATGGGAAAACAGGGTCTTTCTTGGCAAGGGATTTCGAAAGAGAAAATTGTTTTCAGTGTGGAAAAATTGAACATCTGAGAGCCCAATGTAGGTATAGAGATAGAGTAAGAGGACAAGGCAAGAGAAGACCTAAAATACTATGTCCAAAATGCCACAAGAGCTTCCACTAGGCCTCACAATGTAGATTGACCCAGGGAAATGAGAGACAGAGCCCCGCTCCAAAATATCAATCAAAAAACAGGTGGAGCATGATGGCAGCCGAGGTTAAACCTTTAGAAGTTCAGGGCTCTGATGTGATTAATCAGCAGAAAAGCAATCAGCAGAAAGGGATTACAATTGGGGAGAATACAGGTTCTTTTAACCCAACAGAAGGGCAGTGTCCAGTGTGAGCAGCTCCAATGTAATTGCCAGGTGATAAAAAGAGATTTAGAAAGTGCTAAATAGAAGGGACTAGATAGGTTAACTGGGAGAGAAGGTTTGCTTGTATTCCTACAGATGGAGAAGGAAACAGATGGGTGTCAAGGAGCACCTGGAGAGAGAAGAAAAAGAGAAAAACCTCAAAACAAAGGAGAAGACCTAAGAACAAAATGTGCAGGAATCATTGGATTTCCTAACACAAGATATAGACTATTGCAAGACTTTAAAACTTGCAGGAATTATTGGATTCCTGGCATGTGAACTAATGGACAATAGATTCCTTTTGGACTATTTCTAGGATTTATGGACATGCATAAATCCTTATGTTGATTCATGTTATTTGTTACATCACTACTAGCCTGTGTTACTATGTGCTTATGTAATTTATGTAATTATGTGTAATGCCTCCCATATTGATGAATTTATGTATACCTGTTTTAAGAGTGAGCCCCTTCAGAAACCCACTAATCTGATTTGATTTCCCATTTCCTTTGGTGTTTTCATCTCCCTTCCTGAGATGTCAGGAAGGGTGTGATCATTACCTCCTTATATGGTGTTTTTCACCCCTTTTTTGAGCAGCCAGGGAAGGCATGATCACCTTTTTTGGGGGGGTTTTCACCTCCTTGAGAAGTCAGGGAGGTCATGACCACTTATGTTCTAAAAACAAAAGAAAGTGGGAGATGTTATGGGCCAGAACTTGAAACAAGGTACTAAGTAAGTGGAATTGATTAAGAGTTAAATTTAACAATTTTTAAATTTAATAATTTAACAGTTCTCTAGTTCAGTACATGTATTTAGTACTTACTAGAGTTCTACAAGATTCACACCTTTAAGAGAGGATATATAAGCTAGAAGCCTCAACCAGGATTCAGTCAGGGAGATTCAGAAGCCAGAGCTCAAGCTTTGGGAACCAAGACTACAAAAGGCCTCTAAGAAAGCTAACCAGGCCCTAGGAAAGAAGACAAAACTTAGAAAGAGACAATAAAGGATTTAGACTTTAATACCTGGTTGCCTTTGGGGTGATTACTGAACTGAAACTAAGGCTGCCTCCAGAGACCCCAAGGAAACCTCAACAGAAAATATTACATATTAGAGAAGAACATTACAATAGATATGTCTGTTTCCCTCCCTCTTTCCTCCCTTTCTCTGTGCCTCCCTCCTCCCTCCTCTCTCTTCTTCCCTCCCTCCCTTCCTTCCTCCTTTTCTTCTTCCCTCTTTCCTTCTTTCCATTTCTCCCTTTCTCCCTTCCTCCCTTCCTTCCTTCCTTTCTTCCTTCCTTCCTTTGCTTCTTCCCTCCCTCTGTATATATAGGGAATCAAATACTTACATGTGGATTCTCTGCCCAAAAGAAAGTTTTTATCTTGAAAAATGAAAAGGTTTTCTTGAAATAGAGTTCTGAAAAAACTAGTCTCTGGTAAAGTCCATTGGAATTCAAATAGAACTACATGTATATGCCTTAAATCCAACTGACTCAGCCTCTCATTGATTGACCAAATAAGTTGTGGCCCAAACCTCTGTTAGTAACTATTTGGGTTTTGATGGTGAGTGTAAATAATAATTGTTTCTTCTTTGACCAGAAACCCTGTGGATCTTGCCCTCCTTGAATAGTATTATTTTTTTTTAAATGGGTAAAAGAGGCCTCCTTTTCTTACCTAGCTTTAATCATTGAATGGGCATAGCCTCAGACAAACAGACCTGGGACATTTCCATTCTTCATGATCTATGTCTTGCCACTGGACCCAGATAGCTCTGGAGGAGAGAGTGAGGCTGGTGACTTTGCACAGCCCTGCCTCACTTAAATCCAATTCACTTGCAAGTTAAGGCATTACTTTCCTGATGTCATTGGTCCTATTTGAGAATAATGGACAAACATCAAGATATATTCCATATGTGATTCTGCATGTTAATTTCATCCCTCTCTGTCATAGAAGGGGTAGCATTCTTTTTCTGCTCTAAAATTTCAGTTTATCATTATGTGGATCAGAGATCTTAAGTTTTTAAAATTGCTCATTTTTGTTTCTTTGTGCATATTTGTTACAAGCATTTGGTTTTGGCAAGTTTCATACTTGCCAATACTTGGTTTCAAGTATTGAAAAAAATAATTTAAAATATATTCAATATCTACTGTGATTTGTAGACTCCAAGATGAGTCTATTTTATTCCATGGTATGCAAGATAATAATAATAACCTTGCAGCTATAATTACAATTCCAGTTGTCAACCTGGTGTTATATACTTGAAATAGTAGTTCAAGGCATAAACAAAAATACAAAGTATAAGCCTAGGATTAGAAAACCATAGATTAATGTTATGTTGTATTTTTATTTCTGTTGTTAAACATTTCTTGATTAAATTTTAATCTGGGACCACACTAGAATTTTAGTATACTTACAGGTCTGGGGCAGGAGTCTGGGCATTCAATATATACATACTCCAACTCAAGCAAAGCTGGTAATGATGTAGTATGATACAGAAGAAAGGACCTTGATTTTAGAGGATTGATTTAAAACTTTTATTTTTGAGGATTCAAATTCCAGTTTTGTTGCTTATTACCTATGTGATCTTGAGCAAATTCTTTTACCTTTCTAGGACTAACTTCCCTCATCTATAAGACGATGGGGTAGGACTACCTGAGAAATATCTTCCAGATTGAAGTCTATAACGCTTTAATCTTATTACTTAGATGAACATGCATGTGGGAAAATTCAAAGAATCTCAATAGTCATAATTGACTCTTATTTTGAGTTGAGTTGAGTTGTCGAGTTGAGAAGAAGAGTATTTCAGATTACCTTTAAAATTTATTTATTGGCTAGAAGAAATAGTTATTTTGGAAGTAGGAAAACATGTACTACATAACCACTAGGTAGGTGCAAATGCCTGAATGATAAAAAATTTATTCAGTTATTTTCAGTCATGTCTGACTCTGACATGATCCCATTTGGGGTTTTCTGGGCACAAACATTGGAATGATTTGCCATTTCTTTCTCCAGCTCATTTTACAGATGAGGAAACAGCTAAACAGGGATTAAGTGACTTGCCCAGGATCACATAACTAATACATTTCTGAGGCTAGGTATGAACTCAGAAAAATGAATCTTCCTGACTCCAGCCAACTAACTCTATCCACTGAGTTACCTTGCTGCCCCTAAAATTTTGACCACACCATTAAATAGCAAAGTGAATGGAAATGAAAGTAACAAAAATTATAAATAATGGCTTCTATCATCAACTTCAGAATCTGTACAAAATTTTATTTGACCATGAATGTTAAGCACAGTACAAAAGTTATAGCATGACAATTGAAAAACCAAACACCTGAAAATCACATCTGTATAAAAGCTTTTCTGTACAGTACATGACTGGGCAATATTAATTTAACCATCTGCCTTAACTGGTCAAAGCACAAAGGGATTTGTGCAACTGCTGTCCTTTTAACTGAAGTCTATTTTGTTTTCTTTTTCCTGTTAGGGATACATACAAAAATTAACATACATTAACATACACATGTAGTGAATAAAATGGAAAATGAAGGGGTACAACAAACATTGCAGTTAGGTAGAGAGCATGGGGAATGGTCTCATTTTTTTTTTTTTGAACATGCAGGAAAGTAATGATGAAAATGACTTTTTCCTACAACAAACTGCATTTTTTAGTATCATCTGTCTAGCATTATCTTTCCTAGCTGGTTTTAAGTTAAACATTGTGGTCATTAAGCAGTCTGTGCAGGAAATTATATGCACATAAAGGAAATTTCATGTAGTTTTCAATAACCAAATGCATCTTCCCCTTTGACTAATGAACAAGCATGAACTATGAGATATGAAGCATACATAATCATGAAATTCACACAAATATGACATTGAAATCAAATGATTTACTGTATGGAGACTGAATGTGAAACATTTCACAGTGGTGGGCATCTGATCAATTAATACTGCACTGCTACAAGGCAATAGTGGTAGTCAATTTTATTCAATTTTAATTCAAATTAATGGACTCATGAGGAATCCTCCCAATTTTGGTAATGCATTTAATACAAAGGCTTCATCTGGAGAAACCTTTGAAACCCAGAAGTAGCATTATCTTTTCATTATTCATTCTTTGTTTTCTTTCTAAAACCGAGGTACTTTAGTTCCTTTTCAAGGGATTATTGCCAGTAATCTTCCTGAGACTTGAAAGACCATAAAAGAAAAGCACCAAGCCTAGTCTGCTGATAAAGTCATTGCAGATTAATAGTTCGGCCCTTTTCTAAATGGATCTCTTCCAACAATCACACTGAAACATAAAGATGGATCACAGATTCCAGGAGGTCCAGTTGGCCCTTGTATTCCAGGATTTCCACGGTCTCCATCTTTGCCAGGTGGACCTGGTTCTCCAGGATGCCCTTCTTTGCTAATTCCAGGAGGACCCTCAGGACCTACAACAAAATATTCTTAATCAATGAATAGACAATCTTTTGATTATATCCATCTATTACCTTAGACAGGGAAGCTAGATCCTTCAATAGATAAAGCACAGAGCCAAGAGTCAAGAAGACCTTAATTCAAATTTAGCCTCAGACACTTACTAGCTTTGTGACCCTGTGTGAATAAATCACTTTAACCTGTTTGTCTTAATCCACAAGAGAAGGAAATGGCAAAGCACTCTAGTGTTTTTGCCAAGAAAACCTCATAGATAATAGGTCTTGTGACCCACAAAGAGTTGGAGATGACTGAATCAACTAAACCATAACACTAGAAAGATTAATATAATTTCTTGAAAAGTAATAATTAATTTTCCATATAATTAAGCTAATGTATTGTTGCAATTGATGTTTTCCATCTTGAAAAATTCTAGTCATCCTTCAGTTACTTAGGTGCTGACTTTTCTATGTGTGATAAGTTTTTGTTCCTTTATGTGGAAGAGTACAACAATTCCTGGATTTAGAACCAGAGAACTTTGTATTCAAATCCTGTTATTGTTGTTGTTCAGTCATTCAGTCATGTCTGATTCTTCTTGACCCTCCAAACCATATTGACCACGCAGTTTTCTTGGCAAAGGTACTGGAGTGGTTAACCAATCCATTCTCTAATACATCAAAGCAAACAGAGGTTAAATGACTTGCTCAGAATTACACGTTAGTAAGGGTGGGCCACATTTGAATTTAGGTCTTCCTGACTCTAGGCCTCTAATCAAATCTCAGTAATGTTATTTATTGCCTGTGTGATTCTGAACATCTATCTATATGACATTAAAATCTGTAATGGGCTGAGGCTTGAGTTGATGCACTGAGGTCCCAAGCACATGAGGCTAAATAGTAATTGGACCATACTCTATTAATATATAAGCTTGGAGAAAGAATGGCCCCCACCTACTCTTTGTACAAGTCCTGATGTGTTGTATAGGAAATGACGATTCTGAAGCAATGGACAATAGATTGGTTTTGGACTATCTCTTGGCTGCTGAAGAAGATGTATGTGTGACTGCTGTTTACATACTCTCCTTCTAGGACTTCTGGCAATCTTTTACAACACAATGTTGATTCATATTGTTTGTTATACCGTTAATTGGGTGAATAATTCATGTTTGTTACACCACATCAAGCCTGCACTGACTGTGGGGAGAGTCATCACTAATAGCCTCTGTGTTGTTGCTATGTGCTTGTGTAATACTTCCAAGCTGATGGGTTTGTGCATAATAAGACCCTTGAGCCCAGAAACCTGCTAGCAACCCCCACTTCCCTTTGGTGCTTTTCATCTCCCTTCCTGAGATGTCAGGGAGGGCGTGATTATCTCCTTTTTAGTGCTTTCACCTCCCTTCCTGAGAAGTCAGGGAGGATGTGATCACCTCCCCTTGGGGGCTCTGACCTCCCTGAGGAGTCAGGGATGGCATGATCACCTGTGTTCAAAAACAAAAGAAAGTGGGAGATGTAATGGGCTGAGGCTTGAGTTGATGCACTGAGGTCCCAAGCACATGAGGCTAAATAGTAATTGGACCATACTCTATTAATATATAAGCTTGGAGAAAGAATGGCCCCCGCCTACTCTTTGTGCAAGTCCTGATGTGTTGTATAGGAAATGACAATTCTGGTGGGTGGAGGCAGGGGAGTGAAAAAGGAAGGGGAGGAGAGCTCAGCCCTCACTTGCTCTGCTAGCTCTTTAGTCAAAAATCCTTGAACTCATTTTCCTTATAAGGAAAATTAAACGATATCTAAGCTTCTAAACCTAAATCTATGCTCCTATGATTCTGTAAGTCATTGAGGCATTTCATAATAAATCAAGATAGTTGTATTAAGGTACAGACAGATAAATATTTTTATTATTTCTTAATAAAAGATCTAATATATCTGAAATATATAATTTCTGTTATCTGTTTATTGTTTTTGTGCATCCCAACTTATTTTCAAAATTCGGTATATTTTTTAGGCTAATAATCAGTTGTTCTAGCACTAATCAAATTATTATATTCAACTCAAACGTGGCTTCATTAAGCCACAAAAATTTGTCAGGGATACAGAATTGCACATTCTCAGAGTTAGATCCAAAGGTCATGATCTAATTTCATAATACTTAAAAGTGAATCTTTTTTCTACAAAAATAACTTTCAAGTAGTCATCTAGCCTTCACTAGAATACCTTTAGCAGTCCAGAACTCATACTCCCAAAAGCTGCCTATTCCTCTCTGAAGAAATCAAGGTTTAGATTGGTTAGACACCAGAGAAACCACTCTACAAACTAGATGGCAGAATTTTTTGTTGTTCCATCGTTTTTCAGTTATATCCAACTCTTCATGACTCCATTTGAAGTTTTTTCTTAGCAAAAATTCTGGAATGGTTTGTCATTTTCTTCTCCAGCTCATTTAACAGAAGGAACCTGAGGCAAATAAGATTGAGTGATTTGCCTAGGGTCAGTCAGCTAGTAAATGTTGGAGGTCAGATTTGACCTCAGGAAAAGGAGTCTTCCTGACTCCAGACTTGAAGCTGTATTGTTGTTCAGTCATTTCCAACTCTTTGGGACCTCATTTGCAGTTTCTTTCACAAAGATATTGAAATGGTTTGTCATTTCAGATAAGAATCTGAGGTAAACAGAGTTAAGTGACTTTGCACAAGTTTACAAAGCTTGGGAGTGTTTTAATCCAGATTTGAATTCATGTCATCCTGACTCCAATCCTGATACTCTACCCACTGTACTACCTAATTACCCTTGTGGCAGAATTAGCTAGGTATTAAAAAATAACTTTGAAAGATGCATGAAAGACCTTTAGATGATAAGAAGCCAGTTCTATTAAATGTATTAAAATGATAAAATGATAAAATTTCTAAAGTACTTGGCAAATCTTAAAGTACCATATAAATGTTGCCTATTAATATCACTTGTTATTAGTGTATTCCTAAAACAAATATGCAATACTTATTTGATGTATGTAAACTCTTACCTGGAGGGCCTGGGGGGCCTTGTTCTCCAGGATGCCCAAAGCCTTGGTTACCTTTTGCCCCATTTCTTCCTGGTTGTCCTACAGAATAATAAATTATTATCTTTCTTTAAAAAATCACTCAAGTTTATTTGTTTGTTTGTTTGGGGGATGGGGCAGGATGATAAAACATATGCCTGGAGAGAACAAACTACTATTATTTTTTCAATAAACAGTCTTGCAATCTACCATTTTTGTTTATTCAATTTTATTTGCAATGAACATCAAATGCAATTTTATACAATTACTTATTCAAGGATAGTTATTGGAGTAAATCAAAGGCCCAACATGAAATTAGAATTATAGAAATTGACTAGTGGTTTTATGTTGTTTTTTGGAACCCCAAAATTTTCTCTTACTACTTCAATGAAGAGAAGCTCAAAAATGTTTGTATGATTTGGAATGGAAAGAGATGAAAGGAAAATAATTGCAATTAGTATAGTATGTCTATTAAATCCTACAAGACATAAAGAACATTACAAATTAGTAAAAAATGGTGACCAGTTGAGAAATAGAAAAGTTAAAATCTGAAAAAAAATGAAAGGGAAGATGCTTTTTTGATAAATATTAATCATGTGTATGATTCACTATGAAAACCAGAAAAAAAAATCTTAATCAAAAGTAAAGAGTAACTCAAACATTTTCAATCTTATGATTTCACACAGCTCATAACTTTAGTCTTTCTAAAGAATTTAACCAGGAGGATACAAACCTTGATGTTTTTTAATATGTTTCACAGAAAGTTGAGATATTTTTAAAATGTATAATAGTAGAAAAGGGAGAAGATAGGAACTTTATTCTAGAGATTTTACAGGGAATGGATTAATTTTTATTCATTTAATAGAACAAAAAGAGGCAGAGTAGCATAGCAAATGGAGAGTTAGCCTTAGAACCTTGCTTATAAGTCAGTTCTAAGTTTTTCTTTTGACATATAAATGTTATGTGACCCTGGCCAAGTCACTTTGTCATGCTCTAGGCAACTCTCTATAATCATTAGTTACATAGAAAATGCCATCTTGCATTTATAGTTTCCTTTCCTGGAAATTCCTAATACAATGACAACATAAATTCAGTCTTTCTTCCTGAATAGTAAAGCAAATGAAGTACCTTTTAGTCCTCGAGCCCCTGGATGTCCAGGAGTTCCCATTAGTCCAGGAACACCATCTCTTCCTGGCAAACCAGGAAATCCTCTTGGACCTTCTGGGCCCATTGGACCAGGTGGCCCAGGAAGGCCAGGGGAACCATTTTGAGATTGACAGTGGTCACAGTTTTGTAATCTTCCACTATGAAGTAAGACTGGTAACTGGGCTAAAAAAAAATAAATAAAATCAAGAAATGGTCTTAAGTGATTACTAGGTATTATTAGATTCTTCATTTCAAACTCTTTTTTTCATTAAAAAAAAATAGTAGTTCTTTATGTCACCAAAAATGACTCTTTTCCTACCCTTTTCCGAATAATATGTTTTATATTTATGCCAGTGAGGGAATACTTTCTTTAATATATTTGATACTTACCTCTCAAAACATCTGTGCAAACTTGCCGTATGAATTGCTCTGAAAATTCTCTCCCCTGAATCAGACATATTTGTGTTAATGTTTATTTGTAAGTTACTTAAAAAGCAATAAAGAATATATTTTAAAATATAGGGGGAAAAAATCCCCAAAGAAACAAAACATACTGGTTTTCCATCTAATCCAGGAGGTCCTCGAGGGCCTGTTTCTCCATGTGGTCCTCTTGGACCAATAGGGCCCATTAAGCCATCCATCCCTGATTCTCCTTTAGGCCCACTGGCACCTCTACTTCCAGGGTCTCCCTTTTCACCCTTCTAAATCCAAAGAGAACAAAACAAAATCTTAAGTACTGTATAAGAGATAACTTATAAGATACTTCAAATAACAACAACAACATGATATATTTAAAAAGTAGGCTAAATCTGTAAAACACAAATCTTCAAAGGAATTTAATTCAAGTTCATTTCCAATTAGTATTGGTTATAAAAGAGACAATTAGCTTTGCCCATAATTCAGACTGCAAGCTCTCTGAAAACAGAGACTACTTACTTTGTACCCAAAACAATGATTTTTTTCTAATTTACCACTTATATGGCTATTTGATTCAATGAAATGAGTTCTCCTTTTCCTGTTGTCTGAATTTTGATAATCTGGGTTTTTAGGACTTCTACCATGAATCAATAGGATTAAGAAAAAAAAAAACTCATTCATTTCTAATATTCATTGGAAATGATTTTTTTTCTAATTAACATAAAACTTGTAAGAAAAACAATTGGCCAACACCTTAAAAGAACAGTTTGTGAATTTTAATTATTTGTTCAGTGGATTTAGTTATCTACTCTCTCTCATTAATACTTGTAACAATTTGATCAGAATTTACTTCATATATTTACTCTGAAGATAGTTTAAATAAATAATTGATAATACTACTGAGATAAAAAAATGTGTAATATAGAAAATTCTAAATTGTGATTTTTCTTTTCTCAACCTTATCAATGTATCTTAAGAACATTTTTTCAATTTAATAATGTAGATGGATAAGAGAAATCCATCATTTCAATTAGAAAAAGTAATTCCAAAACTTCGCAAACCATATGATTATATCAATACATGTATCAATATCATAAAAAAAAAACCTTCAAGAGGGTACAGCATTTACTATATTTAAAGTAACTAAAATGTCCATATTGTTTTACCTGCAGATTCCATTAATAGACATACCCCAAAGAGCTCCAAGATAAGAAGAAAGATTTCCTTTACCACAATATTTATAGCAAAACTTTTTTGTAATATCAATGAATTGTTTTTTTTTAAATGTTGATTTGGAAATGGATAAACAAACATTTATGATACATGAATGTAAATGAATGCCCTATAAGAAATGACTAAATGTATAAGAACAGAGACATATGGAAAATTCTATGAAGACATTAATATACTCTATAGCTATAGCAATGTAAATGGAAAGAAGCACAAAGCACACACACACACATACAATTAAAAGCAATTAAAAGTAAATGTTAGAAAATTATAATGATGAAAATATGGCTCAAAAGAAGAGAAATGAAAGGATCCATTAAGCCCTATCCTTTGGCAGAGATCTAAAATCCTACAAGCGTATATTGTACATATTTTTAGAATTTTTCAATGTATTGATAAGTTATGCTGATTACTCTTTTTTTTCTCTTTAAAAATACAATTTGTTATATAAACTCACTCTCTGGGAAAGAAGAAATTGTAATGATGCAAAAAATACATCAATTAAAAGAGCAACTTCAAGAGGCCCCCATCATGGTGGTCTTCTTGTAGAAAGCATAATAATGTTATTATCGTGATCTAAATAATAGTCCAGTACTCTCCCTATTTCTTTTTGCAGACATTCTTTGTATTTTACCAGATGGAAATAAAAACAATTAGCTATTACTGCTTATACCAGTGATTTTTGTTCTTTAATGGGTGAAATTAATTAAATTAAATTATTAAAATAAATTGGATGAAAACAGATTCCCACATGGAAATGGAATCTGACCAGTATTTTTAAAGCAACTTAATATCAATGAGAATAAGGACAAATGTTCTCAAAATTCAATGAGAAGCAACAATTTTTTAAATTTATCCAATATAACATGAAGGTTGAGTGCTCAAATTTCAACAGTTACAAGGCAGTGATAATGTTCATTGAAGATTATCAAAGATAACTTATGAGGGAAATTAAGTTTTTAAAGCACATACCTCTCCTTTTGCTCCAAGATGACCTGGAATTCCCTAAAGAAAAAGGGAGAGGAAAAAACTATTTTACAATGCAAAAAAAGGGAGAGACAGAGAGATTCATGTATTCAATTTAGTTAATGTATAACCACTAATGTCAATTTTATTTTTTTATGTAATTCCAAAATTTGTTTGAAATTATAGCATTCTCTCTAAAATTTACATGAAAGGATAAAAAATGAAATGATATATTTATGAAATTTTTTACAACCTCAAATCACTCTGTATTATAATAATAATTATTATTAAAACCAAAATATTTCACAAAGCACAACACAGTTGCTCAAATCATCTTCCTAATCCATAGTTCTGATCCTTTCTCCCCTTCTTAAATAATATTAAATGGCTTCATATTGCTTTGATTTTTTTCACAGTCATTTCAGTCATGTCCATATCTTCATGACACAATTTGGAGTATTCTTGGTAAAGATATTAGATTGGTTTGCTGTTTCCTTCTTGAGCTTATTTTACAGATGAAGAAACTGAGACAAACAGAGTTAAGCAATTTATGTCTGGTTCATACTGCTATTAAGTATCTGAGAGTATATTTGAACTTAGGTTTTCCTGATTCCAAGCATAGCCAACTATGCCACATGGCTGCCCTTTATTCCCTTATGTTTATATGGACCTTGCATTGCCCTGTCCCACTTAAATCCAATTCATTTGTAAGTCAAGACCTTTCTGGTATCATTGGTTCTCTTACAGAAGGAAGGACAAACAACAACAATAACAATGTGGACAGGCTTTTTTTTCCCCTTTCCTTTGTTTTATACCCAAATCTGAGCTATCTAGAGTGTTGAAAGAGGGTTGGAGAGTAATGGGAATAGTATTAGCTGTCACACAGAGATTACAGAATGGACTGCTTGTCAGGTACATATTACTAGGTATTAAATGAGAATGAATCAAAGAAGCATTTATTAAGCATCTACTAATGCAAAATAAAAGAGCCATGTTCAGGACTAATGTGTTAAATATTGAAAGTGAATGATTTTCTACACTGACAATCAAAGACTGAGTCTAAAAGAACCTAGGCTAAGGGAAATGTTGGCTGAGTAAGTTTTCACTATCATTAAGACAGCTTCTAAAACATTGTGAAGCTATAAGATCAGCTCTTTACTCATGGGTAGATTCTACCTTATAACCTTCTATTAATGGGGATCACAATCCTTATTTCATCTAATAGTACAAAATATAAATGTGTGAACCTAGCACTTAAGGTTCTTTATAATGCAGTTCTCAAAACTTGATATTTCAGTGCTTCATTTGTTGCACTTTATATTCCAGTCAATTGATATAATAAGTTATTCTACAAACTTAGCATGTCTAACTGTGCATTTGCAGCTAAAAGGAAGCAGCTAGATCACTTAGTGGATAGAGGTCTGGGCCTCAGTCAAGTGAGATCTGAATTCAAATATGACTCCAAATAAATATGGCCCTAAGCAAGTCACTTAACCCTGTTTGCCTTAATTGCAAGAAGAAGGAAATGGCAAATTGGATAATATGGTTAATGGAATTATGAAAAATTAGACATGACTAAACAAAAAAACAAAATTCCGGCAAAACACTTCCTTTTCATTTCCTTTCAGAATCCTTCAATGCTCATATACTGCTTTCTCTTCCAACTGAATGGACTTTTTTCCTCCTTATATTTAGCTACTTCCAGAACCTCCTGTTTGCCTGTTTGATTTCAAAACTCATATTATGCTTATTTTTGATAGGTTACATGTGTTTACACTCTTCTACCTCTCCAGTAGAATGTAAGCTCTTTGAGAACAAGAATGATAGGATTTTTTTTTTTTTTTGTCTCATCAGTACCAAGAAGTCACTGACTTCAAATCTCTCTTTCTACATATGAGGAAATCCCAGAAAGTTTAAGTGATTTGTCCAACATTACATAGGTAACAGCTAGGATTAGTATTACTCCAAAAGTTAGCATTGTTTCTATTAGCTAATGCTACATTTCAGTGAGATTCTTAGTCTAGGAATATTTGGCCCACATTCTGTATAATATAGAGGCTCCAGTACTTAAATCATACCATTAGCTACTAAACAAGGTGGTTAAGGTAATCAATTTGCACAGCATACTCCATCAAAAAGGAGGGACATTGCCCATATTGCCCATAAGCAGGAAGGAGAAAACCTTAACTTCTTGAGTCATAAACAGCCTTAGATCATTTACTTTAACCCAGACATTTAGCCTTGATAGGATTTATCTATGACTTCCACATATGAATCAAATGTGAAATTGAAGATAATATAAAAGGTCAAGAAAGTAATGAAAAATACTGATTTTTCTACCTTTTTATTTCATCAGCATTGCAGGCATTTAGTTCAAGTTCAAAGGATCAGAATTTAACTATTTCATAAATATATAAATATTACTTAATTCAATTTTCAAGTAGCACATTCATATGTGATAGCGCATTATAATGAACTATAGCCTGAATTTCTCTGGGCATGCTCAAAACATTCTAGAGAAGCCCAGGCTACAAAACAAAAAGAAAGTTCTGTGGTGAACCCAAGATAGTGGAGAAAAGGCAGCGACTACCTGACTCCCCCAAACCTCTCTGAATACCTTTAAAATAATACCATAAAACAATTCCTGGGTTATCAGGGCCCACAAAAAGATACTGGGAAATTATTTTTCATCTAAAAAACAACTTAGAAGGTCAGCAAGAAAGGTCTGTTGCATTAGAGTGAGAATGGAACACACAATCCAGCACAGGTTACATCAACATAGCCCTAGACTTGCAAGCCAGGAAGAGGCCTTAGGAGTCACTGAATCAGCAGCTGCAGCAGCGGCTTCCAGAGTTCTCAGTCCACAGCTGCTAAGGAGGTGGAACAATTGTTCAGAAGAAGATTATAGGGATCTCTGCTAGCATTGAAAGAATACTCTGTAGCTTTTTCCATATTTGGATCTGGGCCAAAATCCTGGGTAATAGTCCTAAGACTAAGAAGAACATTAGCATACCATAGTTTGTGGCCCCAGTAGTGCAGGGACCTTCCTCACAGATCCAGGACAGAAAAGAATGGTTATGGTCACACTCAGATCAGAGCATGGTCTGGAGGCTTAGATGATACCACCTAGGAAGAACTGAAAACTTACAGGTCCCTATAAGTATCTCTGAAAACAACTGCACAAAAGCCTTGAATCTTGGAAAAGTGTATCTTCCACCCTGGAAACAGAGCTCTACCTTAACAAAGAGTTAAAAGTCAAGCAAAAAACAAAAAACAGGTTGAAAAAATGAGCATACAACAGAAAATTTTCTTACTATAGAAAAATATTTTGGCGACAAGGAAGATCAAAATTTACTCTCAGAAGAAGATAATAAAATCAAAGCTCCTACATCCAAAGCTTCCAAAAAATGAAATGGTCTCAAGCAATTGAGGAGCTCAAAAAGAATCTGAAAATCAAGTAAGAGATGTAGTGAGAAAATCGGGGAGAGAAATGAGAGTGATACAAAAAGATCTTGAAAAGAAAGTCAACAGCACAATAAAGGAGACACACACACACACACACACACACACACACACAAACACTGAAGAAAATAACAACATAAAAAAACAGACTAGATCAAATAGTAAAAGAGGTACAAAAAGCCAATGAAAAGAGTAATGCCTTAAAAAGAGGCACAAAAATTCACTGAACATACACACACACACACACACACACACACACACACACACAAATACTGAAGAAAATAACAACATAAAAAAACAGACTAGGTCAAATAGTAAAAGAGGTACAAAAAGCCAATGAAAAGAGGAATGTCTTAAAAAGAGGCACAAAAATTCAGTGAATAATTCCTTTAAAAGAATTGGCCAAATTAAAAAGGAGGTATAAAAGCTCACTAAAGAAAATAATTCCTTAAAAATTATAATTGAGCAGATAGAAGTTAATGACTGTTGGAATCCTTACAAACTGCTAACTCATTAGAGTTATTGATCTGATCTTACAAGAAGATGTTTTAGGCCAGAACCTGAAACAAGGTACTAAGTAGAACTAATTAGTACAATGCTTGTGTTTACACCTTTACTCATCGGAGTTCACAAGTATGCCAGATTCACAAAGTAAACTTTGTAACTTTGTGAATTCATACCTCCTTTGAAGCTCTTTGGGCCAGAGAGCACTATGGGAGAAAACCCATAATCCCATTCTCTCAGAAGAGTCAGATATAAGGCCAGTGAAGAGAGATCTATTCCAGAATATTTTCCACTTGGCTGGCTGGTGGCAGAAGAGAGTTCAGCTGGATTGGAGAGGAGCACTCTGGTGCAGACACAGAGCACTTTGGGAGATTGAGAGCCAGAAGCCCTCTCTTGGAGGCAAGGCAGATTCAACTTGGAGCTGGATTGAAGGCTGAAGAAAGCAGAGGCAGAAGCAAAGGACAAAACTGCAAGAGTCTTGGAACCAAGCAGAGAGATAGACCTCTAAGCTAACCAGGCTATATTAGAGACAATAAAAGATCTGAAATTTTATCAGCTGGTTGCATTTCAGAGAAAACTATTCTGCTTATTTTAAAAGAACAAGATCACCACAAATGACTTTATAAAAAAGTATGAGAAATGAAGAAACAGTAAAATAAAACCAATAGAATGAAAAAATAGAAGACAGAAGAAAAAATGCAGAAGACTGCATGACTTCATATGTATAATCTATATTAAATTGTTTGCCCTATTAATGAGGGGGATTGGATAGGGAGGGAGGAAAGGAGAGAATATGGACTCAAAATTTAAAAACAAATGTAAAATTGTTTTTATATGTAATTGGGGAAAAATAAAATAATAATTAAAAAGAAAGTTCTAAATATTTCTTATATAGCATCAAAATTAGTTTTGACAGCTTCATTCAATAACAGATATTTTCTCTCTTTTTTAAAGCTGTAATTTGACTTTTATTGGTTTAAGAAACAGCCTCTTCTCAAGCACATCAGCATAATCTCAGTAATTTCATCTAGCAGTTATAGGTTAAGGTCTTGCACAGGTTCAGAAAGCAGTATATGTCAAGGGTGAGAACTTGAACCCAAACCTTTCAGTCTCCAAGACCTAGTTCTATATCCACTATCACACTCTGTAATATATTTTGATTGTGAAAAATCTAAGTGGAGAGAAGAAATGAGAGAGAAACAGGCAATAGTCATGCCTATTATAAGCACAAAAATAAGTGAATATAAACTATGTTCTCATAACTTTAAAAAACAAAACAAATTAATTTGTAAATGGATTAAATTTATAGGGAAAAAGTAACTCAGTAAGAAATATTCAGTAGAGTGAAGTATCTGTCTCCTTCCTCCTATATTTCATCTCATTCTGCAGCAAAATTTGAAAACATGTTTACAGGCTAAGAAACTTGAGGATAAGCTTTATCCTACTGTAGACAAAAAGCACACAAGATTAAGTTAAGAGAACAGATAAACAAGGTTGATGTACAGTATTACAACTAAATTGCAGTGGGAAATGAAAACAGCTGTCAACTATGAATACATTTTAAAAAGAGAGATTTATACTGAATTTGTAGGAAAAACATTCACTTGGATTTGATATATAATATCATTAAGGCCAAAAAGAACCATATGTGGAGGACTTGGTAAACTGACAGGTATAGAAGAATTCAGCTCCTGAGGAGGATCAGCTGTTCTGTTCTCTAGTGACCCGCCACCCCAGCCAGGGATACTAGCCGGTCTGCATACTATTGGAACTTAACAACTAACTGAGTCATTTCGGTTTAGGCTCTAAAGAAAAGCAGTGGGACCCAGAAAGAAATTTATCGCCATTTTCCCACAAACCTTGGACAGTTTACTATTAGGGAGCCAAAACCTGCAGGAACACAATCTCTTCTTTTTAAAAGCAGATCCTTCTACAACTTTCTCCCTCCTCATTTCTCCCTCTTGGCTTCCCTGGTCTCCAGCTTAAAGTCCTACCTTCTGCAAGATTTTTCAAGATTACCTTAATATAAATGCCACCATCTTGTTGTGATTATTTCCTATTTATTATATATGTGTGTATCATTTATATGTATATGTGTATATACATATATTCGTATTGTGTACAGACCCCCCCACACACAAACACTCACATTTATTTATTTATTTGTACATGCTCATTTGCATGTTATCTACCTCATTAGACTTCGTGCTTTCTAAAAGCCCAGGCTGCTTTTTAACTTTTTTTGTATAGCTACCACTTAACACAGTGTCTGGAACACAATAGGCATTTAATATTTTTTTTTTTGGCTTGACATCTTATTTTCATTGAAAGATATATGGTGAAAGGAAGATATATTTAAGGAGTAAACAGTAGACTGCTGAACAGCAGTCACAGCTGATATATTGATAATTATCCTGAGTAATCTGAACTGTGCTAAACTACCAGTTGCCACTATATGGAATTAGACCAGTGGTTCTTAACCTAGAGATGTGTTGAAGCCAATTTGATACATATTACAGAACCAATTGTTAAATTTTCAGAGTAAGCATATTGATAACTGCTACAAATAAAGAGCTGTCTTCTTGTATTTTGAAAGTCTGGATTTAAGAAAGTGATAGAGAAAACATTAATAATATAGATTAAAATAAAAATGCATTGTGCACATTTTTCCCTGAAGATGTGTTTATTAAACATTTTCTGTCATAGGTAGCATGGGTACCCATGGGAAGCATGGGTAGATTTTAAGCAGTTTATAAACTTGGCTGGGAAAAAAAATGCAATTATTTTCACTAATTTCTAATTGAAATTTAGAGCTTCTTTTAGCAAAACATGTATTAGAGCAAGGATCTAATGTAGATCCTTTAATAGATATTATTTATATAGAACTTTAAGGTTTGCCAAGCATTTGATCTTATTTGAAGGTAAAGTTAAACTTGATTATCCCATTTGAAATTCACAGCAACTCAAAAGAGTAAAACACCATTTTACAGCTGAGGAAACTAAAGTGAGACTGATTAAGCAATTTATTAAGGGACACACAACTAATAAAACTGAGAAGCAGGATTATAATTTGGTACTTCTAACTCAAAGAATAGTGTTCCAATCCTCTAAAAGATTAATGTGGGAACTCATCTCTCTGCAGGTAGTGCCATATTTGGGAGGCAGGATGTCATGAGGGAAAGAATATTAAATAGGAAGAAATACCCCAGTTATGCAGTTTACTGTCCCTATGACTTTATTCAAGCATCCTCAGTTTTCACTTTCTCATCTATAAAAGAGTTGAACTAGATGATCATTATGGTCCCTTTCAACTCTTACTTTCCTTTATAATTCCATGCTTCTCTTTCCATAGGTGCTGCCATTCACAGTAGGCAAGTGAGTTATCTTTGTCTTCAGTAAATGACTCCAAGACGTGGGTGGTTTCTTTACTCTCAAGAACACATATAAGGGCAAGCAGAGCAATGAGACTTACAATCTACAACAAATCTACAACCCACACAGCAGGAGTTACTCCCTGCTCCAGTAAAACAAACACAACACACATTAGGATGTCATCTATTTAGTATCCACAATTTTATGTTTTCTCATGTTTCAGACAAATCAATATATCTAATGTTAAAATTATCTTTATTTTTAGTTAGACATACCTATTAAAAGGAAAAACATATTCAGTTCTATTGTTTCTTTTAAAAAATACCTGTGGTCCTGGATCCCCTGATCTTCCATTTTCTCCCTTTTGACCCTTAAAAAGAACATAATGCATTATTAGCAAATATGTGAAAATCCTTTTAATTTTACATTCTATAAATTAATAACATATTAAATTGAACATTTCACAAATACTATATGATCAGAATCAAAGTTCTTGCTATAGGTTTTGTAAAGTGTCAGAAGATAAACCCATAGAAAAGTTCACAATTTAAAAGAATAAAGAATGAAGATTGAACTAAAGATGATATAGAAAAGGTAGGAAATAAAAACTTAGGGGAAAAAATAAAGCACATTGGGGAATTATCTAAATATGAATTCTTAGACAATTCAGATGCTCAGCAATTCAAATCTCTGTTGCCAAATAAACATTAATGCTTTAAACTTATAAATTTACTTTTAAAAATTAGGACTGTGATTTAATTCATGTTTCTAAAGAGGAAACTTCCTTTGCCAAAAGCAGATTTGGTACCTTCTCTTTAACTTATTATCTTAGAGATTATCTGAAGGCATTTTGTGAATTTATTAAATCACTGAAAAATTTGTCCCAAATGCATTCACAGGATCATATCTCATAAAGCAGGCAAGTGCAGAAAATTCAAAGATTTACATTTAAAAGGTAATATTTTAAATTCATCAATAAAATTTTTTTAAAAATCTTTAGTAGATACTCTGAAAGATAAAACTTTTAAAGTTCTTAAAGAATAATAAAAATTTACCAAGAATTCTAGATATTTCCATCCTAACAAGGAAGATCTTTTCAGTTTTTATTTTTAAAATACTTATCATCTCTCATGAACTTCTTAATGTTTTTCCCTTTTCCTATGCATAATTTTGGGGAGAAGTTTCATTTGTTTACCTAAGTTATTTGTTTGCCTAAATCTTTAAGAAAAACTTTTAAACTAGTTTAAAAAATTTTATGTGGAATTAAAAAAAAATGTCTGTATAGTGGATATTAGGATACTAGATTGAAGATATAGATGGAAAAAATGTATTTTTAAATATAGATAATGAATGAAAATCAATACAATTTGTGTATGAGCATCTTTGACATAAAAGTTATACTCCATAAAAGGTTTATTTTCAGTCAAATAGGATATTACATTCCTTTATCATGGTGTAGTAGATAGGGCACCAACCCTGAAGTCAGGAGGACCTGAGTTCAAATCTGGTCTCAGATACTTAACACTTCTTAACTATGTGACTCTGGGCAAGTCACTTAACCCCAACTGCCTCAGGAAAAAAAAAAAAAAAAGTAGTACCTAAGAGATGGATATGGAAGGGAAGACCAGGAAGAATTAGTAAGAACATAGGAGTTAATTAGAAAAGAGAAAGGCAGAGCTGGACATTGATTATGTTATTAATCTTAAAGGATGGAAGAAGTGGAAATCAACATACCTGAGGACCTTTTTCACCTGGGTTTCCACTGTCACCCTGTAAAATATTAAGACATTGGTTAAGTTTTCGTTATAACCAATCTGCAAGGGTTTGTTTTTGTTTTTGTTTTAGGGGGGCTTTTGGTCTTTAAAGAATATAATGACCAGGAATAATTCCTGAGAATAATTTTAACAATGACAATAACAAAATATACAATTACTTTAGAAGTATAAATTTATAGATAACATTATAAACTTGGATATATCTGGTTAAACTTAAAGGAAGTACAAGAAACTTCTATTTAAGAATCTAATTCTTTCCAGGCACTGTGCTGTGTCCTACAGGTAATACCTGATTTTCACAGTGGAGGAATCTGAGGCAGATAGTGAATATATGAAGTATTCAGAGTCATAGAGCTAGCAAGTATCTGAACCTGGACTTGAACTCAAGTCTTCCTAGCTCAAGAACCTGTGCTTCATTTAATGTGCTAACTATCTACATGACAAAATTTCACAAGAAGAAACAATATTTTATACACTCATATAGGAACTATATATTTATTTATTTATCCATTCTTTCATTTATTTATTCATTCATTCATCTATTTATTTGTGCTTTTTTATTTTTTTATTTCCCCGAGGTTAAAGAGAAAGCTTTTTAGTAAATCACAGAGAATAAAATGTTCAAACATTTGAAAAATAATTGTTTTCCAATTTTTTCCAATGATTCCAATTGATAAAATTAATTGATGGTGATTTCTTCCATCAATATCAATGAGCACTTTCTTTGCATTTAATGGACTTCAAATTTATCTAGGAGGTGATAAGGGATTAAGTGACTTGTCCAGGGTTTTAGCCTGAAATGGGTCAGAATTGGTGGAGCACCAATTCAAGTCTGGATTGACTATCTACTCTATTATGGCTTTGTCATCAAAAAATTATATGCTCTTTTTAGTGATACTCTTATGATAAACCAAAGAAATAAAAGATAAAAAGACTCATATGTTAGAAAATTATAGCAGCTCTTTATCATTACAAAAAACTAGAAGCTAAAGAAATGACCTTCAATTTGCTAATAGCTGAACAAATGATATTTGTGATATTGAGTGTGATGGACCGATATTGTGCTGTAAGAAACAATGAAAAGGACACTTTCAGGGAAATTGGGAAAGGCTTGTATAAACTGTTGTGAATGTATTGAATACAAACAGAAAAACAATTTATATTAAAACATGTATGCAACAAGAACAATAACACTATAAAAACAAACAACTTTGAAAGACTTGAAAATTCTGATCTATTCAATGACTAATCACAATTTCAGCATACTTAAGGTAAAACATCTCTAAAGAGAGAAATAGTGGTGTTGAAAGAGACACACTTTTGGACATGCCCAGTGCAGCAAACTGTGTTACCTCAATATGAATATTTGTAAGAAGTTTTGCTTTTCTTTCTTTTGTTTGATGCAGGGGAGGGAAAATTTCATTAATAGAAAAATTATTTTAATATGTATTCTAGGAAAATAGTACATTTCATATTGTTTCCCTTAATATCCTACTCTGATGCTTTTCTGTATCACTAGTGGCATTGACTTTTCAAGGCCTCACCATCAAAAACAAGCTCCAGAAGGATCTATCAGACTGGAAAGAATTCAAAGATGGATCTAGTGAAGAATATTATATTTGGGGAGTATGCTAGCTAATACAAGAATCCTCAATAGGTCCTTTGCAAGGTGAAATTTCAGGCTACAACAACCAACAATGACTCTTACATCAAGGGGAAGTTATAATATGCTTCAATGGAGACTGTATCCATTTATATTCATGAAGTATTAAAGAAGGTTGACATTAGAGAACTGAGGATTTCAGCTCAATATGAGGTAAAACTCTTGAACAATTTAGTGCTGTCCAAAACCAAAAAGGGCTCCCTCACAAGTTGGGAATTTTGTTCTGTTTGAAGTCTTCAAGATGAATAAACACTTATTTGGGATAATAGAATTAGATGAGGTTTAAGAGGTCATCTTGTCCATCATGCTCCTAATCAAGAATTCCCTTTACAACATATCAGACAATTGGAAAATTTTTACTGCAGGAGAAGACAAGTAGATAATGAAGTGTCTAGAATGCTGGACCAAGAGTCAGGAATCTTGGATTTGAATCCTGCTTTAGAAATTTAGTAGCTATGTGAGCCCAGACAAATCATTTAGACTTGAGAGGTCCCAATTTCTTCATTTTGGGATACTAATAGCATCTATTTCCCAGGATTGTTGTGATAATAAAAAAAGACATAATTCTTGGAAGTATTTTACAAATAGTTTTGGAAGTGTTACATAAAGATTCTACATAGGCATTTTAAGATGACTTCTGAGATCCCTTGATTTTCAAATCTAAAATGTTAGAGTCAAAAGAAATCTATGATGATCAATCCAAACTTATAATTTTATAGAAAAGGAAATTAAGGAAGGTTTCACTCAGGCTTAGGAGCACGTAGCTATTTAGAAGTAGAACTGGGATAATGTTCTTCTGATTCTCAGGCCAATTTACTTAACATTCTGCCATCTCTAATTTCAGGATCATATCATTTTAGATCTGGAAGGCCTAAAGTTTATAGAGTCAAAATCTTTAATTTTACATGTGAAGGACTGAGACTCAAAGAGGGAAAAGGATTTGGCCAAAGTAATACAAGTATTTAAAGGCAGACCTAAGATTTTAACCTTGGTCTTTTATCTCCAAATCCAAAGTTTAAAAAATGCAACACTGTACTGTATAGTATCAGTATATTGTGAAGTCTATGCACCTTATGCAAAAAAAAAAAAGTATAATGTATGTAAAAGGGAAAAGATTCTGTAAGAACTCTTCTGGGCAAAAATAGGCTAATAATAATTTCTGAGTTTTAATAAATATGATCTAAATAGTTCCACTGCTGCTATGAGATGCAATCAGTCTTTCTGCAGGAATATGAAAGTCCTGCCAAGCAAACCCCACTGACACCAGATAGCCTTTAATCATCCCTGGAGGGATCCTGCCCCAGAAGTCTCTTTAGGAACTTTATGAGATCAGGAAAAGAAATGTGACCCTCCTCTGCCCTCTCTCTTTCTAAAACTAAAGTCCCTTTCCCAAAATTTTCTTTGGCCCTCAGGAAACAAGGAAAAATGCTTGCCAGAAATACACAATCACACTTAAAAAATAACATGTGTCATGAAATTAAAATCAACTCATCCAAGTCCTTTGTAGATTTCATTGTTTTGTTGCTGTTGCTGTTGTTTTATGACAATTTCTGTTTTAGTTCCATCTCCACATTCCTAATTTTCAATTATTTGCCCACCTTTTTCTACTTTACTTTCCCCTTTAGTATCTTACCTGTATAAGTACTTTAGTATACTACCTGTATTATCTTCTCACCTACTTAGAAATCTTTCTGGATTATTTTTGTTTCTTGTCATTTTCTAGTCTAAAAAAATAAACTTTAACATATTTTTAAAAGATTTTACTATAAAAGAATTTTTATACAAGACAGTTAATTACAATATTTATGCATTTGTGGATTGCTACAAAATGCAACATATTTTTTTCAAATATTTCTCTGAAATGCGTGCGATCGCAGGAGGGAAGAAAGGAAGGAAAGAAGGAAGGGAGGAAAAAAAGGGAGGAAGTGATGAAGAGAAGAAGGAAGGAAGGAAGGAAGAAAAGAAAGGAAGAAGGAAGCAAGAAAGGAAGGAAGGAAGGAAAGAAAAAAGGAAGGAAGAAGGAAAGTGAAAGATATACAGAAAAACACTTCCTGATCTCTAAGAACTTAAATTCTATCAAAAAAATACATATGTGTAGATGTCTGCACATGGATGTACATGTGAGCACAACAAAGTCTAAATTATATTTTTTAAAATGTTATGGAACCCCATAGATTAGTTTTTTTTCCAAGTGTCTATGAAATTACAACCCTTGATTTCCTCAAAAGTAGAGAAGGTTTCAGTTTTGTTTTTGTGTCCCCATGATCTAGCACAGTCCCTGGCACATACTAGAATATAATGAATGTTGTTGATTTTTTATTCACGAGGAAAAGCTTTTTCATTAGAGTTCAGATTAAGATTTAATTTCAAATGTTTTAAAATGTAAATCAGATTCTATCCAAGCTCATAGGACATAGGATGAACCAGATATTTGGACTGTCTTTCTCCCTCTCCTTCCCCCCATTATTTTGGCCCAGTATAGGAGTTGAGAGTTCAAATTAAAAATCATTTGAGAGTACAGAGCTCCAGCTGGCTGGATATATTCCAGAGAATCCAACATGAATCTCTGAGGACTGAAATGATTAATTTAGGGAAACACACCATATAAAATATATCAGTTTTATGATAAATACATAGGTATCTGCAAAAGATCTGTGTGTCCAGGACACTAGCCATAAATGAACATATATATGATCAATATTCTTTAGAAAATAGAGTTTTATTTTTTATTCCTCCTCCACTCATATCTCTTGTTTAATTTGATACTATAATCTCACCTTCGGTTTATTCTAAATTAGCTTCAATAATAGGCCATCTGAACACACAGAAAATTTATATTCATAATATTAACTTACTAATTTGTTAAAAAGGATATATCTTTATAACTTAATATATAGTAGACAAAATATTTACTTGTTGGTTTTATATCTGATAACCCACAATGTTTTTCCGACTTCTATAAAGATCATCAATGTGAGTAGATTTTTTTTTTTAATAACTCTTACTGTTTGAATTAACTACATAATTTTACTCATCCCTCTACTTTGTACTTTAGAGACTTGGTCAAAGCAACTACCTTTTATTTTACTTTTATAACTACCTGCATGTAAATAATATTTCAAAATAACAAGATAAATAAATATTAAAATAATGATAAATGTTAGAGTATATGTGGGAAAATGGGGACACTAATGCATTATTGGTGCAGTCGTGTAGAGTCTTCATTCGGAATTTTGGAACTATGCCCGAAGGGCTATAAAATTGTACATACCCTTTGATCTAGCAGTCTCACTACTGGGTCTGTATCCCAAAGAGAGTATAAAAGAAGAAAATGGCTCACATGTATAAAAATGTTTGTATCAGCTCTTTTTGTTGGCAAGGAACTGAAAATTGAATGGATGCCCATTAGTGGGGAAATGGTTGAATATGCCGTGGTATATAAATGTCATGGAATATTATTGTTCTATAAAAAATAATGAGCAAGTGGATTTCAGAAAAGCCTGAAAAGACTTATATAAACTGATGCCAAGTAAAGTGAGCAGAACCAACACAATATAGCATGCAATAAAAACAAGATTATGTGATAATAATCAATTGTGATGAACTTGACTTTTCATTAATGGGGTTATTCAAGGCAATTCCAGTAGACTTGGGATAAAAAAATGACATCCACATCCAAGAGAGAATTATGAAGACTGAATGTGGATCGAAGCAAAATGTTTTCATCTTTTTTTGTTTGTTTGCTTTTTTCTTCCTCATATATTTTTCCCTTTTGATCTGATTTTTCGTGTACAACATGAACAATATGGAAGGATTGGACATATTTAACTTATATCAGTTTGGTTGCTGTCTTGGGGACGGGAGAAGAAAGGGAAGGAGAAAATTTTGGAATACAAAGATTTACAAAAATGAATGTTGAAAGCTATCTTTACATGTATTTGGAAAAACAAATTATTATTGGGAAAAATAAATAGATAATTTGGTATAAATATGCTTGAGAATTCATGTTGAGGCATTGTATCACACTGCTGAATACTTATTAAGAACTACTTAAAAGATAGAAGGATGGAGATAGATTTTTTTTTTGGTTTATTTATTCATTTATTTTTGATGAGGCATATGTGACTTGCCCAGGGTCATACAGCAAGGAGCTGTTAAGTATCTGAGGCCACATTTGAACTCAGGTCCTCCTGACTTCAGGGCTGGTGCTCTAACCACTATACCACCTACCTGCCCCTTAGATTTATTTTTAAACTATAAATAATGGACAGGTTTTCAAAGGAATTTTTTTTAAAATTATAGAATAAAAATCAAAGTTTCTTTAAATTGTTTTAGAATTTGTTTAGAAATTTAGAAATTGTTTAGAAGATAAAAATTGAAGAGAGCTTAACCAAGAAAAGAATTTATAAAATGGCTGCAACATTATAAAGAACAAGAATACTGAATGACTTAAGAACTCTGACCAATGCAGTAACAAATTTAAATTACAGAGAGCCCTTAAGGAGGTGTGCTACTCATTTATTGATAGAAGGATCATGGACTCTGAGTACAGAAGAAAACATATACTTTTGGACATGGTCAATAAGAGAATATGCTTGGCATGGTTTTGCTATTTGTTATGAAGTCTCCCTTCCTCTTTTCTTTCCTCTTTCCTTTGTACCTTCTTTCTTTATGGGAGAGTGTAAGGAGACAAAATAAATGCTTTGTCAAAAAAAAAAGGCAAAACAAACAATAAATTCTAAAAAACAGAATGATTATATGTTAAAATGGTATTACTATATTAATTTTAAAAGGATTCATGAAAAGAGTTTACTAAAAAGAAATCAAGATAAATACATACCTTTTTCCCTGGTGTCCCAGGTAAGCCTGGGTATCCTGGTTCTCCTGGGGGACCTGATATTCCTTGTTCTCCCTTAGGAAACAGAATGGTTCCAATAAATATCATTTATATATTATGATGCATTCAGTCCAAACACTGCCTTTCCTCAAAATACTCCTATTTGAAATATGTTATTCACATTAGGTCTTTCAAAGTGACTGATGCATGTTGTACATATTACCTAGTAAAAAGAAATTAGAATTGTATTTTCTCATATCTATTTCTCTTAGTCAATCTAAATCCTAATCTCAATTATTTATGGCATACTAATCATAAATGTTTAATTTACTTATTTTAATACTACCAGTTTAAAATTTTTCTCTACTAAAATCCTAAAGTGCTATATTATTAAAGTTTTAGCAGGTCATGCCAAATACATGGTAGAGCCTTCAATTATGATCCTGACTGCTGAAGTACTACTAGCGAAACGTGGAGAGGTATATCATCAGAAGGTCACTAGCCATGTAGCTGCTTGTTTATTTATTTGTGCTATAAATGTCATAGAACTGGAAAGTGAGTAGATAACCATCGATTGGGGAATGGATGAACAAACTGTGGTATATGAAGGCAATAGAATATTATTGTTCTATAAAAAAATTGATGAACAAGCTGATTTTAGAAAGGCCTAGAAATATTTATTTTTAATAATGTTTAATTTTTTAAATACATGCAAAACTAGTTTTCAGCATTCACCTTTGTAAAATCTTGTTTTTCAATTTTTTTCTCCCTTTCTCCTCCCTCTAAACCCATCCCATAGACAGCAAGAAATCTAGGTTAAACATGTGCAATTCTTCTAAATATATTTCTATATTTATCACAATGCACAAGAAAAATCAGATAAAAAGATGAAAGAAAAAAACACTAGGAAAAAAAAAACCAAGCAAACAATTAACAACAATATATTCAATCTCCATTGCTCTCTCTCTCTCTCTTTGGATGCAGATGGCTCTTTCCATCACAAGTCTATTGGAATTTCCTCGAATCAGTTAATTGTTGAAAAGAGCCAAGTCCATCACAGTTGAACATCACATCATCTTGTTTTTTCTGTGTGCAATGTTCTCTAGTTCTACTCACTTCATTCAGCATCAGTTCATACAAGTCTTTCCAGGCTTTTCTGAAATCAGCATGCTCATCGTTTCTCATAGATCAATAATATTCCATTATAATATTAATATACCATAACATATTCAGCATTTCCCAACAGATAGGCAGCCTATCATTTGGGTTCTTCCAAATGATATTTGTTATTACTTTATGGAGTTTTATGAAGTAATCTCTTTGTACTTTAATTAGTATTATTCTAATTTAAAGTAATTTACTATCATCATTTTTATTATATTAGCAGAGCACAGCCATGAACTCTTGATAGGCCTCCAATTATTTAAAGTATTTTGTCATTTTTAGGAAGCATTTTAAACACATATATTTTTATATATTTTTTATATATTTTTCCCTTCCCCCCACCCCCTCCCCTAGATGACAGATAGTCCAATACATGTTAAATATGTTAAAGTATATGTTAAATCCAATATATGTATACATATTTATACAGTTATCTTGCTATACAAGAAAAATCAGATCTAGAAAGAAAGAAAAAAATCTGAGAAGGAAAACAAGAATGTAAGCAAACAATAACAGAAAGGATGGAAATGCTAGGCCTAGAAAGATTTACACGAATTGATGTTGAATGAAATAAACAGAACCAAGAATACATTGTATATAATAGCAGCAAGAATGTATGATGATCAACTATGAAAGATTTGGTTCTTCTCAGTGATTCAGTGATCCAAGGCAATCCCAATAGACTTTGGATAGAAATGCCATCTGCATCCAGCAAAAGAACTATGGAGAATGAATGTAAATCAACACAATGAAATGTTCACTTCTTTTTTTCTGTTTGGTTTTTCTCTTCCATGCTTTTTCCTTTAATTCTGATTTTCTCTCCCAACATGATTCATAGAGCAATGTGTCTTTAAAATAATTAAATAAATAAATGAAAAGTAAAACATTATTTTTGCTATGAATACAGAAAGCTTTTTGAAGGCTAGCAGATATTTTTATAAGATATGTCTGTTTCTCTTAAGAAAGAGCCCTCATTCATGAAATTATAGCTGTTGATATCCTGAAATACTTTATATCATTGTATCTCAAAAGATGAGTTCCCTGAGAGGAGAGATTGCCTTCGCCTTTTTTTTTTTTTTTTGTATTCCTAATTCTTAGCAAGGTGCTCCAGTCATAGTAAATATTTGTGTAATTATATAGTAAATATTTGTGTAATTATATATTGTTGACTTATTGACATTTTTATTGTAGTTTAAATGCTATACATTTCCTTAGAAACATCACCCACTTTGCTTGTTCTGTTCAGACTTCTCCCTCATTGGAGATAATATAAGTTTATTGTTCATATGTATCATAAACCAGGAAGTAAAAGGTAACTTAAAACCATCTGTTTTAGTTTCCTCATTGTACAAATGAGGAAATTGAGATCCAATGAGATTAAATGATTTATACAAATTCAAAAATATATGCCTCAGTCTCTTTATCTGTAAAATGAGCTAGAAAAAGAAATGGTAAGCCACCCCAATATCTTTGCCAAAAAATCTCCAAATGTGGTCACAAAGAGTCAGATATGACTAAAAAACAATTGAACAACAGCTTTTTACTCCAGATCAATTCTTTATTCACTCCATTAGATGTTGCCATATTCAATTTTTACTTCCTTTGTGAATCCAATACTGGTTCTCCCATCTTGAAGATAATTCACTTTTCTCTGAACCTTCTTATACTCTATATTTTTCTTAGTAATTTAGAATATTTTATTTTTCATTATTTAATTCTGAAATGTCATAGAAATGTCATTGTTCCTAAAGACTGATTGCTTTAAGGATAGTGATCTATCATAAGGATTTCTGTATTTCTTAGATATTAAGATATAGAGTCCTGGAGCATAATAGTTACATAATAAATGTTTGGAGTATTCAAAGAATATATAGATATTATTGTGTTCTAGCTTCCTGTCCCCTTTACTATCAAATTACTTTGCACTGTGTAATTATTTTTCCCATACTGATATCATTAAATTAACATCTAGGCTAAGGATTTTTCTTGTATAGCAAGATAACTGTATAAATATGTATACATATATTGGATTTAACGTGGATTTTAACATGCATTCTCTCCATCCCTGACCTTTTAATGATTTTCCATCATTAAAAATGATCTTCTCTTTCTGACCATAAAAAGCCATTTAAATCATTTTATAGGAGATATTTTTTGCTTCTCACTATAAGTTACATGTATATCTTTTGACGAGTTATAAGATTATAGCACCATTGAGATACAGCTGGAAGATATTCTACAAGTAATATAACTCAACTGCTTCATTTTCCAATGAGGAAAACTGAGGTCCAGAGAGGCTATGATTTTTCCAAGTTCAAACAGGTAAAAAAGGCAAAGCTGGGATGTGATCCCATGTCCTCAGTCTTTAAGTACAAATCTACTGAATCATATATTTAAAAGATAAGGGAAAGCACCCTGAACCATCTCCAGGATATTTAATTGAATGGGTATAAATGCCAATTATATTCTGCTCAACTATCTTCATAACCATGGAACCAGACTCAGAGTATGCCAATTCCTTAGACCTTCTGCTTCCACTTTTTTGTACTGAGGAAGTTGATACAAATTAAAAAGTCCATAAGGAAGTCTTTGAGCTATGGAAAACACTTGCTGTTACTTATTGTTTATATCCCTACAATTTAGCAAAATGCCTGGTACATAATAAAGTTGTTGATAAACTGATTGCTAATGTGATCCAAATATCCCCATAATGAACAATGACAGCCCACCATTTGATGTGGGGAAGATAAAAGTAACTAACATATTTTAGCCTTGAACAAATTAATCCTGAAACAGCCTGATCTGTAGAATCCTAAGTGTGTTTGTTTGTTTCCAGTGGCATAGAAAGAGACTTATGAGTAGACCAGAAAAAACAAAAACAACACCAACAACAACCACAAAACCATCAACATTATTTGGTAAATGAACTCAAAAGTAAATTACTGCTGATGGTGGGTCAATAATATCATATTCACCATTATGCAAATAATAGCAAATGACCAAAACAGAAGCAAAATAACCCCATATTGATTATGATTATTTGTTTTGTTTATATTCATAATCACTGTACTAAAATAATTCCATATACTAAAAAAACAAAAGAAAAGCTTTTCACCTTCATTACATTAAGACCTTCTTTATTTAAAAAATAAAAGAAAATGGTATTTGTATTATGATTCACTCTGAAGCATTTCCAAATTAATTAGCCAAAAGCAAAATTACCTTGATCCCAGGAGGTCCAGATATTCCTTGAACTCCAGGTTCACCTCTATTTCCCTATTAACAGAGTATCAAAAAGGGTTATTTTTTGTTTTTGTTTTTTGTTTTTTGGAGGTTGAAACAATAAACTTAAGTCATGTATATTAATTAAAAGTACTTATGAAGATCTGTTAGAAATAATTTAAAACATGAAAACAAAAAAGTGAATTGAATGTTATTCAGTTTGGGAGGCTACACAGTTTTTAGTCACTTTAAAATAAGACATGATTTCCAACATTCTTCAAAACTAGTTAGAGCTGGCTTCTCTATACCCTCTGAATCCATATTCATTTTCTATTTTCCCTCATCCTTGATTCTCAAAAACTATGGCTTGTTAACACCTCTATTCCTAAAATGTTTCACTCAGAACTAAAAATTATACTCCAAATATTGCTTCACCTGAGCATTGGGACTATTACCTCTCTCTCAGGATGCTGGATGCTGCATTAGTACAAACTCAAATTGAATTATTATTTTTTTTTACATATCACATTATTCATTTATGTGTCCTCAAACACATTTGTTGAATAACATAAAAACCCAGTATAATACTGCTGTCATTTAATATGATGATTCTTCTTATTGCCCCTAAGCATTTTAGTTTAGGCCAGTGCAAGCCTACACTAGCCATATTAAGTCTTTCATTCTCACATAATTTGCTTTCAAGTAATTTTTTACTTTTCCTAAATTTTATTGATTATTGAACATTGAATATGTATAACATTCCTCTAAAATTCTATCTTGTTAACTTTCCACAATTCCACTCTATTGAGCTCTTAATGGATTCTACTTCTATTATCAAAAATATAATCTATTACTCCCAGTTCAGTGTTCCCTGAAAAGTTAATATTCATGCCATTGACAGTTTCTTCCAAGTAATTTCTATAAAATCTCAAAGAACAAAATCTAAGTTTTTCAGGAGATACTTCACTAATGACTCCCCTCCAGAATGACATCAAAGTTATTTTCAATGTAATGAAATAGAATTACATTATCTTCAATTATGTATAGAGATAGAGTGCCTTTATTGGAAGCTGAAATACTCCCCCTACCAATGAGGATCAGCACCTTCTCTGCAGTTAATTGAGATGTCTATAGCACAGGTGAGAAATTCTTCCAAGTTTCTCCCTATCAACACTCCCAAGTGCTACAAAAATAGATCAAACTGTAATTAAGAAATGTTTAACAAAATAATTTTAAAATATAATACATTGCAGATAATGCTAACTTGTGCTTTATTTAAATCAATATGGGGCATCAGGGATCCATTTCTATTTGAGTTTGATATCACTAATCTAGAGCACCAAGATAAAATTACTTGGCCAGGATCACATAACTGGTATGTATCTAGTATAAAACTTGAACCCAAGTCTTCTGGCTTTGAACCTAGCTCTTTTTTTCCACTATGTCACATTGTCTCTTCAAATAAATACTAATGAATTTGCTGTTACATTTCCAGAAGATAATTTGTAACAAAATATCTCTAGTCCATTCTAATTCATAAATTACTGGGGTCCTTTATGACAGGCAAGAGATCCACGGGCATAATCTAAAATTGCAATAGGATAATTATATACTGAGAGAGAACAAACCAAATTAACAGATTGGATGACAATATTATCACACCGAACTTTTATACTGTATCAATTTATATGCCTCAGTTGTGTTTTAGGTCACATGATTTGATCCATGATGGAGAAAAATTCACACATGTATCTTAATTATATGTCTACATCCAAAATGTAATGAAGTAACAATTCTCCTAATTGTTTTAATTTTTATACTTCCTTTTTGTTGTGTCCTATACATTTTAAAATATTTTATTGATATTCTTTTATGGTTTTTGTTCCTATTATTACCTATTAATTTACCCAATCTCCCCTCATGCACAAAAGAGGAGCGCTCTCTTTTAATATATATATATGTATATATATATGTAAATATATAAAGTCCATCAAAGCAACGCCACATATTGACAATGTCTGAAAATACACGTGTCCTTCTACATTTTTAATCTATAACATCTTTGTCAAATGGTGAGACGTATGTTTCATCAAAATCTTTTGAATATTGATCTTTCCCGTATAACTGCTCATTCTCAATCACTTCTCTTGATAATTCATCCACACATAAGTACTTTCCAAAGCTTTGTCATGGACTCTTTTCTCATCTTCCTTTGCTCTCACTCCCTCCCATTAGTTCAATTATCATTTCAACATAAATGACCGCATACATGTATAGACATATATATGTGTATGCATATGCACACATACTAGATTATTTCATTGCACATAGTAATGCAATATAACTACATGCATATGTAATATAAATATGTGTATATATACACATATGTATGCATGTGTGTGTACATGCAGATATATGCAAACACATTCTTAAATTCTCTCTTGAATTTCAATCCTACATTGATTGTACAATGGATGTCTCCATCAAGATATCCTACTGAAATCTCAATCCCTATATTCCCACCAAGAATATCCCTTGCTCATTTACTTTCCTATTTATATTAGGGGCACTACCATATTCTCAGTCATTGATATCCATGATTTTGAATTTAAACTTAACTCTTCCCCCTTCAAGTTCATGTATGCAATACTTTGCAGTTTAGTTTCTTTGTATTCTTAGTGCTTAACATGGTATCTGGCATATAGCAAGTTCTCAATAAATGATTATCCTTTAAGAAAAGAGAAGGAAAGAGAAGAGAAGGGAGTGCAAAGAGGATTAGAGAGGAGAAAAGAAAAAAAAGAATACCTTTAACATTTAACATTGTTAAATTTTTACATTGCCTATGGAAATCATTAATATCTAGGAAGACAGGTTATAAAGAAACAATAAAAATATTGAGCTTGAATACATAAGATTCCATTGTAACTAATTAAATTTTAGCTTACCTTCAATCCAGGTGTTCCAGGCTGACCAGGTGACCCATCTTGTCCCATTAAACCCTGTAATTTTAAAAAATGAAATCTCCAGAAAGCAATTTTTAAAGTTTCAAGCTTGATAAAATGAAAAGTTGCAATTGAAAATTTTGGAGGTAATGTCATACCCTTTCCTATCCTCAAAAGTAATTTCCAAAAAAAAAGGGGGGGAGGGGATTCTAAAAGTCACATTTTAGATGTAGATGTCACATTAGATTGATTAATTCTATATCTTGATAAAATAATTAATGAAAACCATAATTTAATGTAGAAAAGATTATAAAGAAAGAGTTGTTTTCATACTCTTCCCTCTTTCTCTTCTTAATGATAAGAATAAGGTTGTTTCATCAGAAGAAATTCTCCTGATTTTCTCGAAGGAAGAAATGTTTCAAGTTATAGAGTAGCCATCCTTCATATTAATCATGCCATTTAAAATAAAAGATATCACTTAAAATAGTGATATGAACAGTTTCTTTGCCACTAAAACTAAATTGGCTATAGCATGTCCATGGTCCCTATTCTACAATTTAGAGTTTTAAGGAGATGGCTAGAGTACAAGTGAAGCAGACTTGAACCCTGTTTTTCTCGGTCCCAAAGATGATCTATCCACTATATTATTCTTGTTACATGCACACACACACACACACACACACACACACACACACACACACTCACTCTAAAAACTTGGGTTAACATTTTTGGGTAAAAATTATTGTTATTTATTCATAAATGAAATCTACCAAAAACTTTCCATTTTCCAGAACATCTGATGCATTTTTAAGGCACATGAAATTAAATTCATAAAGTTCATACATTACAAAATACAAAAACTGATCAACTTTCATGAGATAATTGTAGATAAAAGAATTTGTAGACTAAAATCAACAAACATTTTTAGCAATAAGTTTAGGAATCTTTACAGAGTCATATGTCCCATGTGATTTTCATTAACTTCAATATTTAGATGAATTTGTATTTTCCATCCTTGGTGCTTCCAAAAGAAATTTTTGAAAAAAAATTAGCATGCAGTTGGGAACTCTAGCCTAAACTCAGTCTTCTTGATTTACTAGGCAGGACAAGCTGTTCTGGAAACCTCTGCTCATAAAGCTGTTGATTGCTGATTCTAGTGATAGGCACAATGCCTGGCACATTGTAGACATTTGATAAATGTTTATTGATTAATTGATTGAATTCAGAGAATTCCTGTTTCTAATTTACCTATAAAAATTGAATCAAGATTAAATACTTGGCCTACACTTTTCATAGGCAAAACCAAGCACAAGCATAGATCATTTAAGTTTTAAGGGTTTTTGGAGACAGACTTATCCAATCCCCTCATTTTACCGATTGATGATTTAAAATGTTTGAAAAGAGAAGCAGTCCCATGCCATTGTTAGCTAGTAATGAAGCTGAGACTTGAAGGACCGCTTTTTAAATTAATATTACAGTAATTTTTCCCATCATTTCTGCTTCCTCACAGCTCCCCTTTATTGTCTTTCTGGAAACAAGCATATTAGTTGGTCCTAAAAAGCCTTTTTGGAACTGTAATATCATCTGTTTCTTTCCTGTCCCTTTTTCTCTCCCAACACCCCTCCACCCACCATGCAACAATGCTATATAATGGGTGAGTATGTTTATATTTTTTAAATTGAAGTTAACTAAAATTGATTTTTTTTCCTTTGGGATAATTAGAATATCACATTGGAATGTCAAAACCAGAGCTGAAGATCACTGAAATTCTGTAATTATGTCTATTTATTGGCAGACTCTCTCCTAATTCACATGCATGCATATTGCATGATGTTAGAATATGCTTCCAACCAGAGAACTAGCTCTTTAGTCAAGTCTAATAAGGCAATGGCAAACATGCCAACCCCACACAGTTCATCTGCTTGTGGTTCAAAAAATCATTTGAAGAATTGGTCATTTAAAAAAAAATCTTATTTCAATCACCTAATATATTTCCACAATATCAAGAAACATCCAATGCATTGCAACTCCCAAAAGGTTGGAGTTCATGTCCAATAAAGGAACAGACTTAATAAAACTACATGGAAGTGGATAATGTAGTAAGGGAAATAAAGAAGTCAAACTTTCTGAATTTCCAAGTCAGTTTTGTTTCTATGTCAAATATGACATAAACTGGTTTTATTTTGTCTGTCTTACAAAATGCTTTTCTGTAACATTAGATATTTTAAACAAGTAGCTAAATAATTTGTTTTATATTAAATTACCTAGAATAATCATTGTTTTATAGTATAGCATTTGCAATGTACATTCATTATTTTTTAAAATTATATCAACATACATTTAACCCAGGTGCTCCTTTCTTTCCTTGTGGTCCAGGAGGCCCAATTTCTCCCTAAAATTAAACATAGATCAGATTAAAAACTTTAATGAAAATACTTCTTAACTTTTCTATTTTGAGGATATTTTTCTATTTTTTTTATTTTGAGGATTTTTTTAATGTTTTTTTTTCTTTTTAATGTAATCCATCTAGCAATAAAAAGGAGAAGAAAGAAATGATGAAATGTGAATTGGATCTAGATAGCTTCCATTTACTTCCATCTTGGAAGAATTTCTGCCTTGGGATTCAAGTTGTCCTGGTTGGTGATTGCCTCTCCAAATTTATTTCAGACAGTACCAAATAGTCAAATTTGATTTCACTCCAAATTGTTTAGCCATCCCAATCATAATAGCATCATTCCCCTTATTGCTGCTTCAGAATCCTTATATCTCTGTTTTGGAACATGACTCAATCAACTTTTTTTGTTTGTTTGTTTCTTGAACTTCTTTATGAACTCATTCTGTCTATATTTGTTTAGACCAAAATATCTATCCTTGACCAACATTCTCCTTTATGTATTATTTCTCCCAATTAGACTAAAGCTATAGTATATAAGCTAATGTCCCCAGACATGAGACTGTCTTTTGTATCTTTATTCTCAACATGTAGTATCATGCTATGCATATAGTAAGGACTTGATAAATGCTCTTTCGTTCATTGATTCATTCTTTTTAGTTTCTCATTGGAAAAATGAAGGCGAATCAATATTCCCCTTTTTTTATTAAAGAAGGATGAAGTTCTAAAAATACTCTAGCAAAAGGGAAAGAAAGAAATCAGGAGTGGGAAGTCATTCATTAGGGAGGTAAGCATTGTTAGGGAAACACAAATATACAAAGAACTACATAAAAGTATTTCCTAGAGATGTCTGAAGTTAAGTTCTAAAATTATCAATTATGTTGACAAAGTATTTGATATAGCAGTTACTTAATTTTATGGAGGACACACATATATATGTACAACATGTGCATATTTACACAATCATATAAATACAACAAATATAACAATCCCTATTTATTTAAGGCAGAAAAGATCTTTCAAAACTAATCAATACTTACTTTTTGTCCCATTAACCCTTGACTCCCAGGAAATCCAGGTATTCCCTTAAAAACAAACATTTAAAAATGCATCATCATTTCTAAGCAATATAGTATTATGGTAGGAAGTATGGTATGGTAAGTAACTTCATAAATATAACAGAAATAGCAACATTTCTACCTCATGTCATGATTCTTAAAAGTCTGCTATTTAGAAAAATTTTCTTTTGAAAGAAAATATACTTAACGCTATTGATTAGAGGAATGCAAATTAAAACTATACTGAGATATAATCTCATACCTCTCAGATTGGCTTAAGATGACAGGAAAAGATAATGATAAATGTTGAGGGAATGTAGAAAAACTGGGACATCAATGCATTGTTGGTGGTGTTATGACATGACTCAACCATTCAGGAGAGCAATCTGAAACTATGTTCGAAGGGCTATAAAACTGTGACCCAGCAGTGGTCATTCCTGGGTCTGTATCCCTAGGAAATCATAAAGGATGGAAAAGGACCCACATGTACAATTCTTTTTGTGGCATCAAAGAATTGGAAAATGAAATACATTCAATTGGGGAATGGGGAACAAGTTGCAGCATATGAAATTAATAAATAATTAATAAATAAATAATAATGAGCAAGTTGATTTTAGAAAGGCATGAAAAGATTTACATGAAGTGATGCTGAGCAAAACAAGCAGAACCAGGAACACATTGTACATAATAACAGAAAGAATGCACAATGATCAACTGTGAAAGCTTTGATTCTTCACAGTGGTTCAATGATTTAAAGTAATCCCAATAGACTTTGGACAGAAAATGCCATCTGCATCCAGAAAAAGAACTAAGTAGACTAAATGTAAATCAATACATACTATGTTCATTTCTTTTTTTCTGTTTTTTAATCTCTCTCATGCTTTTTCCCTTTTGTTCTAATTTTTCTCTCCTAACTTGATTCATAAAGCTATGTGTGTTAAAAATAAATAAATACATAAATAAATTTAAAAAAAGAAAAGATACTTGAAAAATTTAATAACACTTAGGGTCTAGCAACTATTTGTCAGTAAGCTAATCTGCTAGTCTAAAATGAACGTTTAGTGGAAGATAAATGTAAGCAATATTATCTCAATTCCTTATTTGGAATAACTAAGACTTGGGTTATGTGATCAATAAGATAAAGGACTAGACATTTTCTCTGAATCATATGACCTCTTAAACCTTTCTAAAACAGAAGTTATACCAAAGATAACACAACTTCTACTGTCTTCAGGTTTTAGGACAACTCAAATCCAAAATTAGATTTTAAAAATACCAAAAAAACATGAATTATAGCTTACTGATTCTAAGCTCATTTCATACCCCTTTCCCATCTCTTATACTACTGGAGAGACTACACTAGTAAGAATCAAGGGCCCAGCACAAACTTGCAAAAAACTCACACCCACACTACATTTCCTTTTCCCTCTTTCCAGTGCTATAAAAAAACCTCAGCTTGATGGTACAGAAGTTTACTCAGGCCTCCACAGTCAAGTTGGCCACAGTCACCAAAAGCACAATTCTATTGTACACTACAACCTGGGAGCAGAAATGGTGCAACGTTCTGAATTATAGGGAGTGGAACAGGTCATCACTAAAACAAGAAACTATAGAAGGGAGGCTGTGCTTTCTATCACTTCTGAGGGAAAGCTTGGCCATTTCTGACCGACCATTCAAAAGACAGTTGAGGCAGATATGTAGACGAATTGTAAATTGCTCAGCATTTAAGGTTAGAGTTAAGATACTTAGAAATCTAGACCCTACAGAAATCAAAATCAGAGGGTGAGGATTCAGGAAATTAATGATAAAAATAATGGAAAGGGGAGACTGAAAGATTTAAAGAGGAAGGAAACTCAAAAAGATCTTGAACATAAACAGATCGGTCACCAAGAAAAATAATGACAACAGAAGGCAACATGGCCTCAAAATCTAATAAATACCGCAAAATGAAAGAAAATGATCTAACATTTGACAATTCAGAGGACCTTGTAGAATTTGAAGAGAACATGGAAATATAATATGATGCTCCTGACGGTTTAAAAGAGAATTGAGATTCATAGGAGTAGGATTTATGTCTTGTACAATAATAATAATAATTATTATTATTAGAATATTGAATTTGCAGTGGCAAGCCTCATTAAAAGAACCAAAGAAAGAACAATAGATTAGGAATGTAATTACACAAGTGAAGGGTAACCTAGAAAAGCCTCACCATTGATGCACCATCTCTAGTCTCTGTCTGTAACCCATGTAAACCCGATAAACTAATTCTCTCCCTTCTATTTTCTTCTTTCTGGTTTCCTTGACTTTCTCTAAGCCCCAGCCAAAATTCTACCTTTTCTAGATACTGTTTAATTCTAGAGCCTCCCCTCTGTTGGTTATTTCCATTTTATTCTGTATATATCTTATTTGTGTAGTTTTCATGTTGTCTTTCTCATTAGACTATAAGCTTCTTAATATCAGTTACTGTCTTTTGTCCTTCCTTTTCTTCAGCACTTACCACAGAGTTAACTGCATAGTAAATTTTAATAAATGGTTAGTGACTGGCTCACAATTTGAAATTATTTGAAGAAAGTGACTGAAATGTCCATACTCTTGAATATACTGTTAGGCATAAGCTCAATATGTTAAAGATAAAAAGTTTAATCTATGCCAAAATACTCATAATATTGTTTTTTATATTTACAAAACACTGGAGAATACACACGTCCACTGATTGGAGAATGACTAAGTTTCAATGCATGAATATGATAAAATTTTAATGCTCAGTGATTATGAAGAATATAGGGTGGTATGGAAGATTAGTGTGAATTGATGTAAAATGAATAATCAGAACCAGAAAAACAAAATACAAAATGATGACAACAATATGATTTGAAAGAATAATAAAAAGAGCAAAATCAAACACAGATATTAAGCTAACTACTTGAAAGAACTATAATAATGCACCTTCCTCCTTTCTTTGCAAGGGAAGGGCAAACTATAGTTGTGAAACATTGAATATGTTATCGGAGTCGATTTACATACTGGTAGCTTCACAAAATTGCTTTTTTATATCTTTTTGGAGGGGAAGAGATTTACTGAAAAATACTGATGTCAAAATAATTTTAATAAAACCAAGCAACTATAATCTTTTTAGCTTTTGTTACTTTAATAAAAGTCTAATTCATATCATTTTCTTGCACACCCACAGTTTTTACAGATTTATGACAATGTTGTCAACTTGACATTAGACAAAGTACAATTTGAAAGTTAATGGCAGGAGGGACAGCTAGATGATGAAATGGATAGAGTCATGGGCCTGAAATCGGGAGAACCTAAATTTAAATTATGCCTCAGACACTTAACACTTACTAATCTGTGTGACCCTGTCACTTAACCCCAATTGTCTTGTAAAATAAAATAAGCAAAAAATCAAGAAAAAACAATAGAAAAAAAAGGAAAGTCAATGGCATGTAATCAAAACAGAAAAATAGGGAAATTATACTATATGTCAATGTTATCAATCAATATTGTTTTAAATTATTTATAACATCTTGACAATGCAAGGTTAGAATATTGTTGTTATAGGGAATCATGAGTTGGTAGTTAGAAAAATATGGAAAGACTTAGACTTAAGAAAGAAGATGTTATCCACCTTCAAAGAAAGAGAAATAAACATAATATAATTTTATTTATATACACATGACTATAATTATATTTAAGTATATGATTATACATATCTATGTATATATGTTTGTGTGTATGGTATGTACTTGTATTTATGTACATGTATATGTGTATGTATATGCATGTATATATATAAGTGTGTACATGTGTGTATGTATTATATATAGGTATGTGTATACATATGTGTGTGTATATTTATAATTTTATATGCACACACATTTAATTGCCTTCTTGGGGGAGGGGTGAAAGGAAGGGAGAGAAAAGAATGAAGTAAAAAGTGCAGAGCAGAGAATGAAAGAAAGTCTACAAGAAAGCAAAGAAAGTATGGAAAACTCTGAAGACAATGTTCAGTATTTATTACATAGACTTTCTTGAAATGGTAATTTATTGCTTTTTATTCTGAATTCTCTTATGTTCTGCGATTCACATAGCATTTTTTTCTTTTCCCATTTTATTTAAATTCAAAATAAATAAAAGAAAAAAGAAAATTAACATTTTTATACAAACAATAAATCATTTATTTCTTATAAGTAAAGTCATCCAAATAAGTATTTGCAGTCAATTTGTGTGAATTTATATTTAAATAACTGAAAATTTTACAAGAGATTATTTTATCTCTGTAGTATTTTAGCTTCATTTTAAGTCTGATGAAAAGAATGTTTACTGTGGAAGAGCAATATTTGTGTGGTTGTGTGACTTTACTTTTAACTTGTAGTTTCTTTCAGAGTCTGCTTTAATCTCTTTTGAAATAATATTTGAGATTAAAACAAAACATTATATTGAGGAGAAAGAACTTATCCCTTTTCTATGGACACTTGTTATGCAAATAAATATATTCATGAAACTTGAAAAAAATGAAATATGACAATGTTTTATTACATCAGAAATACTATGTTTTTATATTTAAAAACACTGGGAATACACATGCATGATGCATATGAGGAATATAGGGTGGTATGGAAGATTACATTAATACAATTCAAATAACTATTCATATAGCATTTCTTATATTATATATGATATGTAATTATATGTATTATATATTATATTACAATTATATTAATTAGCTTTGAATTATTGAAACATTTAAATTACAATGACATGTTTTCAAAATTCTAATCTTGCAGCCCATTCAGAGAATATCGATACCATTTTGGCAGGAACTATATTAGCAAAACTACAAAATGTTTTCCGCACAAATAAAGTCAGATCTATGCAACTGGAAAAATATCAAGTGCTCTTGAATAGGTCAAGAGAACATAATAAAAATGCAACATTACCTAATCTATTTATTTAGTGCTATGCCAATCAAACTATTTATTAACTAGAAAAAATGACAACAAAATAAATCTAGAAGAACAAAAGGTCACGAATTTCAAAAGAATTAATGAAGAGGAAAGCAAATGAAGGTGGTGTAGCAATACCAGATCTAAAACTATATTATAAAGCAGTGGTCATCAAAATCATTTGGTAATGGCTAGGAAATAGAGAGGTTGATCAATGGAATAAGTTAAATTCACAGAACGAAATAGTTAATGACTATAATAGCAATCTAGTATTCAACAAATCCAAATACTCCACCTTTTGGGATAAGAATTCACCATTTGACAAAAACTGCTGGGAAAATTGGAAACTAGTATGGCAGAAAGTAGGCATAGACACCACACCTAACATCATATACCAAGATTAGGTCAAAATGGGTTCATGATCTAAACAGAAAGAATGATATTATAAACAAATTAGAAGAACATTGCCTCTCAGATTTGTGGATGAGGAAGAAATTTGCAACCAAAGAAGAATATTTTTATTACATTAAGTTAAAAAGCTTTTGTATAAACAAAACTAATGCAGACAAGATTAGAAGGGAAGCAATAAACTGGGAAAACATTTTTACATCCAAAGGATCTAACAAAGGCCTCATTTCTAAAATATATAGAGAATTGACTCAAATTTATAATAGTTCAAGCCATTCTTCAATTGATAAATGGTCAAAGGATATGAACAGACAATTTTCAGATGAAGAAATTGAAAGTATTTGTAGTCATATAAAAAGGTGCCCCAAATAACTATTGATCAGAGAAATGCAAATTTAGACAACTCTGAGATACCACTACATACCTGTCAGATTGGCTAAGATGAGAGGAAATGATAATAGCCAATGTTGGAGGGGATGTGGGAAAACTGGGACATTGATACATTGTTGGTGGATGTGTGAATGGATCCAGCCATTTGGGAGAGCAGTTTGAAACTATGCTCAAAAAGTTATCAAATTGTGTATACCCTTTGATCCAGAAGTGTTTCTACTGGGATTATATCCCAAAGAGATCTTAAAGGAGGGAAAGGGACCCACATGTTCAGAATGTTTGTGGCAGCCTTCTTTGTAATGGCAAGAAATTGGAAACTGAGTGGATGCCCATCAATTGGAGAATGGCTGAATAAATTATGGTATGAATGCTATGGAATATTATTATTCTATAAGAAATGACCACCAGAATGATTTCAGAAAGGCTTGGAGATATCTACATGAATTGACGTTAAGTGAAATAAGCAGAACCAGGAGAGCACTATAGATGGCAACAAGAAGTCTATAGGACATTCAATTCTGATTAACATGGCTCTCGTCAACAAGGACATGATTCAAACCAGTTCCAATTGTTCAGTGATGAAAAGAGCCATCTACATCCAGAGAGAGAATTGTAGGAACAGAATGTGGAACACAACATAGCATTCTCACTCTTCCTGTTGTTATTTGCTTGCACTATTATTTGCTTGTGTTTTGTTTTTCTTTTTCTTCCTTCTTGATCTGATTTTGCTTGTTCAGCAAGATAACTGTATAAATATGTATACATATATTGGATTTAATGTGTATTTGAAAATATTTAACATGTATTGGACTACTTGCCAGCTAGGGCAGGGGGTAGGGGAAATTAGGGGAAAATTTGGACAAAAGGTTTTGCAAGGGTCAGTGTTGAAAAAATTATCCATGCTCATGCTTTAATAATAATAATAATAAAATTAGAAGAGAAGCAGGGGTGGGGGGGGGAAGACAAGGTTGTATTTACTTTTTAAATGTTGTAGATAGTGCTGGGCCTGGAATCAGAAAAGACTCATCTTCATGAGCTCAACTTGGCCTCAGACACTTACTATCTGGATAACCTTGAGCAAGTCACTTAATCCTGTTTCCTACAGTTTCTCATAAGTAAAATTACCTGAAGAAGATAATGGCAAACCATTCTAGTATCTTTGCTAAGAAAATCTTAAGTGGGTTTACAAAGACTTGGACATAACTGAAACAATTGAACAACTTTAATTTTTAATCCTTAACTATGAACCTTATATTTTAAGAGAAGTTATCCAGGAACAAAAACAAAGAAACTATGAAAAAAATCAAATTGGTTGGCAAATGTTTCATTCATTTTTCTTTTGATTATCTTCTCTTTTTTTCCTTTCTCCTATCCTGAAAAGTATCCCAACATCTACTTATTGACTTCAGCTGCACAGAGAGCTTCTCAATGGGGTGATCGTTATCTTAAAAGTTCCCAAATAACACTCTAAATTATTGAAATAGAACTTTTACATTTCCTTATATCAATTTTGTTCACAAAATCACTTATGGGGAAATTATTTAAAAGTTCTGTTTTTACTGAAAAAAGTTATTTTCCCATTTCTTTCAAACTATTTTGGAAGACATTAAAATTGCATATGAATGTACATATGTGCATATATATATAATGTTTGTGGATGTATATATATACACACATATTACTAAAATATTATAATTTCAATTTGAACTAATCATATAAGAGATCTTTATGAAAGGTATAGTAGGCCTCCTATGGTTAGTTCAGTAAAAATAGAAATAATTCCCCATACAGTAACTGCCAGACCTAAAGAAAACCAAAACACAAGTATTTGTAGTAAATATTTAATAAGGAAATTACCAGTCTTACTGATCCAATATTTGTTCTGAGTTAGTCCAATGAAAGAAGAGGAAATGTTTATTGAAGTGATGGAAAGGATCTAAAAAAATGAGAGAATTATTGCATAGCTTTTTTGTGGCTTAAGAAGCTTAGCCCACGTGAAACTGAACCCTAAATTTTCTCATGTAAAATAATTTAAATAAAAGTAATTCATGATCCACAGAAAATTTTCAAACTAGTTAAATTTCTTTACATTGGAAACCTCATCCTTGCAAAGCCCGAAAATACTAGAAGCAGTAGTAAAGACTTCACAGGAAGAAAAGTGATGTCCATTTATGGAACAGTTATTTTGTTAAAAACTAATGTCATAAATGATATTTTTAAGTCTTAGGTGGATTTATTTGCCAGCAAAAAAAAAAACATTAGTGTTTAGAATTTTTAAAATTATTATCACATAAAAGAAAGTACGGGAAAAGCATAGGACTGAAAATTGGTAGATAAATCCTTTCCTTTGTTTTCTACCTTATATGATGGTGAATTAGATAGTCAAATGAAAGTTTAGAACTTGATAATTTCCAGACTTTCAAGATTATGTAAACTTCTATAACCAGAAAAATCAAGAAAGCAATAAAAAATCTAAAAAAGAAAAAGATTGTGCCACTTTCAACATGGCTTTCTTCTGTGTATTTGGTTTGGTCTGGCCTTTTTCCTCATTTTTTTCATCATTAGTGCCATATTTAGGTTCTCATGATATTACACTGGTATAGAAGATGGTATAGAAGACAGTGATAGTGATTCCACTGTCACCAATGATGAAATAGCTTATTATAGAAACACTGGATGATCTGTCCAATTTTTCATTTATTTGAAAATTCATATGACATTAAGAATGTATAGCTGATTGAAATTTCAATCGCCTTTAGGAGACAAATTCTACATTTCACAAAGACTCCCGTACAATATAGTAATAGAAACAAAAATTACCATCTGTCCTTTGCCAGATTCTGACCACTCCTCTCAACCAAAGAAACAAATGGTTCTTTCTAACACTTGATTCATATGGACATACATAACTTTATATTCTCCTCCCATAAAGATTAGGTCAAGAGACACTAAATGCTTCAGCTATTATTCAACAAAAGACTAACTATCCATGAAAGAAATGTAGGCTATCATTCAAACACTAGTATTGAAAACTATTCAAACCCAGTTCCTGATGTATGACTCACTCCTATGACCTTCATAGAGTGAATTTGGTCTCAGTACTTATGTCTGCCTAACTTACTAGCGCACAATATATTGTTCATACTTTTGCTTACATTCTTGCTGTTGGGCAAAGACCAAAATATTTCCTAAGAAATCAAAACACTCTAATTTAAATGTATCTTCTTTATGAAAAGCCCCAAGAACTTACATTTTCATTAAGCGGAATGAATTGACTCTATGATTCAAGTATATAGTGATATTTCCTAAAATAGTAGATGTTTCTGAAAATATAAAATGAAAATTTTGTTCACATTAGATAAAGATATAGAAACATTACTAACTAGAATTCAGATAGTTAAAGATTTTATAAATTTGCTAACAACATTTCCAAAAAAATGAATACAGGATATGTAGGGGAAATTCCTATCAATATAGAGCAATGTATTATTCTTGTAATGAATAAGATTAGTCATGTACAATTGCCTACAAATTTACCACTTTTTCTAATAGACTTTTTCTGAAAATATTAGTCAAATATTTATAAATTTAATGATATTTTAAACAAATGAACTGATCTTACTGGTTTATGGAATTTTTCTCCATAAAGCAAATATAAGCATTATTTAATTTTTTTTTTGGGGGGGGAGGGAGGAAATCTAGTTTTTTTTTTTTGTTTTTTTTTTTTTTGTTTTTTTTTGGTTTTTTTTGTACTGGGTTAATTTCAAGTTAAGTATATTTATATATCCTAAAAAGAAATATGAGAAATGGTATAAGTTTTTCTTCATTTTGACTTACAATTGACTTTTTTGTCAATCAAGCTATTGGTCCTAGTTCTATCCTCTTGATTAAAGAGAGCAAGTCTAATATGTCTTCCATACAACAAACCTTCTCTTCTTTGAAGACTACTATCATGATTCCTTCCTAGCTGTCTCTTCTCTTGTCTTAACTACCCTAGTGACTTCAAATCATCTGTGTATGGCATGACTTCAGATCTTCTCAGTATTCGATATTACTTCTAGATAATTTATATGTGTTTTTGTGTATGCATATATATGAGTATTAATGTATGCATATAGACATACATATATGAGCATATATTCATGCACACACAAACATATTTTCCTGTTTTCTGGCTGGTGTTGCCCAGGTTTTGGCTGCCATGTCATACAACTAAGTCATACTGAATTAATGACCCACTAAATTGTCTAGTTCTTTTCATATTAGTTAACTTTTAAACCATATTTCTCTTTGTATTTAATGTGTTTTAAACCCCCAAAATGAGATTTTATGTTTATCCCTAGTAAATCTGATTTTGGCCTTTGCCTTTGCCAAATTGACTGAATTATTTTTTTTCTCATATGTCTTATTTCACAATCCACTAAGCATCTTTGTGATGCTGGATTTTTTTTTTTTATTCTGAGTCTTTAAAACTTCCTGAAATAGTGTGCAATATAGCACAATACAACTATACAATAAAGCAAATATTTATTAAGGATTTACCCTGCATAAAGCTCTATGGCAGGCACTAGAGAAAAGCAAAGTTTAGGTGAAATAAGGCCTCTACTTTCACCCTGATTTTACTCTAGAAAGGAGCTATCATTAAAACCTGTAGTTCTTTTACTTTATATTTCTTCATTTCTATTTAAATTGTCTTCTTTGTGATTCACAGGGAAGAAAAATATCCACCTCACAGCCACATTTACTCATATGGTTCCTATGAAATCACTCATTTAAATGGTATGTATACAACACATTCTAAATACAATCTTTTCTTTAAAACACATTTTGTATTTGCTTTTCTGCTATAATACCAAAACTACTCCTCTCCTTGCCAAAACCATTCTGAACCCACAATATTTTAGATGACAAAAATAAAGAGAGACATTACACGGCCAACTCTTACTTAACAAAAACAAGGTCTATGTACTATTTCACCAACTTGAAAGCTTTGCCCAATTTAGAATTATCTGTCCATTTGTAAAGATTTAGTTATGCGGAGAGTATTTGGGTAAGTGAGGGGAATTCAGGTGTGAAAACTCTCTGAATAACACAGGACAATTCATTAAAAAAATTATAATTTGAAGAATTGCCTAGGATACTAAAAAAAAAAGTGTTTGATCCTTGGTTACTGTGTGTCAAAGGATCTCGGAACCCAGATCTTTCTGACTTCCAGGCTAGTCCCCCTATTTATTAATCTCCTGTTGGTTCTTGTAATGGACTGAGGCTCGAGTTGATGCACTGAGGTCCCAAGCACGTGAGTATAAATAGTAATTGGACCATACTCTATTAATATATATGCTTAGAGAAAGAATGGCCCTGCCCACTCTTTGTGCAAGTCCTGATGTGTTGTATAGAAAATGACGATTTTGGTGGGTGGAGGCAAGGGTATGGAAAAGGAAGGGGAAAGAGAGACTGCTGGCTGGCTTCTTGACACAGCTGCTCACATTGCTATCATGCCTCAACCCATTATAGGCTCTCAAATAAAACATTCAGTAAAATAAATATTTGAAGGAATTTTTCAGAACAGAGTATGCAATATTCTTAAATTTTGATTTTCCCACACAAGTGGAAACTTCTTTATTGAAAGCAAAATGAAAATGAATAATTAACATTTCCATCTGCTACTCTTTCATTTTCTATTATATGTAAATTACCAATCTGTACAAAAAGAGAAATGCTCCAAATTGTGAAGATACCTACAAATATGAAATCTCAGCTCCAGTCAGTGTGAAGTCACACATAATGGAAGTGGTATTATAGGAATGAAATCTAACTTCATATTTTAAAAATCAATTAAACTAGAAAGCAAATTGTACTGGAAAAGAATTTAATGCTGCTATTTACTGAAGAATCCAAAGTTTTGAATCAACAAATATACACACTTCATTTCTGGTTTTGTTTTTAAACAAGTGAAGGATATACAAGTGCACTCCAAGGTGATGATATATGAAAGTGAAGCCAAACAAACTTCTAATATAGGAGATTAAAATAGCTGATATGAGTTCTTTATATAGACTTTTTATATAATTCTCACAAGGGAATGCATATAAGTTCAGCTAAAGAAGATATAAAACACTCATTCTAGTTTTCGAGGGCCATGATACAGAATCTGACCAATAATGAAGATACCCAATTTTCACTTTCATCTATGATCACCATGTGCAACAGAGTCAGGATTCAAAATGATCTAGACAGACTAGAAAATCGGAACAAATTTTAAAAAATGAAAATAAATAGGGGTAGTGTCAGTCATATACTTGGACTCAAAAATCAACTTTAAAAGTATAATAAACAAAAAGTACAGATAGATAGCAACTTTTCTTAAAAAGTATTCTTAGTGAAAAACTATAAATAAGTTAGGCATTCTCAGCAATACAATGATCCCCCAAAAAGAAAAGAAAAATCCCAAAGGACTCATGATAAAAAATTCTATCTATCTCTGGAGAAACAGAACATACTATTTTTCTCTTCCTTCTTTCCTTCCATCTTTCCTTCCTTCCTTCCTTCCCTCCGTCCTTCCTTCCTTCTTTCCTTCCTTCTTTCCTTCCTTCCTTTATTCCTTCCTTACTTACTTCTTTCTTCTTGCTTTCTTTCCAGAATTCTTGCAAAGTACTAATATGGAAATGTTTTACATGATTGCACATGAATAGCCTATATCAGATTACTTACCATCTCAGGAAGGGAAGGAGGGAAGGATAGAATTTGCGACTTAAAACTTACCCAAAAAATGTTAAAATTGTTTTTATGTGTAACTAGGGGAAACAAAGTATTATTTTAAAAGTATTTTGGAATTATAAGGGACCCCAAACATTGTCTCATTGTAGTGATAGAACAGCTAAAAAAAAGGTGAATGGTGTTCTGCATTGCATTAAGAAACATATGGTTTTCAGGAATCAGGCAATGATAGTCTTGTCAGTCTTCATCTGGAATATAGTACTCAGTTCTGAATATTACAATTTAAGAGTGCTGGATAAATTGGAAAGTTTCCAGAGAAGAGCAACCAGGAAAAAGAAGTATATTGAATACTGAGTATATGAACATTATTTCAAGGAAACGGGTCTGTTCAGTCTAGAGAAAAGACTGGGCATAGTCATAATATGACTATATTGCATTTGGAAGGGCTGGTATGTAGAAGAATGATTTGACTTGTTCTTTTTGGTCCCAAAGAGCTAAGTCAGGGGCAATAGGTAGAAATTACAAATGACTGGATTTGTTGAACTGGTTAGCCTCTGTATTTCTTTCCAATTCTCAAATTCTGTGGTTTTGTGATGTTTTCTTGATCATCTTTCATAAAAATAGCCATGAATTTTCCCCTAAGCATTTAATAAACTTTCCTTTCCAAATAGCTTGAAAATAAATTCCTTGGTGTGATGTCCTAAAAATTGAGTAGACTGAAGCATAAACCTCCTTGGTATGTGTGCTTAGTAGGCTCCAGCTGTTGCTCCCATCTTTGTTTACTTTACTATCATTTCTATTTCCTCAAACATCACTTTAGGGACTGTGATGTTAGAACCTAAATGTGGTGGCTCCATGTCCATGGTGGGCAAAAAAAATTTATTAGAGAAATTTTGACAAGTCATTTCTATTTTTTTTCTGCCTGTTGTTCTTCCAATTTCAACATTAAATGTTCTTGGGATAAGTTGGCTTAACTGGATCTCTTGTCAAACTTTCTATAAACTGTTTCCCCTCTTCATGATTCCTCATTGTTTTATGAAGTGATATTGCTCATGACCTTCCAGTATTCCTCTCTATGAGATTCTTTTGATGCCTTTTGTTTAACATCAGAGAAATTTCCTGATATATACACTAGTCTTTCACACTGAATGTTCTTTCCTTTGTAACAAAGAGAAAGTTAAGCAAAAACATATAAGAAAGCTATCATATCTTATAACCTATACTAGAGTCTCTCATTTCTATACTAAGAGAAAAGATGTGTGCTTTTCATCTTCTCTCTAAAGCAAAGATTGTTCATTCTAATCTATCAGTATTTGACTGCCTTTAAACATTTATATTTACAGAATTCCAGTTACCTTATCAATTATTCCATTGATTCTGTTATTTTACTACACAGCACTTCATAGGAGCCTGCCGTGTCTTTCACTTAATTGTTTAAATTCAGTATTTCTTGATGTACAATATTTCATTAAAATAACATAAAATTTGTTCAACCATTATCCAAACAATGCACACTGACCTTTCTCCAATATCTTTTCCTCACAGATATTTTTATTCCTTACAAGATTTTTAAAACAAATTAAACTGATTTTGTCCTTGATTGTCATTTCTCTCTCTTGGCAAGGAGATACAGAATTTGCCAACTAAGGAAATTTCAAGAGTCCTATGGTTTTCTCATTGTGGTGATTGCATCTCATCCTATTATTCACTTTAATCAAGGCACACAGCATAGATAAATACATTTACCAAAGGTGTTTGTTTGTACCATTGAAGATGTTCAGGGCAGAATCTAAGCATTGATTGTAGTGATTGATTCATATATTGTTATTAATTTTATTTAAGCAAAATACAGGAAAAAAATATATATAGTATGTATATATTCACAAACTTATATACATACACACAAATATGTAGTTATGGATCCCATTTATGATATTCTGCAATGTTCCTGAGATTACTACTACTAATGACATGTGCAAACAGGACCATTCTTCTTTCATTTAGATTCTCTGCTAAACATTTTCCAAAATGATGGTGGCAAACACTTCTTGCAAGCATTCACACATATGTATGCTTATGTTATATACATAGATATAGATATAGATATAGATATAGATATAGATATAGATATATCACAGACACAAGAGAGTCAATGTTCTATGATGAGAACTCAATAAAATAAAGAGATTTAACTGAATCACACTTGGAAATTTTCAGTTGTTCATCATTCCAAGTACTTTCCTGAAACAAAATCCCATATTTTTAAATGCAAATAGTCTCCCAGAAACATTATATAATGGAGAATCATTGAACATTATAATCTTGCCAAATTCATAATTTAGGGCAATGGTCAAAAACATAAAGTGTATAAAAGAAATATAGACTATTATTAGCAATAATCATTTGGAAGTGGCATAATATATATTATGTGAGAGACATGGCTACAAATGGGTGCTCTATTTACCACACATTACATACAAATATACCATTATACAAATGATATAAAAGTTTAATATGTTGGTTTAACACCCTATATAGGACTGAGGGGTTGGTATATACAAGACTTGCACAGGATGACAAATTATAGACAGGTCGTTACCCATAGCACTTGAATTAATAGCAATTGTAATGAAATCATGTAACCACTTAAGGATCTAAGTAAGTATAAAATTCATTTGACAAATAAATACAAGGAAATGATGCCATGATTAAAAGATTACTACTTTATTAATTAATATTTAATAATTAATGATGTTAATTTTTAATTCATGAAGACTATGGAAGAAAATTTTGAATTAAATGCTTAATTAAATTTGATGTATAAATTTCATTTACAGATAAAATTGAATAAAATTTTCATCATGTATCATTTGATGGGGTATAAATAAATATATAATGATGACAAATCTAGTTACTTGTATATAAACTGATGTAGGAAAGAAAACATTTTTTGGTCTCACTGTTTCTCTTATACTAAACTGTAGTAAGTTATTTATATAGAAACTGACCACCTTGGAGTGAAAAAGACTGTGATTCAAGTCTTGCTTCTTACACATACTGACCATGTGACTCCACACAAATCCTTAACAGCTTAGTATTCCCAAAGAATTCACCAAGACACAAGTTGTGATACTGATCTCATTGATAAGGAGCATCTCCTCAATGAAAATAATGTATGCCAATGAAATCTCAGGTGTGGTTCAAAAAAAATATAAAGTTAGGGAAAACACATCAAAATGTGTTGTAATATAAAGTTACTCATATAAGAGTCAGTAATTTCATCAGTGTGGATACGGATAATAGCTTCTCTATTCATGATTTTCAATAACTGCTCTAGCTAAAAATATAATCAACAACTTGAAATGACTGGTCTTGTTTATTCTCTCTGCACCTCTCTAGATTGGTTCTTGGAAAATAGACATGCAGTCCCTTATCAACATAGTCATTACTCAAGAACCTTCCAATTTTGGTAAGACCTGATAGAATCTGTGTTCCATTGACAGAGATCTTAAGAGATCAACATCATCTCTGTGACTCTCATGATAAGAAATTGAAGTCAGATTTAAGCAGAGGGTTCTTTCTTTATTTCCAATCATGCTGAATGAAAATACTTTTTTCTGCTGACAGTAGAAGCATTTCAGTAGCAGAAAAAGAGACATTTTTATCTTCCATTTTGAAGCCCACTATGTGTCTTCAAGAAACATTATGAGAGAGAAAGAGACACAGAAACTCACACAGAGACAGAGAGAGAAGAAACAAATAAAGAAATGTTACATAAAATTCTCAGTGTTAGTGCTATTGGAAAATAGAGTATGTGCATTTGAAATAAGAGTATGGAAAAGTGTTATTTCTTTGTTATGTCTTTCTAGCTATCTATATAGTTATTTTATCTATCTTTTTAATTTTATATCATCTACTGCATACTAAAATCCTACTTCAATGCTTGACTGTGACATGGAAGAATTTAAGGATTCAAAAAAAATTCTGCCAGTATGAAAGTGAAAGGCTCTAAGTAAAAGTTTAGTAACAGACTATGTGTGCATTGTTGGAATATAAACTTGAGTATGAACAGACTCATAATCAGAAAGCTGGCCACCAGGTGATTAATTTTTTGGGAATGGTAACTCATGAAAATCAACAAACATTTATTAGGCACTTGATAAGTTCCATGCACTGTGCTAGTTATTAAGGACACAAAGACAGAAAATAAAACAATCTCTACTCTCAAGGATTTTAAAATTCTAAAACCATCTCTTACGAGAGTGAAAAAAGGGAGAGAGAAGAGAGAAGAGAGAGAGAATTTTAAAATGTGCTTTCTGTGTTTTAGGCACTATGCTAATCACGGATAATACAAATATAAGCAAAAAGAAAGACAGCCTTCTACTCTCAAGAAACTTACATTCTTATGAAAGAAGTATATAAAAGGAAGTCAAAAAGCTAGGTAGGGTAAGGGAGTTACCCTTGAAATGCGGAGAGATTGTGGACTGTGTAGGTAGCCCAGGGCCATCCTAATGAACTGAAAAATTTAACTATTGAAGCATGAGATAATCAAATTTTTATATAAAGAATTTCCCAACTTGGATAGCTCAACATTGGAAGAGGTAAACAAAGAAAATAGGGCAATCTTATAAGTAACAGACTTTGAAAGTGTGATTCATTTAGGATGGATGCATTTGTGTTTTTGAAAATGAACCTTACTTAACATTTTGATGCCCAATTTTTCTTTTTCTTTTTTTTTTTTAATTTTTATTTAATAATTACTTTATATTGACAGAATCCATGCCAGGGTAATTTTTTTTTTACAACATTATCCTTTGCACTCATTTCTGTTCCAATTTTTTTTCCCCTCCCTCCCTCCACCCCCTCCCCTAGATGGCAAGCAGTCCTTTATATGTTGGATATGTTGCAGTATATCCTAGATACAATATATGTTTGCAGAACCGAACAGTTCTCTTGTTGCATAGGGAGAATTGGATTCAGAAGGTATAAATAACCCGGGAAGAAAAACAAAAATGCAGATAGTTCACATTCGTTTCCCAGTGTTCTTTCTTTGGGTGTAGCTGCTTTTGTCCGTCATTTATCAATTGAAACTCAGTTAGGTCTCTTTGTCAAAGAAATCCACTTCCATCAAAATATGTCCTCATACAATATCGTTGTCGAAGTGTATAATGATCTCCTGGTTCTGCTCATTTCACTTAGCATCAGTTCATGTAAGCCTCGCCAGTCCTCTCTGTATTCATCCTGCTGGTCATTTCTTACAGAACAATAATATTCCATAACATTCATATACCACAATTTACCCAGCCATTCTCCAATTGATGGGTGATGCCCAGTTTTTCAATTTCATTTCTTATTATTTGTTGAGTAACAGAAATCTCGTATTATTTTTTAAATTATCTGATCTTTACTGATGAAGTCAAATTAAGATTTACATATGATTCCTAAACAAGGGATATGACTAGAAACAACTTTAGCTTCTAATTTTTTAGAATTTGTAATGCCACTTATTAGACATCAAAAGCTACATGGACAGCAGTCAAATGGGAAATTATTTCATTTTTTAATTATCTGGCTATTTGAATACCTTCCTTTACTGATGAAGTCAAATTAAGATTTAAGTGTGATCCCTAAACAAGGAATATGGCTAGAAATAAAGCTATGTGGATGGCAGTCAAATGCGAAATGATTCTATAATTATATTTAATTAAGTTGGTTTAATCAATGAAAAATTTGCTGGCTTTCTGACCAATTTCAGCCTCAGAAACTCAAAACCAATCATAATTGCATTCATAATTAAGATAATCATATTTAAACACAATGAAGTTATTGTTCTTAATATGAGCTGCAGAAGTTTTCACCTTTGTAGCTCTGCCAGAATAATCACACTGCCATCAACTGTATTTAATTAGTTTAAATGTATTTTTTCAGAGCTTCTGCCTTTCCAGCATAAGCACTATAAATTTTTTGGCTGCCAAATCATAAAGTAAATATGGTTCCCATGTACATTTTCATGTGGCCAAATAATTCATCATAAATACTTAGCACCATCATTCACATTAAACAGAGGAAGTTCTTCATTTAATTCATGACATGAATCAGATGCAATTTAGTTATTTTTAGTCTTCAATGTTTTTCAGATATGTTGTACAAAAACCCCATCTTATTTGGAAATAATATACAAGGCAGAATTGTTCCCTAGAAATTTAGATTTTGTATTTTTTATTAGTATCTTGATTTGACAGTATTATAGAATCACAGATCTAAAGTCAGAAGGTACCTCAGAAGCTAACTAATCTAAACCCCTCATTGTATATCTGGGAAAACTAAGGCCTATGCAGTTAAAGTGACCAACAGATGGTCACAAACGTAGCAATATTCATTATTCATTATAGATAATCAAGATTCGTTATAGTTATTTTTCCCCCTTTTGGGTATGAAGGTGAAAAGAAAAATACTAATTATTAAAAATTGGAAAAAACAAAACTTGAAAAATCAAAAGAAAAAATAATTGAAAAACCTGGTTAGTATAGGATTTTATGGAACAAAAGAGCCAGAAATCATTCAATATAATAACAACTAAATGAGTGATTACACAATAGTACAAATATGAAATAACAAACAAGATTACAGAAAAGTGTGAGCTAAATCAAGATCTGAATTACAATGGCTTTTTTGAGCTCACCTAGGGTTGCTAGTAAATTTTCTTTTCCCCGTTACAACTATTAAAGGCTTTTAAGAAGGCCTCTTTGCCTCTGACAGCTCAGAAGAGCATAATTTCATTAAGACTCTTAAACTTCACAAATATCTTCATCATCTCAGGAATCTTTGCTTCACCAGAGCCTAATTCTGGAATCCTAGTGATTAATGATGATTTTAAGATAAGAGAGACTTCACAGCTCTCCCAACTGCTTGCAAAAGAATAAATCTCTCTTTTAGTAAGATTTCACTTTACTATTTTCTAGATTTCAAGTTTATCCATAGTGAAAGGAATTTCACAACTTTTTTT